>NC_133520.1:39675000-40010000 GCF_049354715.1 Callithrix jacchus | reverse complement strand
AGTAACTCCTGGATACAGACACTGCTGCTTGTCTTTTCTCCTTTGTGTAATTAAGGTAGTAAATGTCCAACAAAAAGCAGGATTCCAAGGGGTCAATTGCTGACCTATTTGCATTTCTACTTCTAATCCAAATGAAATAAATGGAAAATCCACTATAAAAGAAAAGCACAAAAGGCAATCTTCACAATCATTACCCAAGGAATCACTGCTTTGTATAAAATCATTAAAAATTATCTTGAAAAATAATAAAAGCAAATTGACTGAGACAATTATACAATTCTAGCAAATGTTCTTAGAAATGTTCTTTTAAGTATTATTCTTTTAAATGTTAGTTTTGGCAATTCTCAACTGTAACTACAATAGAACATTCTTCCCCAAAGAAAAACAAATTTAAAATTATTTATTTCACAATTTTGGTCACCAACACTTAACAGAAATACCTGCTTAGTATAGCAGCTCATGCAGCTTAAAAAATTTTAAAGTTAAAGCTTTTACATAGGGTCTATAGACAAAGAAAACTCATTAGCGATAAGCATAAGGAGTGCCTAAATCTTGTTTCCTAAAACCATTCTCCAATAAAAGAAAACGGGGCACAATGAAGAAATGGCTGCTTCTAGGATATGAGCAGAAAACATACAAAATAAGCCTGGAGCATCTTGTAATGGCAGGAAGCAAGGAGGTGCTAAAGAAAAAAAAAAACTCCACAATGATGAGCATATGTCAAACAGACACAGAAATCAGCTGAAAAAGTCTCGTGTGGTCAAAAGTTAGAATTTTTTGGCAAGAACATAAAGTTGTATCGGATTATAACTGAAGGTATAAAATAAATTGTGTATGAATACATCCTGATACAAATAAAAGACAAATATCCTGTTGAGAGGAATTCCAAATGATTCACGTATTAAATACTTCTTCAAGGAGGTGGAACGTGACTCCCCACTCCAGAAGTGTGGGCGGTGCATCGTGACTTCCTCGTGAAGAGTACAGTATGGAAGGGAAAAGGACTGACTCTGCAGTGGGGAAGCCTGACAAACACAGCCTCAGCCAGGCGATCAAGGTCAAAATCAACACGTCAAGTTGACAGAGCATATTCTGGGGGTAGAACGTAGTGAAAATGGCACTTCATCTCTGTGATCTTCCTCCCCAAAATCCGTAACTCCATTCTAATCATGGACAAAATTTCAGACAGATGTTAACCTTCTTTCCACATAAGGTACATTCTACAAAATACCTGACCAATATTCTTCAAAACCATCAAGGATCATCAAAAACAAAGAAAGTACGAAAAATTGTAACAGCCAAGAGAAGCCTAAAGCAACATGATGAGCAAAGATAATGTGTCACCCTACGTGGCTTACTGCTACAGGAAAACACATTGGTGAAAACCAAGGGAATCTGCATAAAGTATGGACGCGACTTCGTAACAGCATATCAATATTGGTTCATTAACTGTAACAATGCATCATACTAATATAAGGTGTTAACAGGGAAAATGGTACAGGATCTACAGTGCAACACTCTGTACTATTCACAGTTTTGCTATAAATCTGTACTTCCTAAAATTTAATTTTAAAAATTTATATAATCTTTCCAACACTAAATCACACTGCATACAATTTTTAGTTTTAAAAATATGTATTTGTTTGTCATTGTAATTGTAGTTAAGAGCGTGGGCTTGGATCAAGCTGCTTGGATTTGAAACCAGATACCCTAAGTTGATTTTTACTATTAATAGTTATGTGCTTGACCTGTATACAGTATATAGCTAACATGGCCCATTCTGACGTCAGTTATGTTCAGCAGTGTTTGCTTTCCCAGTAAGAGAAAACAAGACAAATAAGGTCCAATCATCCCAAAGCTTCTTAACACAGGGTGGCTATATTTAGTCAAGAACTAGGCAACATGTGCTGAGTCTCACAGGGACTAAACCCGGGACAACCTGGACCCCATTCACAGTCAAGGCAGGTTCTCTTTCCCAGGAACAGACGTAACCAGCAACGTGATTAATGCCTCTAAGCAACGTGCAGGGCTGATTTTCAGAGCTGTCAGCAATTTCACATGATATGAACTCTACCTATTTATTTCTAATATTCAAATGAGCTCAACTAATGAAATACTATTTTATTTTTATAAGCAAAAAAAGCATCAAAATGAATTTGATAAAACATCTGAAGACATTTCGATAAGAACGACCAGGGTATATACTATGTTATTCATCTTTTTTAAAGTTTACATGTTAAAAGATTTACAACTTCTTTCCTACCAATGAATGCTTCTTAAATGAATATTCATAGAGCAAATGCAGTGGCTTTTACCATCTAAGACAGTCATTAGAGACTTGTCATCCTGGCCCAACAATGCCTCTGGTGCTTCTAAATTATTAGGTCTTAGTCTATTGCTTTGAATGTTGTAATCGCAACATAAAAATGAGAAATAAATTACCAGTATGAATAATCAAAGATCACAATTTTCAGCAAAAGCTTAGAATTTTATAGTATCACCCACTTCTTAATATAAACTATTAAGAGTATTTTTCTTGACCAGACTGAGTAAATAAAAAAGATGAAATTAATAAAACAAATGAAAAGGCTGAGAGCAACTGGTTATTCTTTAAACAGACTATGAGTAACTAATGGGCATTAGAGGGTTTGTTTGTTTTTTTGTTTTTTGTTTTTTTTTTTCATTTAAATTTTTTTTTTTATAATTTCAACTTTTATTTTAGATTCAGAGGGTTCATACGCAGGCTCCATACATGGGTATACTGTGTGACATTGAGGTTTGGGGTAGAAAGGATCCCATCACCCTGGGAGTGAGCACAGTACCCAATCTTCAGTTTTTCAGCCCTTGCCCCCATCCCCCAATCCCCCTCTAGTGGTCCCAGTACCTACTGTTCCCATCTTTATGTCCATAATTAACATTTTTAGAGTTAGATTAACTGTCACTATACCTAAAGCCAAATTTAATCTGGGATTGTGCCTCAGGCTATCCTCCACCTCCGCTACTGTGTTAAGATCACGTGCGCTCTGTGAAGTCACCAAGCTGAGCACACGCTGAGAACAGGAAACCTGATATTTCTCTTCTATGAATGCACTCCAGTACCCAGCATTGGATGTATAAAGAAGAAGGGATTCACTAAATATTTCTTGGATTAAACAAATGAATGAACCTGCTTGGAATTATTTCCAATTAAGTATACCAAACAGGGAACTTTGGTATATAGCCAACCAGGTTATCCTGAGTTTTGTTTTGTTTTGAAAAAAGTATTTACTGTGAGGGATGAGAGCAGTTAAAGGCCTCTAAACAGAAATTACTGGATAGTCCCTCCCTTCAGGACAATGTTTGACAGATTTGCAGTATCTTGTCAGATACAAAATTCAGAAGAGCACATCTGACTTGCTGGCTTGTAGGGTGCATGCTCACCAGGGGGTCTTGATTGATAATGACACCAAGTCTTTATCCCTAGGTGAAAGCTAAACAAAGCAAACATGGAGATGCTCTTCGTAGAGGAGAACAGCATAGAGGCTGAGCAAGAACGTACACAGATCCTACTGTAAGAGAGAAGATGCAGGATAGGAATAACCACCTGTTCACCAGGAATTACAGATGGTATTTTGCTTCCCATACATATTATTTGATTCTCCAAACAACCTTATGAGGTGAATATTAACAACCTATATTACTAGAGGTGAAACTGAAGGTCGCCAAGTTTAAGTTACTTAGCTGAAGTCATGAAATCAAACCTAGGTCTTTCTATTCTCTTTTACCTCCCAACTGAAAAAAAAGTTTCTTATCAAAGAATCATATGAAACATTAAATCCATGAAGTCTCAGAAAAGCAAGTAATCTTTTAAAACATTTCCTAACAACAACTTCTTGCCCTCATATTATCAAGGTTTTCTCTCAACATATATAGCAAATATTTTTCATTCAAACTACATTATTTGCTTTTAAATAAAACTAAAGTTTCCATGGCTACTGACAGAAAATGGTGATACCAATGTGACAAATACAATTCTCACAAATTAATAAATCTGCACATCCCTACAAGCTCGAAATTCCTCTCTAAGTAACTCTATCAGTCCTTATATATGGCAGTGGTAACAAGAGACAGCAGATGACAATATGGACACACCCCAAAAAATTGCTAATCCTTAACAGCAAACGGTCAACCTTATTAATAGAAGGTTAGAAGCAGGAGCATTTTTAAACCAATGTAAGCCCAGCACTTTTCTACCATGTAGAAAATGTATGTTCATCTCTCTAGATCAGTTAAGCACACACATGCTATTCTGTTTATTATTTGGGTCACTGTATCCATAACCTAAGCAGATGGTCTATGCATTTTGTGTGAAGTATTTAATCAGGCCATCAGGAATGTGGCAGTACCAGCTGTGATGGCCTGCTGACCTTGGTAAAGGAGGAAGTATCAGCAAAATGAGGAAGACAATGTTCAGATGAAACCCACAAGTGAAATCTGTTTATGAAAATCTCAGTTGCTCTAACTTACCACACTTCAAACCAAGAAATGTCAGCTGAAGAACAGTAATGCGGCTCACATCAATCACCTACAGGTCCACTGAGTTTATTAAAAACTATTTTCAGACCAGGCACAGTGGCTCACCCCTGTAATCCCAGCACTTATGGAGGCAGAGGCAAGTGGATCACTTAAAGTCAGGAGTTCAAGACCAGCCTGGGCAATTCGGTGAAACCCTGTCAGTACTAAAAATATAAAAATTAGTCGGATGTGGTGGCTTGTTCATGTAATCCCAGCTACTTAGGAGGCTGAGTCAGGAGAATCACTTGAATCAGGGAGGTGGAGACTGCAGTGAGCTGAGATCGTGCCACTGCACGCCAGCCTGGGCAACAGAATGAGACTCTGTCTCAATTTAAAAACAAAATTATTTTTAAATGATTATACTGATATATACATAGGAAAGACTGGAAATATATATTGCAAAATAATAATTGTTATTTCTAGATGGTGAGCTTATGGGTGATTTTTATTTAATACTTTTATTTAATGGTGTTCTCTATAATGTACTTTCATGATTTGAAATATTTTTAACTTAAAAAAGCAGTGACATATACATATAAGTCCTTTTATTTAGTACTGTAGTTCCCAAGATACTGAATTTATACATCCATTTTTTCTCATAAACTTGATCCTTTCTCATTTATCTATGACCACTTTTTCATTTTTCATATCTGACCTCCCCATTGGCCTATGAAGCTTTCTAATCTCTTAGTGCCATGTTCTTCTTTCAACCCAGTCAGAGGATTCCTGCTACTGCCAATCCCAGGCTGGGCCTTGACCCTGTCGGCAAGAGAGTTCAGAGGGAACCGAGTCAACGCCTTCTCCTTTTCCTCAGAGGCTTTTCCAGAGATTTCTCCCTTTCCTCAGTTCCATTAACCCACCAGCATCTCCCTCAAATCATGAAGATGTGATGTATTAAATCCACGCACAGTCTCAGAAATGCAAGTCTTCCTTGAAAACAATAGTTCTTGACGACAAAGCCTCCCTGGTTTCACACTATCTACCAAAATATACTCCACATCCTTGTCTACTCAATATATGGATGATACTTACTTCTACATAAACCTAAAGCCTCCATGGCTACTGAGAGAAAATGGTGGTACCACAGTAACAAATCCAACCCAACCACTCCTCAACCTCTTCACACAGAAAATAAAGGCTGGAGGCTGGCCGTGGTGGCTCATGCCTGTAATTGCAGCAGTTTGGGAGGCGGAGGCAGGCAGATCACCTGAGGTCATGAGTTCAAGAGCAGCCTGGCCAACATGGTGAAACCCTTCTCTACTAAAAATGCAAAAATTAGCTGGGCGTGGTGGAGCACACCTGTAATCCCAGCTACTTGGGATGCTGAGACAGGAGAATTGCTTGAACCTGGGAGGCAGAGGTTGCAGTGACGTGTGATCTTACCACTGTACTCCAGCCTGGGCAAAAGAGCAAGACTTCATTTCAAAAAAGGGAAGGGGGGGGCAGGGGAGAATAAAGGCTGGAGACTTAGAACCTTCTCAAGTTTCCGTCCCTTGTCCAGAGCAAATCCCTCTCTCCGACCCCAGGGCTTTGTTTCCCTTTTACGGGTCCTTCAGTGAAATAAATTCAATAGCCACTGAGCTTTAATCCAGATATGTACAAGATATTGGGGATTTGCTCAGCAACACTCATAATCGCTGCTCTATCAGTTCTCTCCCTCTTCTGGCCTTCAGCACCTCTCCAGGTTTGCTCACTAGAGCTGCCATAACAGAACACTACAGACTGGTGGCTGAAACAACAGCAATTTATTTTCACAGTTCTGGAGGCTAGAAGTTCAAGGTGAAAGTATTTGTAGGTTTGGTTTCCTCTGAGGCCTTTCTGGCTGCTGGTGTCTCTTCCTCTTCCTACAAAAAACTAGGGTGCAAACATAAAGCCCTCATTTTAAATCACCTCTTTAAAGACCTTCTCTCCAAATATGGTCACATTCTGAGGTACTGGGGGTTAGAACATCAACATATGAATTTGGAGGGAACGCAGTTCAGCCAAGAACACATTCTCCTTCTCCTGGGTTTCTCACTTGCTCTTCTACCTCAGTAAATAACATCCTCAAATCTTTTTCATACCTACGTGAAGCAGGAGCGGCAAGAAGCAAACCTCTCGAACACTGAACTGTTCCTGAAGTGGCTTTTTATTCAGCTGGGAGCTGCAGGGAGCTACAGCCTCATTCGCCAAGCTCCCTCCCCAAGAAGCAGCTTCTTTCCCCTTTCATAGGCTTACAACACTAAAGGGGAAACTGAAGTGAAACTACGTCATTGTCCACTGGCTGGATGTCTGATCTTACAATCGTTTGGCTTCACTGATGTGCTAGTTCATATGCAGCATGAGCCGGAACAGGCAGAGGAGGGGGCTTACAGAGACAAGACAAAGGCAGCCAATTATTAGTTGGCAGAGGTGTTTCCAGGAGGGAGCCTGGGCTGTGCAGACGTGGGGGCGTGACCCAGTGCTGGGCTCTGGCCGGTAAGGATAACATTCATTTGTAACTCTTTCAAGGCTTACAGATAGCAGAGACGCTGGGAACCGAAAAGGGAGTCATTTTCCCAGCTCTTTGGTATTTTATTTCCTTTTTTACCCTCCTTCCCATCCGGAGGAGGGGAGGAGGAGGAGGCCGGGAAGTAAGAGGAGGGGAGGGTGTTTCCCCTCTCAAAAGCACCAACAACCCACTCCTAGTCCAGATCTTCCCTCTGTTCTATCTAGCTGCTCCCCATCACTGCCAAGATGTGAAAATGCCCTAAACCGGGAGTCTCAAACTCAAATATGGAGGAGCCAAGAGAATCATAAGTAGACTGGGTAGAGAACAAGAGAGTACCAGTCTCTTCTAAAGGTAGACTACCCATCGTCAGCCAGCTTCAGTCAGTTGGGAAAATAGAGCCCAGGGTATCCATTCTGCTTTGAACCAGAAATATACTTGTATGCAATTTCCCGAGTGTTATATGCGGATAACAAAAATAGAAACTCCCCCCAAAAGCTGTAGGTGGGCCAAATAAAATAGGTCGATAATCTATTTATCCCTATTTTTTTCCTATAATCTCTTAAATTCACTTTCCACATTTCCTGGCCTGTCATTCATCCTCACATTTCTGAAAACAGGCTTCTTTGTACCATTTCTTTTTCCCAGACTCCACTTGAACAGCTATTGATGAAGTCCCCATATCTTACCTGCCATCTTTCCCATCTCAAATTTGAGTTCCCTGAAAGCAGATATTATGTCTCTATGTTTCCAGTGCTGAGCACTGTGCCCAGCATAGAATGTGGACTCAGTAAATGATTACTGAATAAATGGGCTTATCTCTTTCTTTAGAACAACCCATTGTGGTGGGGGAATGATAAATCAATGAATCCTACCTTCAGTAATTTTGTAAAAGCTCACCACTTAATTTACGTATTTGCTTCATAGGTTTAGCAAGATTCTGGACCATCATGTCATATATATATATATATTCTTACATAGCACAACAGCTTAAAATCCCTACATTTCTTTCAAATGGTAAAATTTAGCTTCTAAAGAGAGATGCTGATATCATTCTCTGATTTACCAAAAACATCCACTTCTGTGCATGCTTAACATTTTAGAACACAGTCAATCATCAGGAGGCAAGAAAAAAATTCCATGAATTGTCAGAATAGGTGATTAACATTCATTCATTAATTTCACTCATAAGTAAACCCTTCAGGCCTCGACTCAGAATCTCCAGGCTTTTAATTTTTCAACTATTCTAACATAACTTCATTTGGAGGGGAAATACATCAGGCCAGAACTATCTTTTAAATCTGTTAGCCCGAGAGCCAGATGTAATTCCTGAGATAGCAGTTTGCTGCTCTGTGGAGGGTATCTTTTGAACCCACTCTGAACTATATTGAATTCAGCCTCTTCTCGTCTCTTTATTTATGAAGGGTCAAAATTACTCCAGAAGGGTGAGGTCTACAAAGATGTACGTAAAAGGAGGCAGTGATTAAAATTATGGAATTTAGACACAAGAAGACAGAAACCTAGGGTGGTCCTTACAGGAGAATTCAGCAACCACAAATTCACTCAAGAAAATAATTAAGTATCTTCTCTTCCTAACAATGTCATTTTCTTGACCAGGAAGCTTCCAGTGTTCCAGTGAAGTACACCGTACCCTCCTGAGTCCCTTCCCATGACATATTCAATACAATAATGCCCAGCGCAGCTACATTTCTCCACAGGAAAAGAAAAATATGAGGGATAGTGTTCACTCTCACACATCTCTGCTTTTGTTCAATCTTGGCATAACAACAATTAGACAGGACTAGATTAAAACTTCCCAGTTCTCCCGCCTCAGCCTCCCAAAGTGCTGGGGAGGCTGAGGCAGGAGAATTGCGGTGAGCCGAGATCACGTTATTGCACTCCAGCCTTGGTTACGAGAGTGAAACTCCATCTCCAAAAAAAAAAAAAAAAAAAATAGAAAAGAAAAGAAAAGAAAACTTCCCAGTTCTACTACAGTGTTAAGGCAAGTTACTAAACTTTTAAATCTTCATTTCCTCATCTGTAAAGTGGGGATCGTAGTATTAAATTAAAACCTACAAAAGGTTGAAAAAATACTAAATTCAGTGGTATGATGAATTATCCATCACGCTATCTTCAGTTTCCGCATCTCAGCTAAGGTTTTCCTATCAGACTGAAAAACTGTCTTCACTTATACCCAATGTTGCATGTATGGCGAGGACCAGGCTTTCTATAGAAAATCTTGAATAAAATAATATTCCTCCACTATTTTTAGGACAATTTCAATTAGATGTGAAACTACTAGGGAAAAAATGGTAATTCTAACATGTAGTTTATAAAAAAAAAGATACCATTTAAGCCTCAAATAAAACGTAAAAAAAGAAGAACAAATTAGTCTAGGTGATATAACTCAACATCAAAATGCGGAAGGATGGAAGGGAAATTTACATTGAAATCTATTCTACTGTAAACCAACATGAACATTTCTTATAAGAACATAAGAGGAGTTCTGAGCTATCTCTTAAGTAAAAGCAACATGAATCCCATGGGTAAATAAGCTTGCTAATAAAGAGGTATTTATACTCGATGAATCTCACAGGGACATAAGAAATAGAGTTAGGGTCATACAGAACATTCTAGTGGTACCAAAAGCCACACAAAAATGAGAGAAAAATTTTGTACAGAAATCGTATGCTTGAAAGAAAAATTACATTATTTTTCTTCTCTTGCTACAAATGCAAAACAAGCAAAATCAATAACCAATTCTATTTCTAGATTTTTATCTACTGTGCTGCATAAAGGCAATTTGGGGACTGTCTGAACAAAACTCCTAACTCAGCATCTTCTCAGACAAGTAAATTTGTCATTATAGCCAATAACTAACTGGTCACACTGTGTCTAAGAAGGCACTTTATAGTGAACGCTTTAATAAAACTCTGAGAGGGTTGGGAAAACTTTAAAACCTTAGCCACTTTAGAGTAAACATATGAAATTTCAATATAGTTTTAGAAACCATATATTAGCTGAGCTGATTTAACAACTAGAAAAAGCTAAATTCGCAGTAAAACAATTCATATTAATTATTGAATTCACTTTTCAGAAGCAGTGATTCACTAAAAGTGCTGGCCAACTCAGAAGCTTTCTGAAGGAACGCAGTTGAGTTTCGTAAATATTTCATTACTGGGCATTAGCAGGGAAAGCAATTCTATGCCAAACATATAAGGCAGGTTTTAGGATTTCAGATTACCTAAAATGAACATAATAATGAGTAGTCACTTCTATAAAGATACTGGATATTGGGTATAAAATTAAATATATGTTGATACCTATTCTCTATGAATAAGCTGCAGCACACATAAAACATCAGAAAATCTGAATTCCAGTAAGTCATTCATATGTTTATGCCCATCTTTTAAATTCATCTTTATCATCATCAGATCCTCGATACTTATTATCTGGATGCGTGTTTCTCTTTTATTTACACTGCGTCTTCTTCCATGTTTTTATCATTACCAGTGGCCCATGCCAGTAGGTTAATCTTAGTTCACAAGCCTTAAGATTTCTTAGTGTGCCAGGAAGGAACTACTAAGTATGTGTCTTCTTATTTCCATTTAAATAAATCATAAGAAGTGAAAAAGGTCAATGGACTGGGAGTTACTAAATAAAGGTGATGTGGAAAACAAATCATAACATATAAGGAATACAGGCATGGGGAAAGGGCAATTATGGTAATATCTATCAATGAGATTTAGAAACAGTGAAAGACAAAAGGACATACAAAGAAAGGCTGCAGAATATAACTAAAACAGAAAAGAAAAAGCTCTGAAGTCTACAAAATTATAACAACAATGGGATATGAATCATGTTTTTTCAATTCTAAGTGGAAGGAAGAAAAATAAATCACATGTGCCTGGTAGGGGAGAATTTGCTTAAGAAAGTTTTTCATTTTAGAATTGTTCTTGGGGTAGACAAGTACTTTTTCACTATACCTATTATTCAGTGTCAAGTTTTCCCAAGTATCACATTAGTAAGAGATAGGGACTGGACACTAAAGAACATGGGGAGCAGTAAATGTGGGGGGTTATTGTTTTGCATTAATTGGTCTAGTTAACCAAGATGTGCAGACTGCCAGAGCGGAAGTAAATCTGCATTCTCAAAATGTTTAAAAAATGAAGACTGCTAGAATCTACCTCATTCTAGCAGTCATATCTGAAGAGAGAGTGGGGAAAATGGGTAAGATTTGAAATTTGTGTCTATATGATATAAGATAATTTTAGAAGGAAGTTATTATCTCATAGGCTTAATGAAAGCACAGCTTGATTCTGCAACAGAGCTACTGCAAGAGCCACCATAATGCAAGCAAATCAAACCAGGAGAGTGTGAAAGGCCCGGTCACTGTGAATGAGACTGAGGCTATTTCACTCGCTTCACACGGTGAAGTACATTACTGGGAAGCTAATATGACTGTAAAGTGTACCTGGACACTATTAAGCTGAAGTGGATCTAAACATGTGGATAGTTCCCTCCTCACTAACACTTCACTGATAAGAGAGTTAAATATTCTAAATAGTTCCTTTCTAAGGGATTACTACAGTTCCCCAGTACTCAAAATCATTTATGCCTTTCAGCTTATTCGAAAGATTCGGTAATAACTCCTCAAATATTCATTGCTTGTCATATTCTAATAGTGAATTCTGGGATGCAAATATGCAGCCTCTATTAGGGCTAATGGAAGTTACATATTTGTACCAAGGGAAGAACATACATCTGAAACCTGTTCTCTGCTGCTCATAGGCAATCATGTTGCATTTCCTCTCGTGGATGATATAAAAATGCATTACTATTTATACGGAACCATTCAGGTGTTACAGGCACTTCCATAACATCCAAGAATGCATTAGCCAAAACCAACTAACGTAGTTTTTTGGCTCATGATCATTCAAGCTGAATTAATAATATTAAACAGCATGTGGGATGAGGGAAAACCAAGTGTAAAGCAACATTAAAATCCCTTTCCACTCAAGCATCATTCATTTTGATCTTCACTACCGGATTCAGCTAAAGGTCAAACCATATTTGATGGTTTAGATTCAGAAACATATGATTTCACTGTTGAGCATAGTTTGAAATGAGGGCAACTAATTTAAAAATTGAAGCAATTTTGAAAATACAAATGTAGTAAAATTGCCTCCACTATAGAAAATACAAATTAAGTCCTACTATTGATTACTGCCAACATTTAAGCCTCCCTAGTCATATCAGTAATGCCGTCAGTGCGACCTAATTCCCATCATATAGTGTCATACACATTCAACGGACGTTATCCCAGTGAGGGGCCAAGAACGAGGCCAGAAACGGCTGTCATGATAAATTACAGACCTTAATAACTTTTGAACAGTTTTAAATGTACAGGCCATCTAAAAGTCATTTAGCTTGATAGATGCATGGTTAATGAATCACACAAACTAATAAGAACCATTAATTATTAATCTGCACTACAATATGGCATAAGGCCAAGATCTTAAACATGGTCTGCATTAAGACCAAAACTAGGATTCAGAGTATATATAATAAAAGGAGCGGGGGAGAGTTATCAATTACGAGACTGTATAAGCAAAAGTCACTTACTAATTTGTATAAATGCTTTATAAGCATACAAGTTTTTATTAAAGAATTAGTCAGATTCATAATTAATAGACCACTGAAACATTATCAGCTTTGGGGTTAAAAAAAAGGTAACTGGTTGATTCAGATGTTTACTTGTTCCTGTGTTTTTGTTTTCAAGGAAAGGCAGTTTGAAATTTCAATCTTAGGGGTTTGTTCTGCAGAATACTTAGATCAAGACTTGGGTACTTTCGTATACTTCCATTTCTTGCTCTTGCTTGAGTCCCAAGCAGTGATGGGGTTCTACCCTTCCCCACTAAGGGATAATCACAGTCCAGTTTCTGGAAAGAACACAACCTAGTCTAACTCTAGTGAATGAAAAGCAAGTCCAAGATGGAGACATGGAAGAACAGACCTGGGAGGGGAACAGACTGAATAGGTAAAACCATAGTCAGCAGTTTCCCCATTCACGAATTAAAACTGACAAATGACATCCTACCTGGTAACACTGTTAAAATCTTCACTAACTCTTCAGCTTCAGTATTTCTCAAGAATGCCTCTTCTACTACCAATATCAGAATCATATAGAGAGGCTGTTTAAAATGCATATTACTAAGTTACTTTCCAGACCTCTGGTAATAGGACATATTCCAGAGGTCTGGAAATAGATAACAGACCTCACCAAGAGTGGGGCTGAGACATCTTTTAACAATCTGCCCAGAATACTGCTGTGTGCCCTAAAGTTTGAGAGTCACAATCCTAAGAGGATGCTCTTCATTATACTACACTGCAGCAATGGTTCCGACCATCACACCTGCAGTGCACATGGCAGCAATGCAAGAGATGCCAAACTCTTAAGAACAACAGGGTGCCTCGAATATTCACTAAATATTTGAGGACATATGCATGACTGGATGGATACATGCATGAAAGAGAAAACTAATAGTACTTCTGATATAAAACAGGAAATCTGATTCCTTTTGAATTGGCTCTACAGCACTTTGGGAGGCTGAGGTGGGTAGTTCACCTGAGGTCAAGACCAGCCTGGCCAACATGGCGAAACCCTGTCTCTACCAAAAATGCAAAAATAGTTGGGCATGGTGGCAGGCACTTGTAATCCCAGCTACTCAGGAGGCTGAGACAGGAGAATCTCTTGAACCAGGGAGGCAGGGGTTGCAGTGAGCCTAGATCATGCCACTGCACTCCAGTTGGGCGACAAGAGCAAAACTCCATCTCAAAAAAAAGAATTAGCTCTACAAATCCATTTACAGTTCTCTAAAAATCCCCCAAGTGCTCCAAATTTCTCACAGTCTATACAGTTGACCGTATGATCTTAACTTCTCAGGTACTGATCAGAGAAAATTGAGAGGAAAGAGGAAATGCAGGGCTTCAAATCTGATTTTGCAGAAACGCCAGTGCTGCGCTGCTTTCCACGCTGCACAGTGTGCTGGCAGGCACTACCACTGTCCCAGGCACATCTGCTGTGAAAGCCGTTGCTTAGCAACAGCAATCAATGCGGTATTTCCTCTTCACCATTTTCCTGAAGCTTGAGACACTGCTCCAAGATTGTATTTTCAAACACCTTCTGTTCCACTGACTAAACATGTTTGTTAATTTTTCTACTAGGGAAAAAACAAATCATGAACCAAACTGGTCTAAGAATCCAGGAAAGAAGAGTGAGGGAAGGTCAGTACAACACCAGTGCTTTGAGACTTATTTGATGAAGAAAAATTCTTTGACAGCTCGTTGACTTTATTTGCTATACCCTTTCATTCTGCCATTTTAGAACTGATTTCTGCTACCTCATGGGAGATGGAAGTCATTAGCATGAATTATCATTCTAAATGCAGATCTACAAGGTACTGCCAAAAGACACAAAGAGCAAACGATTTTCAGAGACTGGTTGAATACACATCTTACATCTGTTACAGCTGTTGTCTTGGTCATATTCTTATTACCCAGCAACATTTTTAAACATCTCTCCACTGATAGATACCATAATATGTAATTCTTTCAGATGGGCAATGTCCCTGCTAAATTAGCGGGTACCTGTGATGAAAGCGTGCAGACAGTACCAATACTGACTTCCGGAAAAGGGAGAGAAACTACACATGAGGAAGTCAAATAGAAGGGGGAAGGTACGAATTCTTACCAGTATGTCCTACCAATGGATAGATTCTTCATACAAAATGGAAAATGAGACTTGGGAACTTCATGTGACACTTCCCCATAAAGAAACTTGATATTTGCTTGAAGTATACATGTGCAGGTATGTCAGTAAGAGGTGGACTCCAACAAGGTGGATATTGTGTGACATTTATTTTTCATGTTTAATGAACATCTACTGTCTAAAAATTCTATGAGTAGCATAAAGATGAGGAAAATGTGGTCCCTGTACAATCTTATGGTAAAAAAAAAAGTCACATAAATAAATACAGAATAGATATCCTCAGATAATCACTCAAGTATCTAGAAACAACAAATGTCCCCTTAAGGTGAATTATTTCTACAACAGACAAAATGAGCACAGCAGAATCAAAAGCTTTTTGTATAACAACACTGGTAAGGATGTAGTGACATAAAAATGTCATCATATGCTCCAAAAGACACTGGGCTGGTAAACTAAATCAACTTTTGCGAAGACATCAACATAACTTTTAAATATGCAAATTTAAAATGAGGACACAGTAACTGTATATCTTAGTCAATTATTTTAAGAAAATAAAGATGTCAACAAAAGGTATTTATTTCTGCTATACTTGAAATAATACATACTTAAATGCCCAATATTAGAAGATTGATTAAACAACGGTAATAATTTTATGATGAATGAGTGCCATTAGAGTATTCAAGAATGTGTTATAAAAGGAAATAATTCCTATAATGTCAACAAGAAAAACAGAGAAGCTGCCAAGACATAAAGACATAGAAAAAATAGTGGAATCAATCAAAATGTTCATGACTGTTGGTGATTTTTATTTTCCTCTCTTTTTTTTCTATTCCTTTCTAGGTTTTTTATATTGACTATCTACTGCATATTTGGTCATCAGATAAATGTCCCAATAAATAAAATCCATCAGTCTCATTTCACTTTCTATTAACAGATCTGTTTTATTTCAGCTCAGAATTTAAACCCTTGACAGTATCAAGTACCGCCAAGTTGACTGATAGTACTCCTCAGTTTCCAAGCATTTTTAGACCAGCAGTTTTTCATTCTGTAAAGATCTAAATTTGGTCAATATTTTCCAGAGAGCAGCTGTAACAAAAGCATAAAATTTAAGGTAATCTAAAAAACGCATATGTAGCAAGCACAAGGCATACACAAACAAACAGGATGCTCTTGGGTTATGAGGAATGGATTCAGTAACTCGCTCTCCCTTCAGCCTCCTTCCGGAAGATACGGAGCCTCCAAGCACAGCATTTCCCTGCTGTCAGAATGTATTCCCTTATCTACAAAAGGAGCTCTAGTATCATGCAGGGCAGGTGATGATACTGTGTACAACAGCTAACGCTCTACCATCAGGCAGGCTAAAGAGTCAAGGATGGAGAGAAATAAATAAAATTAAAAGAATTCTGTCAAGGGAAATTAGCGTTCTTTCAATGTTCCTCTGAATCTCATATTACATATATACAGATACACACAAATATCACATGCTCTTTTTGTATGACTATGGATGCTGACAAAAGTGCTTTATTTATTTATTTTTTTAGAGGCAGAGTCTCGCTCTGTCACCAGGCTGGAGTGCAGTGGCGCAATCTCAGCTCACTACAACCTCTACCTCCCAGGTTGAAGCCATTCTCCTGCCTCAGCCTCCTGAGTAGCTCTGACTACAGGCATGTGCCACCATGCCCAGCTAATTTTTGTATTTTTAGTAGAGATGAGGTTTCACCATGTTGGCCAGGATGGTCTCAATCTCCTGACCTCATGATCAGGAGGCCCACCTGGGCCTCCCAAAGTGCTGGGATTACAGGTGTGAGCCACGTGCCTGGCCGACAAAAGCGCTTTCCTAACACCAAGGGTCAGATTTTCCAATGCTTACACAGCAGCATATATATTAATACCTCCATTATCAAAGGAGGAAACTGGAGATTGGAATGGTGAAGTAAGTTGGCTGGGGTCACCCAGCTAACCCACAAGAAGACAAAATTCAAGTGGGTTTTGAGTCAGTTTGACTCCTAAGTGCATGTTTCTACCTTTATAGCACATAGGACATTTGAGAAAACGGACAGGAGAAGAGGAACCCATTGCAAAGGAATAACATGAGCAAAACAGAGAAGCAGAAATAAACAGGACACCCTCAGGCCCCACGCTCCCAAGTCTGCTAGAACAAGGGCAGTGAACACTCAGCTTCCTGGTTTGCTCCCCCAGCCTGCCCTGTCTCCTGCACTTCCAGGACAGGATAGTGGCCCTGTTCAAAGGTCAAAATCAGTCCGGCTTTGATGCTCCCCTCCCTGCCTCTACTCTCACTCTAGCACGATCATCGTCTCATGAGAAGATCTCAGCATCGCCAACGTCCACTGGCCATTGAGTAAACACCCGTTTTAAACCTGCCTATAAATGAAGAACTTAGTGTGCTTTTCTGCTGCTTTGTGTCTTGGAATGCAGGTCTTTCTCCTCCTTCAAGAAGAACCTTTCTGGAGCACCCTGAATTTCCTAGTTTACAATATCTGAATCTCTGTGAACTCCTGTTGTCAAGAGCTCTGCAGAGCTGGCTCCCATAACCTGTCGCGTTTATGACTCTCTTGTAGCACCAAAAGCTGCCTTTTAACACCAGAAGGCAAAACATGGTCATGGTTTAATCTTTTAGGTACTGTTCCAGAATTAGCCAGACTTTTGTTCTTAATGTTTGTTTGTTTGTTTATAGAAATGGTAGTATTGGCCTAATAGAACACTAGAACTTGGTCTTTACAATGGCAAATTGTGAATAATAAGGTTGAAAAAAACAAGGGAGGGGTCTTGAAACCCAGTCAGAGATTAGATTTCACATCCTACATCACAAAATGGTAGAAAGGTATTGTATTCATAAAAGCTTTATTTGGTGAAAGAATACAAGATAACCAAAGGGTAGACAAATGTCACAGCTATCTAGCTATGAGTCGTGTACTCTGTGCTAGAATGGTAAACCAAGCATGGCAAGGTATCTCAAAGGAAAAACAGGCAAACTGTCCATTAACTGTATATGAGGTAAAACAAAGGGGAAAAGACAAAGAGATGAGTTTTGAAAACAATATGTTGAAGTTCATAATATCAGCTCATTTATTTAAGTGAAATATATGAAGAAATAGTTTAAAATAAAAACAAAGGAACATTAAAATTAGCATGACAAAGTAACTATATAATAAATATGCCTCCAAAAAGTAAGGCTAAGAGAGAAACTGCTTTAGATCAATGGCCTCTTCCATGAAGAGAGTTCTTCCCTATCCAACATTTTCTGTAAGGACAAGTGAAAATGTTTTTTAAATCTTCCAAAGAAAGCTACCGGAATATTTAGAAATAGTCCTAAAAATCAAGAAACAGAATCTTCTGAATATGAAGGATTAATCACTAAAATGAAGAAGAATGGAGAATAGCAAAGCCATTTTGCAGCAAAACTTGCTGAGCCCCAAAATCATCTGCTCATGTTTATGGTAGCTGCACCATAAAAGCATATATATATGTTCTGTTAACAAAGACATGTTTCCACTTCGTAGTAAGTAAAATTCATAATACTATAGGGATTTTTAACTCTCTAAACAATGCTTCTGCTGAGCTTTCTATTTTTGTTCTTTCAAATGAAAATGCAATGATTCCTTAGTTATTACCACAATAGCCATACACATGCTGGAGAGAAGCTCATGATTATAATCTGCACAATTACTGACTGCTAGATAGCAAGCCTTAAGAGCATTTGAAAAAGCAGCTTCATTACCGATGGAGATCAGGACAGTAATAAAACAGTTTCACAATCTCTTCACTAAATACATCTTTGTTTGTATGGTCTATGTATATTGTCATGGGGCAGGTGCAGGAAAACATAAATATTTAAAATCCTGCTGAGCTGCTGTGAAGTCAGTGACAAAGAAAAACACAAATACGGGGGCTTCATGCATGTAGTTAGATACATAAATAACTTTGGGATCATGAAAAAGAATCAGCACACCCATATTTCTTACTTGGTATTCATTATTATTCAAAGGCACTGTATTTTCTGTAATGCTGAGCCATCTTAAAACTTTGTCAGGCAATATTAAATTCATCAAGTTTTAAGCCCTAAAGAAAGTTACCAGTAATGAGCAGTAACATTATGTTAGCTTTGCATTTAAGAAAAAAATATTCATCCATCTGTTTTCTCCCACAGAGTAATTTGGATCACTCTAAATCGTCATCATCTTCTGTCCTATTGTCACGCAGCTGGGTTGAGCAGCAGCAGACCACAAAAAGGGGTCAGCGGAACTCAGCTGTCAAAAGAAAAGTCCAAATTGGTTCTGTTATGTAAAGCCAATGTCACTTTCTTTTTTTAAAGGAAGCCCTGTGGTGTAATTCTGTGTGAGATCAGTCAACTTACAGGACAAAAATCTAAAATGTGAAACTATTTGGATGAAAGTCAGTGTGTATGCTCCAGTTGAGACGTACAATTCCTTAAAAGGAACACCAAAGTATTTTTTCTATTGTACACCCTAATGGTCAACAACTCATAAGGAGACTGAGTAGACAGAAAACGATGGAGCACTCTGGACTACCATGAAAAACAAAGTCAAGGCCGAGTGTTTGCAATCCCAGTACTTCGGGAGTCCAAGGCAGGTGAATCATGAGGTCAGGAGTTCAAGACCATCCTGGCCAACATGGTGAAACCCTGTCTCTACTAAAAATACAAAACTTAGCCAGGCGTGGTTATGTGCACCTGTAATCCTAGCTACTCAGGAGGCTGAGAAAGGAGAATCACTTCAACCCAGGAGGCAGAGGTTGCAGTGAGCCAAGATAGTGCCAGTGCACTCTGACCTGGGCAATAGAGTGAGATTCCGTCTCAAAAAAAAAAAAGAACAACAACAACAACAACAAAGTCAAAAGCAGACTTCAGAAAATGCCAAACAATAAAGTACGTTTCCATATTGGACAATATGGTGAACCAAATGACCCAAATAGCCATACTGACAACTATCTTTCAAAATGCATCACTACACTGTCTATATCCTCATTTGGAGGAAAAATATGTATAAAAGATATTTAGGGACAAACGAGAAAATCTCAATATGGATGAGGTATTACAGAAAATATTAGAGAATTGTTATTAATTGTCTCAGATGTGATATGGCATTGTTATAAAGGAGAATGTATTTTTAGAAAGCTAACAATTAATGAATCTAGGTGCTAAGCTGCTGGTTGTATTCCTTCACTTTTTCTGCATGATTGAAAATATTTATGATAAATAATGAAGAAAAATAAAGGCAATAAGAAATTTTATTTTAAAAGAGGAAACAAAATAAAATTATTTAAGTGATAAGAAAGAAACATCCTTAGAGTATTATAGTCAAGTAAAGGAAGAATCCAGCAGGTAAGTAAACGCTGACGCTGGCTTTCCCAACTAGAAACATCTAGCTAACCTGAGGATCCTAAACTTTCATCTTGACAGAGACGTGGGCACAAAGCACTGGAGGCTGTGTGTGGGCTTTGCCCAGACTGGAAAATCCGAAACCAAACTCCTGAATATACCCAGGATTTTCCAAGGACTATATTCTGTGAATTAGAATAATTGTAAATTAGAATAAATCTTTTCCACAGAAGAAAGAGCAAAGAAGTTGTCAATCTAAACCCTAAACACACTGGATAGAGGGGGCTCTTTTTTTCTAGACTCATAAACAAAAGTTGGCATCTAACCAAGCTTGTAGCCTAAATTCCTATGATCTTTGTGGGAGAAGAAACCTCAAGCTCAGAAATCAACCTCAGAAAGATCCAAGGTTGTTAATGCCTTAGTTATCCATCAAAACAAAGGCAAATCACTCAGGATGAATACACCTTCAATCCAGGCCTCATAGAATTTCTAAAGAGCATGAACTTACAGTTTTATAAAAAGTCACAAACCTGGGTAACAGAGAGAGACCCTGCCTCTACGAAAAATTAACTGGATGTGGTGATGTGTGCCTCTGGTCCCAGCTACTTGGGAGGCTGAGATGGGAGGATTGCTTGAGCCCTGGAGGCAGAGGTTGCAGCGAGCTAAGATTGTATCACTGCACTCCAGCCTGGGCAACAGGGCGAGACCCTGTCTCAAAATATAAATAAATAAACTAACAAATAATCATAAAGAAACAAAGACCAGTGAATAAGACTCAGCAGAAGTATTACATTGCTGACTCAACTCACAAAGAGTTTATAATTTGGTACAACCAGAATTTAAAGTAATTATATCTAAGATGTTTAAAGGAATGAGACTGAAAATATGAGGAAGGATAAAGAAATTTTTTTAATATCTAGCTAGGCAAAAAAAAATACCATCTAGGAATGATAAATACAACTGTAATTAAAGTGCTAATGTAAAAATCAGCAAGAGTTTTCAAATCCTACAGTGTCAAATGCTGGTGAAGATTTGGAACAATAAGAACTCTAATCACAGATGGTTCAGTACAAATGTAGTCAACTTTCAAAAACAATTTGACATTATCTAGTGAAGTTGCAATTAGCATACTTCAAGGCCCAACAATTCCATTACAAGTTATATACCCTAGAAAACCTCCTGTACATGTTCAATGGAAGATAAATACATGAATGTTCATGGAAATGACGTGTGTAACAGTTAAAAAGAAAATAAACAAACTATGGCACATTCATATGATAGAAAACTATACAGCAATGAAGCTGAATGAGCTGCAGTTATAGGCACCATCACGAATAAATTTCAGAATACTGGATCAAAAAAAGAAAGCAGACAAGAATAAGCACACACCAAGATGAGTGAAACTAAAAATATATACAATTATAACATATTAAAAAATATTGATTTCAATACATACAAGAAAACCTGCAAAGAAAAACCAGTGAAAAGGAACATAAGATTCAAGATAGTGATTATTTAAGTGAGGTGGAGAGGAAGATTAGACAGAGAAGTTGTGTAGCTTTAAAAGTAGTGGCAACATCGTATTTCTTAGACCAGTTCATTGCTATGCAAGTTGGTTATTTACTGTTATTCATACCTTATATTTAAAACAGTTTGCATGTATTAAATAAAAATTATTTAACAAAACAAAAAAGCAATAATACTCATGGGTATCTTAGCCAAAAGCATGAAGTCATACCAGTTCTGCATGCAACAAACAAGCTTTAGAAAAAGAGGACACTATTAACATTCAGGATGATCAAAGCAAAACAATGACATGCTTCCAGAAAACACAGGCTACTGTGGTAAGTAAATGATCACGGTTCTCAGTTCTATCCCATGTCCAGGGATATACATCTCCATTCCACAGAGCACCAACAGCCTTGTCTGTATGCCTAAGAGTTGTCAAGCCTCTGTTTAACTAAAATTCCTGATTTTTCCCTCCCACTATTGATAGGGAGAGGGGACAGAGAAATTTTAGGGAGAAAAGGGTGGTCCCCAACAAAATCCTACCTTCAAGCCTGAAACCATGGCCCAAAGTGAGAACTTACATCCCTGTTTCCCTGCTTGAATGATGCATTTTCCAAAACCACCCGTGGCCCCATCCCACCCTACCCTGTGCCTATAAAATCCCCAGATCCAGCCAGCAGAGAGAGGAGAAGAAGCTGGACATTGAAGACTACAGCTGGATGTCAGAGAGAAGCAGCTTGACTTAAGAGGCACAGCTTGACGGGGTAACTTTGGAGAAGAATCTGGCCAGAGATAACTGGACTTCAGGGAAAGATTACCTTCTGCCCCATCCCCTTTACAGCTCAGCTCGCAACTAAGAGCCACCTTCGTCGGCAATAAAATTCCCGGCATTTACCATCCTTCAATTCATGCATGTGATCTCATTTCCCCTGGATGCCAGGCAAGAGTTCAGGTGCCACAAGTGGAAATACAAAAAGGCTGTTAGACTGACCCTTCACCCTTACTGGTGAAACGCAGCCGCCTCACGCAAAAAGGCAGCGGGTCCACTGAGCTGTCAATGCATAAGCAGTCCATGGAGAGCAGAGCTAAAAAATCACTGTAACATTCCCTCTGGGGCTTCTGCGGTCAGAGGCACTCCCAGCCCTAAGATGCAGCTGTGGGGCCAACATACAGGTGGCTCCTGCCAGCGCCCAAAAAAACACTCACCCAGGCTCCTGCACCGGCCCACCTGCATGGCCCCTATTGCGAGGTGTGGAACACAGCAGATCCAAGTGAGTGGAGTGCGCCTGCTGGTGCTGCAGCGGCTGGCTGACTCTAGCAATCACGTACTCCACTCCCACCTTGTTCACTCACGCACTCCCTCCATTGAGGAGTTGAGAGCTGCGGGTGAGTAAACAGAACACCCCTGTTGCAAGTCCCATGAGGACGTCAGGGAAATATACTGTTTCATTATTTCTGTCCATTCAGTTCCAAAGATAATGATATCTAAATGCAATTTTTTTGGCACTTATGATCCTTTAAGCCCAGCTTTAAATTTAGATGCTGAAAATCTTAAATTTTCCCAAATGCATACTACCTACTTCCACATCTGTTGACTAGGATGGTGATGGTAGTGGCCACTCCAGATGACCCACTGCTACCATTGTGCCAGCTGCAGTGAGGAGGAACAGCTGGGGCTGTACGCTCTAGAGAACAGGGAGGAGACCCACCCCCCACCCCACCCCCAATTCCCCCAACTTCACCTGTGCAGCTGCAGCCACCCAGATCCCAACTGCAGACCCCAGCCTCCTGTTCCACAGAGCAAGTGAGAGCTCCCTCCCCAGGCACAGCTGCAGCCTCCCAAACCATGGCTGCAGACCCTGGCCTCCCACTCCATGAAGCAGGTGGGAGCCCCACCTGCCCAGGCACAGCTGCAGTTGCCCAAACCACAGCTGTTGACCCAGACATTCCTGCACTTTTGGGGGCCCAGGAAGGAACCCCCAATGCTTGCAGTCTCAGAAGTACCTGCTCCCATTGCCTCACTTATGCTGTTGATGCCTGCTCCAACCTCAAAGCAAAGTCAGGGCTGAGCCCAGGGAACCATGAACAGCAACAGGAGGCAGACAGGTAACTGGGCGGATGGGGCTGGGTCCCCAATGAGGCCCCACTGTCAGGCCAAGAATGCCCTGAAGGCCGAAGACTGGGCTGCCAGTTCCATGGCATCAAGTGGGAACTTTTGGTGCCTTTTCCAGGTACGTATATGGCCACCCATGGACCAGTCAGCACAAATTTCCTCCCCTCTGAGGCCCATAAAGGCCCCAGGCTCAGTCAGAGCAGAGGAGATGTTGGGACAACCACCTGCAAAGAGGAGCTACCCACTCCAGGGCCTCCTCTCTGCTGTGAGGACAGAGAGATGATGGGACAACCAGCTGCAGAGAGGAGCTACTCTCTCTGCCAAGAGCTGCAGACAATGGGATGATCTGCCTGAGGAGAACAGCCTCTTACTCTAGGGACTCCTCTCCGCCTAGAGCTGCAGACAACAGAACAACCAGCCAAAGAGAGAAGCAACTCTCTCTTCTGAGAACTGAACGCTTGTTGGGATGACCTACCATCAGAGAGAAGTGACCCTCTCTGCTAAGGAGCTGAACACTCATTGGCTACAGAGAGGAGCTGCCCACTGCGATTTTCTCTGAGTTGTTCTATTGCTTAATAAAGCTCCTCTTCATCTTGCTCACCCTCCACATTGCGTACCTCATTCTTCCTGGCCATAGGACAAGAACTCGGGACCCACCGAATGACAAGGCTAGAAGAGCTGCTGTAACATAAACAGGGTTAAAACATGCCCCTTGCTCGCCATGTTGCGGGCGAAGAGAAGGAGAGAAGAGCTGCAACCCTTCAGGTAGCCCAGACCGGGAAGCTCCCCGAGGCAGGGCTGTGACCCCCCAGTTTAGGGCCCTGTGGTTCCTGGCATCTCCAAGTTGCTGGGATGCTACTGCATTACCCACTGCCAGATGAGGAAGCTGATTGCAGTTCACCTGGTCCAGCCACAGCCTCACAGAGAGCTGGCACTCATGCCAGCACCTGGAGTTGCCCACCCTATAGCAGCAGTTGGTATGTCTGACTGTACAGTGGACCCTACACTTGCTCACACACACACCCCTCACCACTCCATACCTGACTCCAGACTTCCTCAGAAGCATGGGATCCAGGTTGGTAGCATTAGCTGAGCACAGCCTGCCAGGCCGAGTGGGTGGAACCAGCCTACACTCCCTCCTGTGAGGAGTTGAGAGCTGCAGGTGAGTAAACAGAATGCTCCTGACGAAAGTCCCACGAAGGTGTCAGGAAAGTATGCTGTTTCACTATTTCTGTTCATTCAATTCCAAATATAATGATATCTAAATGTAATTTTTTTGGCATTTATGATCTTCTAAGCCCAGCCTTAAATTTAGATGATGAAAATCTTAAATTTTCCCAAATGGATACTACCTCCTTCCACAAGATACTACTTCCTATCTTAACTAGGATACCGATGGTAATGACCACTCCAGACAACCCACTGCTACCATCATGCCAACTGCAGCAAGGAGGAATGGCTGGGGCTGCATGCTCCACAGAGCAGCATGAAGACCTGCCCCACACCCCCCACAGCAGCCCACCCCACAGCAGCAGCTGGCATGTCTGACTACACAGTGGACCCCACACCTGCTCACATACACCCCTCACCACTCAATGTCTGACTCCAGACTCCCTTAGAAGCATGGGATCCAGGCTGGTAGTATGAGCTGAGTGCAACCTGCCAGGCTGAATGTGTGGAACAAGCCCCCCAGGCCCAAGCAAAACTCAGGAAAAGGCACCACCAGCCACAGGTTCTGTCCATAAAAGTGACACCCCAAAGATCCCATGACAGTATGGCTTATATCCTGTCATACTGTCTCATCATAATTCACGTCGGGTTGAATCTGCTATTTTGACTGTGTGATATTTTGGCTAGCAGCTGAACAGATGGGCAATTTTTCTTCAGTATGAATATTTGCCAACAATTGGAAGGGTGTAAAACTCATTCTCAAAGAAACCCAAACATAACTACAAGGAGTCTAACAAATAAAATATCCACTGTTGTATTCAGAAATCCTAGTATAAAGTGACAGCAACTTAAAAGAACACTTTGGTAATATTGTTAGATTAACGCTACTAAAAATCATAATAGAACTTGAAATTTGTATAGGTATTGTGTTCATATTCATCTGATTCTCATACCTCTATGAAATAGATTGCAGGTATTATTACCGACTTTATTACAGACAACAAATAAGGCAAAGAGAGAGACCCGTATTACAGAAAATGAACTGAACTCAGAAACGAGAACAGGATTTGAGCCAATCTGTGCCTCATTAGCTGTGTAAATCTTAAGCAAGTAACTTAATTTCTCACAGCCTCCATCTAATCATTTGAACACAAGCATAGTAAGACCTAATTCATAAGGTCATTCTGAGAATTACATAAAATATATAAAAGTTACCAGCAAGAGTACCTGCCATAGGTAGGGTTTTTTGTTTGTTTGTTTGTTTGTTTGTTTGTTTGTTTGTTTGAGACGGAGTTTCGCTCTTCTTACCCAGGCTGGAGTGTAATGGCGCGATCTCAGTTCACCACAACCTCCACCTCCTGGGTTCAGGCAATTCTCCTGCCTCAGCCTCCTGAGTAGCTGGGATTACAGGCAGGCACCACCGTGCCCAGCTAATTTTTGTATTTTTAGTAGAGACGGGGTTTCATCATGTTGACCAGGATGGTCTCGATCGGTTGACCTCGTGATCCACCCACCTCGGCCTCCCAAAGTGCTGGGATTACAGGCTTGAGCCATCACGCCCAGCCAGGTAGGTTCTTAATGAATATAACCTTCCTTAATTTACGAAATCCCCCTTGACAAGAAGTCAAAACTTTTATCATTACTTATTTCACAAAGGAGTCAAAGATGATTTCAATTTAGGGGAAAAGAAAAGTTTAGACCTACAACAGTAATATAAACTGGAAGTTGCAAAGAACTCAACATTCTACGGTCACACTTCAGTGGCCTCTCATTGTTTCCTGAAGAAATATATGGACTATAATGAGTGGGTCACTAAACAGTTTAGAAAGGACAGAGTTGTCCTATAGTAATAATCATGGTACATTTGATGCTAAATCGTACATGCTCTAATATTATAATTTGACACCTAATACACGAGTATCTTTCCAATGAAGTTAAACAGTTTTTTCCCTGTAGCATAAAGATAGCCCTTGACATTCAGTGTCACAGATTCCCTGTTTCTGATATTGGTAAGTGATAGATTCCTTCCTGAAGCTTCCAGCAAAGAACTTTTACCCATCTGCCCAACTTCTTTGGTTCACGGCAGGAAGGGGAACAAAAGTCTCTACAGGAAAGAGTGTCTCCTGTAGCCAAGGATGAGGAGAAAAGCGGTTATAAGGAAGCGTTGGGGCTACAGATATATTACTGCTCACAATCAATTCAGTGAGCCAAGAAGACAGCAGTGTTGCCAGGGAGCGAGCGTGCTCACAGAATGCTAACAGAACTTGCTGATGACCTGGATGGTGGTGGAGGGTGACAGAAAGAATTCATCAAGAGGGATGCCTGGATTTTTGTCCTGAGCACCTGACTGGGGGTAACTGCTAAACTGGAAAAGACAGAGGCAGCCTAAGTCTCCTGAAAAATTCGGAACCCTTCTAATCTCCGTAATTCTAGTTTCCTGTTCCTGGATGCCTTGCTTTAGGAAGGCATAGAGCACTTTACAAAGTATTTGCTCATTTTGTCTTTTTATGTATATATTGAAAATGGAGTCACTGTCACCACAAGGACACCTAATACTCCCTGCTTTTCTTATGGACTACACTGTAGGTATTAAAGGTACACAAAGATTTGACCTGACCTTAGTGTCACTTTCTAGGACACTACTACCCCTTCTCTGTATTCCTTCTTCTTCATTAATTTTTCTCTTACCTCACAAGCACAGCTGACTGAAATTGTGTATACGAAATGGTCCTTTACAGTACAAACTACTTCCGCAATTATAATATGCTAAAAATGCTAAATTCCATCATTTCATTTGGATGAACTTAATCATATCGCAGCATTCAGTCTGGCTTATTTTCAGAATCAGCTTTGACTGTAAACTGAAAAGAGCTGAAGAATTCTTCTCATTTTAAAGATTTCTCATCCTTAAGAGGATTTAAATTCTTTTATTTACAAAGCATTCTCCCAAGCATCTTTCATTCTACACATGCGTTTCTTGGAGTGTTCTGTTTTTTCCCTTTTTGGACACTGCCTACTAGAGGGAACAAAACTGGCAAGGACTCTGTCCTCATAAAGCTCAGAGACAATAAACAGGTAAACAAATAAACGAACAAAAATACTTGACATATTGCGAAATCCTCCAGAGAGAATACAGTAGACTTAATGAGAAGCTCCTTTAGACTGAGTGGTCAAAGAGGACCTTTCTGCAGGGATGACATTTGAACTGTGACCTAAAGACCGAAGCATTACAAGCATAGGAACTAGCAACTGCAAGGGCCCTCTTTTAAAATGAACTTGGTATGTTAAAGGGACAGAAAGAAGTCCAGTGTGGCTGAGGTGTGGTGATGGAGGTGGAAGTGTAAGGATACGTCAGAGAGGAAAGCCAGGGGCAGACATATTAGTACTGAAATGGCATGAGGGAGTCACATTTTATTCTAGGTGTAATGGAAGCCAATGGAAGGTTTAAGGGAAAGTACAGGGATTACCTAATTTATATTTTAAAAGATCATTGTGGATGACACCAATAAAGATTATAGAGGAGCAGGAAAGGAAGGAGGAGGAAGAATAGAAAGAAGACTGCTATGATTGCTCAGGCAAGACTTTAGATTATACTGAGAGCAGAGAAAGCAGGGGAAACAGACTTTAGACACATTTTAAAGAAAATGTTAATAGGACTTGCTGATGAATTGGATGGTGATGGAGGTGGGTGACAGAAAAAATAATAATCAAGAGTAATGACCAGATTTTTGTACTGAGCACCTGACTAGGGTAACTACTGAGGTGGAAAAAAACAGAAGCAGAAAAAGGAAGGTAGCAGAGGGAGCTGAGGAATCAAGAGTCCTGCTCCGTCTATTTTGAGTTTGAGATGCTTTTCAAATATCCAAGTGAGGATGTCCAGCAGAAAGCTGGACATATGAACTGGAGCTCAGTATAGCAATCAGAGCTGGAGATACATTTTTGTTTTAGTATACTGGCATCAAAGAGGGCATTTAATGTCACAGAAATAAATCAGAATCCTTTAAGGAGAGAGTTTATTTAATTAGAAAGAAAGGAGAAGAAAGCTCAGGACTGAGCCTTTTGTAATTCCAGTATTTAAAGGTTAAACAGAGCATCAACTGCCATCAAACGATGTTGAAAAGAAATAGCTAAACAGTTAGAAGGAAAAATGAGAAGAGTGTGGAGTACTAGCAGCCAAGATAGGGGTCAGTTGTGTGGAAGACTGCTGAAAAGTCGAAAAAGAAAAGACACCAGATTTGGCAAGACTAACGGTCTTTGGTAACCTTATCAGAACAATTTTAATGAGGTGTGGGGAAAAGAAATCCCGTTAGAATGGGCTGAGAAGAGAATGGAAGGTGAAGAAGAGGGAGAAGGAAGAGGCAATAACTATACAGCAGTCTTTTAGAAGTCTTGCATGTGTGTGTAACAGAGAGCTAGAGTACATGAGAGCGAGCCCACACCTGCACACACTTAAGACAGGTGACAACAGAAGTTACTGAAAGACAATGTCTTTGGAACATCTTTAATCATCTACCTTCGTTTCCTCTTCAAGTCATTCTGCTGAAGTTCCTGAATAAACCACATGGATCTACAATACACATACATCTCAGACCCAGTATCTCTTTTGTTCAAGCTCTCCATAATATTTTTCTGCCAAATCTAATCAGAAGTTTTGGAGAGGAATTCATATCAACTATATTCTTCATTTTTATAAATGTGTGCAAAATAGTAACATTAGATAAATATCACAAGATTGCAAGGATAGACATATCTCAAAGGACAAAACACAAAAGACGTAAGATCGTCCTGTACCTGGAAATGGTGGAAACTTCATTATAAATCCGATTTCCAAACCATTTCCAATAATGAAGGCCAGTGTATGATCTAGTCCCCTTTTACAAGATTGGTTTCCATAATGTTTATTTGCTCTTTTCCACACTGTCTCCAAATCTGTTTTTGGAAGTTTCTTCTTGCCTAAAATAAACTTCCATATACCTGCTTTATTAACCCAAACTGAGAGTACAGTATAGCACTTCTATCTCCATAAATGTTTTGGACACTATCCTGACAGTAAAAGAAGAGGAACTAAATGACCTGTGAAAGCCCCTGGTAGATGCTTCACACTGATACTGAATTTCTAAATGTATTATAAATGCATTTCACAGCATTCCATTAACTTGTCAGAGGACTTTCTTTTCCACTATGCACACTTTGCATGAGTTAAATACCACTCTTAAATTTGCATAAAGACAAGTTAATGATGAGGCTATGTACTACAGATTTGTTTAATCTACATGAGACCTAACATATATTTTCATCAATGGCTGTGCTAGAATAATAATAAATTATAGAAAATAAAACGTTCAGTTAGTGGCATAGTTTGCCTAGAATTCATTTTTTGATGCTGATTATATAACTCATTAACCTACTAAAAATTTTTCAATCAAGTCATAAACTGTAGCATCTGCCACCATTTGTGTTAGTGTTTATATATAAAGATTACAGATTTTTGATATGTCCAATTTCCTTCAAATATGGGTTAAAGTAGAACTGGGAAACAGAATGATTGCTAGTCTTTTTTCAGCTTTGTTATTTTGATTTTTAAATCTACATTTGGAACAAAGAGTAACTCTGCTCTAAGAATATCATACTGATCTCTGAAGAAAGTGGAGATGTGCAAGTACTCCAAAAAGGCAACATAAATACATTTCCTATGAAAAATATTAAAACCAAAAGTATTTAATAATCTTCATTAATGAACTTTAAATTTTGAACTTTAAAGTTCATTAATGAACTTTATAAGCTCAAGAAGAGCTTATAAATCATCTAGTCATCTTCCTTGGTTTCAAAATCTGCTCATGAATTTATTTAGCATTATTAGATTATTAGATGAGGTTATTTATTCTCCCTAATTTTAATACTGATAATTAATCTTTAATAAATGCTTGTGACGTTTGGCATATTAAATTATGTACCTCCACAATTCAATCAGCCTTAGATCATGAAGAATATCAACCAAGTCTGATTTCCCACATACTTCAGAGTAAAATGATAGAGCCTGAGGTGAAGTAGGGTAATAATTTCATGAGAACACATCATAATATATGATTAGATGTATTTTTCACTTTTTCTTCTACTAGAAAACTAAGTTACTGTTTTGGGAAGTGCTGGCTATGTGTTCTACCTGTCTATGCTTTCATTTCAGCTCATGAACTGGGGGCCCTCAGGAGGACTAAAGAAGACAACTTTGAGTGGTGGATGAAATTCCGTCCTAAGATTTTGGGCCAGGGAACTAGGTCCCTTTAGCCATGTTACTAACAGTTTGAACTTGAACAGATCGCTAACCCTCTCCAGCCACTCTACTCTTAAACATAAAATTAAAATAATATTAGTTTATACATAATAATTAAGTAATTTGCTAAGGTCTCACTGACCTCTACAAATCTGTGATAAATATTTTCATAAACTATATTTGGCATCACATTATGTTGTTTACATTTATCTAACACCACATTTCCTTATTTTATTTTTATTCTCTCTTTTTTTTTTTTTTGGAAGCAAGTCTCACTCCATCATCCAGGTGCAGTGGCAGATCTCAGCTCACTGCAAACCCCTCCTCCCAGGTTCAGGCGATTTTCCTGCCTCACTCTCCTAAGATTACAGGTGTGTGCCACCATATATGGCTAATTTTTGTATTTTTGGTGGAGAAGGGGTTTCATCATGCTGGCCAGGCTGATCTCAAGCTCCTGACCAGTGATACACCCACCTTGGCCTCCCAACGCGCGGGGTGGAGAAGGGGTTTCATCATGCTGGCCAGGCTGATCTCAAGCTCCTGACCAGTGATACACCCACCTTGGCCTCCCAACGCGCGGGGTGGAGAAGGGGTTTCATCATGCTGGCCAGGCTGATCTCAAGCTCCTGACCAGTGATACACCCACCTTGGCCTCCCAACGCGCGGGGTGGAGAAGGGGTTTCATCATGCTGGCCAGGCTGATCTCAAGCTCCTGACCTCAAGTGATACACCCACCTTGGCCTCCCAACGCGCGGGGTGGAGAAGGGGTTTCATCATGCTGCTCAGGCTGATCTCAAGCTCCTGACCAGTGATACACCCACCTTGGCCTCCCAACACGGGGAATACAGGCATGAGCCGCCATGACTGGCCTCACATTTCCTTATTTTAACATTTACTTCAGAAGGCCCTAAAGCAGGGCAATTCAATTGGCTTCCACACTGAATCATCATTAAAAGTTTATCTTATAGGACTCTTGTGTCATTTTTAAGACAACACAAAGTTCACAGAATATTGCACTGTGTGGTACTCTTACTCGAGGCTCCAATATTTTGAGGCATAAGAAAATCAAGTATCTGGTTCTGATTTCCACTCCCCTTTGTTGCCATTTTTGGCAATAGTTGGTAATACTTGACCTCTCTCTTCCCTGGTGCATTGCCTATAGGTCAAGCTGACAGCAGCATACATAAACTCTAAACAGCCGTAATTTTTTAATATCTATTAATAGATAAATTTTATGGCAGCTGAAGTGACAATTTAGGTTCCTTTGGTTAATAAGTTCAAGATCTTCATTCTACTCCTGTTCCTTTCTGTATGAGTTTCTCAGACAGAGAAAATAAGGTGTTTCCCAGCAGCACAGTCACTTCATGAAAAGAATTAAACCTTCCAACATTTAAATTCAATGGTTTTTCTAAAAGAGGTAAGCCTTCTTTTTTTTTTAAGTAGGTATATTATTTTTAGCTCTTTCCATTGCTTTAAGAAGTTCCCATCATTCCTTGGGACAAAAAAATATATATATCTTTGGGATGACAAAACTTAAAAATGAATAAAGTGGAATTTTTCAGCCAAATCTTTTTAAATTTTCATGTAAACTCTGAAGCTACAATTAACTTCATTTAGACTATGAATAGCAATGTAACAATTTCCACAAATAAAGCTTCGCCTATTTGTTTCACATTCATAAAGGATGATTACTACTCAAAGTGTCTGATTAGTTCTTCATTTATTTTAAAATTCAATTCATTATAAAAATAATGTTAGAACATCACCTAATAAATTTTCTTTGTTCATCTACAAAAATTCTACACTGTCGTTCTCTTGAGAAACTCTACATTTGGTTTCTGTTCCTCATCTTATCCTGCAATAATTCTTTGAAATCCACTTGTCTTACTAATTAAAAATAAAAAGGATTAGTGTCCATTTACATCAAATAATTAGTAATAAACTGTTGAATAAGTTTGTGATAGAAGGTGCTACATTGCTTCAGTCTACTTGCCACTGAACAAAATAATACCAATAATTTACTTAATCCTATTGAAATTAAAATTTTGAAACTCCCTTTATAGAAGGATAATGTTTACAATTGTCCTTTACCCATCTTATAGAGACGATGCAAAGTTAAATAATGCACTATCATAGCCTGTTTTTACTGTTATAACAAAATACCTCAGACTGGGTAATTTTGATAAATTGGCTCATAGTTTGGGAGGCTGGGAAGGTGCTGGTATCCAGCAACGGGCTTCTGATTGCTTCACCTCATGACAGAAGGTAAAGAATGGGCCGAATTCACCTTTTATACTGACACCAATCCCACCGATGAGGGTGGAACTCATAGCCTAATCACTTCTCAGAGGTTCCACCTGTTAATACTGATACAGTGGCAATTAAACCTCAATGTGCATTTTGGAGGGGACAAACATTCAAATCATATCACTTATCTTTCAAGAATTTTGAGCTCTTCAGAAAATGGCATGATACTAGAAGTATTTTAATGTCTTCCTAAAACAATAAACCTAAAACAGACTTGTACATATCTTCAGCTCTAAAAATCTGGGCCTTAAAAATTCTTCCAAGTGTTAAACAGGTGGACACCAAAAGTGAGGCACAACCTTCACATTATTCAAACAGATGATGTATTTAAACACTAATGTAATAAATATGTGAAGATTTTCTAATTTGGTAATTCACCAATCTTTTGGAAACCATTGCTTTTCTAAAGCCATGACATGGTTTTCTTCTGAACTATATGCTATTCTGTTTATAATGTTCTACATTTTTACAATTGTTCCAAGCGATCAATTCATTAATTCTCATACAAACTACATCAATCTTTTTTTCACATATAGGAAAACAAAGGCAGAAAGAAAAATAAGCTATTTCTCTTTAATCCACAGTCACCCACCAGAAAGGATTAGTTTGCATAAACATATTCAAGAAAATAAGCTAACATAAATTTTAAAAGAAGTACATAGGAAATGATAACTTAAGGAAAATGGGAAAGGAAAGAGAGAACCAGGAGTTAGGCTAGAATGCTGTCCTATCTTGTGCATCGCTAAATTTAGAGAGATCCAATAGTAAGTCCAAGGTACCACAAGGCTAGACTTAAAATCCTGGGCTCAAGCTATCCTCCCCCTAAGCCTCCAAGTAACTAGGACTACAGTCACACACCATCATAAGAAGCTTGTTGACTTACTTTAACCAAAGAATAGTATCATAATCCTTGTGCCTCACGATTGAGAAGAAACTCTCCCCGAGCAGAACTGTCCTATATTATATAACTTTCAGCAATGATAGAATCTTTTCTATCAGCACCATTTAATATGGTAGCTACTAGACACAAGTGGCTATTGAGCAGTTGAAATGTGGTTACTGCAAGATAAAAACTTAATTTTTAATTTGATTTTAATTAATTTAAGTAGTCAAATGTCAGTACTGGTTACCATATTTGATAGTGCAGTTCTAATACATATGCATAGCGAATCACAGCACATCAATTTCTCTAAATGGTGGTTATCTGTCTCAGTTACTCAGCTAACTTTGACAGAACTATTTATTATATGATATATATTTTCACTTAAATACTTCCATTTAGGTAAGCATCTAATTTATTTTATTCCACAGAATTTTTCCAATTGCACACTTAGCATATTCTTGCCCAGTGAGTTCTGTGGGTTGTTGCTAAGCATGGTCTTTGATGTGCTCAGATTCCTGTCTTCATTCATTCCTGAAAGCAGTCTTTTATTCTCTGAAACTATCAATCATTCTTACTCTTCTCTCTCTTCCCAGCTGACATGCCACTTTCAAAGAGGTATATTTTTTCTTGTTTCCTGCTTTTTTGATACAGCTGTGGATACATGGAGATTGTAATAAACAGGCTGTCCAGAAAGGAGCTTCTGTAGTCACTGGGCAGTTGATATCAGCATCAGCAATAGACTCATTTAATAAAATAAGTAAATATATATCCCTACTATATGGAAGAGTATAATATATAAAAAGTATAATAAAACAGATTTTATGTACCATTAATTTTTATAGTATTCAGACAATTTTCTACATAGTAACTATAAACTACACATTAAAAATAGTTTTCTGGTTCTTGCTATAATGTACATACATATTCCAATTGATACATAGAAAAAAGAAATTACTTTCTTTAAACTGCAAGGGAAAAAATCAAAATAACATCATGAGACCTTTCACAATATCCCAGAGAGAACATCTCTTACATTTCAAAACTGCCTTAAGTCATCAGGGGCTCCAGTTGTCATCAGAAACAGCACTTGACGCAAAAAGGCATGGTATGAATGGTAATTACTGCCTTGGGAACAAATTTGTACAGATTATATGCAAGATCTAGTATGAGTCAACTTCTCACAGCAAATCAATTTTTCAAAAGGAAGGGCACAACCAATGTTTATTTTATGTAAAGGAGAGCAAATCAAATAAAAGGGGAAAAGTAACGTGAAAATCCTTAAGCTCCAGTTTAGTTTGTCCTTGGAAGCGCTGAACAGAATTTATAAAATTTAGCCTAATTTTGTTATGGCAACAGCTATATCGCTTGAGATCATAGTCTAGGAGAAGCACAGCATTTATTCTCTTATTCCAGCACTTTGATCCTTTCCGAGTCTAACTTAAAAGTCAAAGTTTTTATGCAAATGAGAATACATACATTGAGATTCAGGAATAATTAGAACATTTATATTTATAATAAATTCAGTGCCTGCTTCTTCCCTTGGAAGCTCTTTCATGACATGAAGCTTACTCAGGGTTAGGGGGTCAATGAATGAAATGGATCACTGGAGTGAAAATAAAAATCACTATTTAAAAAGAAGGCGACACCAGGAGAATTAGGCACTGCATAATACTGTGACCACTGAGAATTCTCAACAGTAAAATAAAGCCTTGTAGTCCCAGCATTTTCATTAGTTTTCCAGTAGTGCTGGATGCAGTGTGAATTACAATGAGGTAGGGAGCAATGGCTGCTCCCTTTGAAGAACATATACCATACAGAGGAAAAGCACTCCTTCAATTCACATTGTGAGAGTTATTTGCCTAGCCATGCCACTATGTTTTCTAAATCTTAGTATCTTAAAATATTTCATATAATATTGCATCTAACTTGTAAGAAATGCTAACCACCTAGCATAATAACATGCTGCACTATAAATGTTAACTTAAAAATAAAATATACAAATCAGTTAAACCTTAGAAAAGAAACTTCTGTAACTATACATTTTGGAACTAGAATTACATATTATATTAAAATACATCCATTTAAATCAATTCAGAAGTAACATAAAGAGTGACTAAAACCTGTAAAAAGGAAGGAAAATCAGGTTATTACCTGTGAGAATGCTTCAGTTCAAAAGGAGAAAGCAGGAGTGCATGTGAAAATGCACAGATTACTGAAGTGGAATGGGATATTAAAACAAATCTTACAACAGGGACTCACGTTTTACTTTGCATTAGATTACTATTATCCTAGTATCAAAAATCGTAGGTCGAGTTACTAACTTAGTAAAAACAAAAAGTCAAACATTTCATTAATAGACCTGCCTCTAAGTGTAAGGTTGAGGCAGAAGGTGCACAATCATAGAATGAAAAACAGGAGTTAACACTGCTTTCCCCATCGTAATTGGAAAGTGTCATAAACCCTTTATTAGTTTCTGACCTAACAATCCTATATTTAGTTGTTCTAATACCCCAAAATTAAAAACTATTCTCAATTTTGACTGGAATATAAAAGCACATCACCTTCAAGCCAGATAATTATGTCCTTCCTAAATATGCTGCGAAAGTATAATTCACTGTGGAGAGTGCAGAATTATAAAATACAACCCCACTCTCAAGCTACTTATAATCTGGTTAGAAATACCTAACTATAAAGATAAACACAATTGTGGGTCTCAGCTGGGCAACAGTAGAGCTTTGCAGGATGTCTAGATAGAAAAGACATCTAAGGTGAGCCATCTCCAGCTCACAGGCAGAATCAGATTCACAGATTCAAAACAGAGCTTCCCTCCCCTGTATTCCATATGCCCCACATTATGCTATAACCTCCCTTTGAAGTTCTCTTCTAGAACAAATTCCTAACCTCTAGGAAGGGGAGGGCTAAGGAAAGAGCCCTTGGGGTCTTTTCAAGCAGTCCACAGACCCTTACAAGCTCTAAGCTCTCTCTATAGCTGTGCTGTCCAGTATGGGAATCATGAGCCACCAAGTGGCTACTGGGCACTTGAAATATGGCTACTGCAACTGAGTAACTGAATTTTTTATTTAATTTAATAAACTTAAACAGCCACTATGGCTATTGACTACAACACTAGAAACATATATAAAACATTTCCATCATCAAAGAAAGGACTACTCTACTCATTAGAAGACATATTACAATTATATATATACATTCCTGAAAAATATGGTATATAACATTTTATAACATAAGGTCTCATAAGGCAGAACATTCAAACCCTATACAATACCATAACCAAATCCCTAAAAAAGTAATAATCTCAATTTGTAAAACTAGCACTATTTTTAAAAGTCAATTCTTAATAAAGAAATATTACAATAAATAACTACACATTTAATTATTTATTTAGGAATGAATGAATGACAGGGTCTCACACTATTGCCCAGGCTGCAGTGCCGTGGCACAATGAGAGCTCACTTCAGCCTCAACTTCCTAGGCTCAGGCAATCCTCCCACCTCGGCCTCCCAGTAGCTGGGATTACAGGCACATCCTACCACATGTGGCTAATTTTTTGTAGAGACAGCATCTCCCTATGTTGCCCAGGCTGGTCTGGAACTCCGGGATAAAGTGATCCACCCACCTCGGCCTCGCAAAGTGCTGGAATTACAGGTATCAGCCACCATGCCCAACCAACTACACTTTTAAAGATTAAGGTAGCTTGAAAGAGGATGTAAGAAAGGGATCTAAATTCTGACAATGCAAAAAGACTGGGAATAACTGTGACCAAACCAAGCAAGAGACAAGGGCTCTGGTATTCACTACTGCATTTCTCCATTCTTCCACCTTGCTGGGCTGTGCTGGCATTTACTGTGCCTTGGATTTAGCTACTACTACTTGATGGAGAAAACCATTAAAACATTTAGAAAAACAACTTAATAAACCAAAGAGACTACCATATTCTCATTAGCATTCCCCTATTTGTCAATTCTATATGAATTAATTCTTGCGACAGAAACATGACTAGGAGCAGAAAAGACTTCACTAGTCACATGAGTTCTTTGTGTGTGTTCGCTCACACTCCTTGATAGAACTGATCACAGCTCCAGTCCCATCTCAGCCTATGAAATAAACTATGCCCATTTGATACCTTTCCTTTATTAAGCCTTTCTTGATCATCTCCCCAATCAAGATGAGGAACACAGACTTTTTTCCCTAAAGATATTTTTACTCACACCTCACATTAAATTTAATACATTTACCATTACTGTTGTATTATTGTTATTATTAGAGGTGGCTTAGGAGCACTGCTGGAAATTCAAGTGGGAAAGCTAAAACTTCCCAAGCCTTTGTAACATCTCCACTGACTGGATTTTAGTCCTAAGTCTGCTACCAGCTTCCTGGTTAATCTCAGGTAAGTCATTCCCCGTTTCTGGGCTTCAAACAATCTCATTTTTCAAAATATCTTTATTGAGTAATATAACCTATAAAGTGATTTTCTTAAAAGCCCCTGTTAACCTCTAATATGTATAGAACTTTAAAAAGTTGAAGTGAGTTTGAAGTCAGGTAGCATGAGGCCCCCAGCCTTGTTCTTTTTGCTTAGGATTGTCTTGGCTGTGAGGGCTCTCTTTTGGTTCCACATAAAATTTAAAGTGGATTTTTCTGGTTCTGTGAAGAAGGTCAATGGTAGCTTGATGGGGATAGCGTTAATCTATAAATTACTCGGGGCAGTATGGCCATTCTCACAATATTGATTCTTCCTAACCATGAGCATGGAATGTTTTTCCATCTGTTTGTGTCCTCTCTTATTTCCTTGATCAGTGGCTTGTAGTTCTCCTTGAAGAGATCTTTTACACCCTTTGTTAGTTGTATTCCTAGGTATTTTATTCTCTTTGTAGCAATTATAAATGGGAGAGTTCATTCATGACTTGGCCTTCTGTTTGTCTGTTGTTGGTGTATAGGAATGCTTGTGATTTCAGCACATTGATTTTGTATCCTGAAACTTTGCCAAAGTTGCTTATCAGCTTAAGGAGGTTTTGGGCTGAGATGATGGACTTTTCTAAATATACAATCATGTTGTCTGCAAATACAAACAATTTGACCTCTTCCTTTCGTAATTGAATGCCCTTTATTTCTTCTTCTTGCCTAACTGCTCTGGCTAGAACTTCCAATAATATACTGAATAGGAGTGGTGAGAGAGAGAGGGCATCCTTTTCTAGTGCCAGTTTTTAAAGGGAATGCTTCTAGTTTTTGCCCATTCAGTATGACGCTGGCTGTGGGTTTGTTGTAAACAGCTTTTATATTTTGAGATACGTTTCATCAATACCTAGTTTACTGAGAGTTTTTAGCATAAAGGGCTATTGAATTTTGCTGAAGGCCTTCTCTGCATCTATGGAAATAATCATGTGGTTTTTGTCTTTGGTTCTGTTTACAGATTTGTGTATGTTGAACCAGCCTTGCATCCCCAGGATGAAGCCTACTTGTTCGTAGTGGATAAGCTTTTTGATGTGCTGTTGGATTCAGTTTGCCAGTATTTTACTGAAGATTTTTGCATCAATGTTCATCACAGATATTGGTCTGTAGTTTTCTTTTTTAGTTGTGTCTCTGTAAGGCTACAGTAATCAAAACAGCATGGCACTAGTACCAAAACAGAGATATAGACCAATGGAACAGAACACAGGCCTCAAAAACAATGCCAAACATCTACAACCATCTGATCTTTGACAAACTTGACAAAAACAAGCAATGGGGAAAGGATTCCCTGTTTAATAAATGGTGTTGGGACAACTGGCTAGCCACATGCAGTAAGCTGAAACTGGACCCCTTCCTCACACCTTACACTAAAATTTAACTCCCGATGGATTAAAGAGTTAAACATAAAATCCCAGCACTTTGGGAGGCCAAGGCGGGTGGATCACCAGGTCAAGAGATCGAGACCATCCTGGTCAACATGGTGAAACCCCGTCTCTACTAAAAATACAAAAAAAATTAGCTGGGCATGGTGGCACATGCCTGTAACCCCAGCTACTCAGGAGGCTGAGGCAGGAGAATTGCCTGAACCCAGGAGGCAGAGGTTGCGGTGAGCCGAGATTGCGCCATTGCACTTCAGCCTGGGTAACAAGAGCGAAACTCTGTCTAAAAAAAAAAAAAGAACAAACACCATAAAAACCCTAAAAGAAAACCTAGGCAATATCATTCAGGACATAGGCACAGGCAAGGACTTCATGACTAAAACACCAAAAGCAATGGCAACAAAAGCCAAAATAGACGAATGGGATCTAATTAAACTTAAGAGCTTCTGCACAGCAAAAGAAACAATCATTAGAGTGAATCAGCAACCAACAGAATGGGAAAAAATTTTTGCAATCTACCCATGTGACAAAGGGCTAGCATCCAAAGTCTACAAAGTACTAAAGCAGATTTTCAAGAAATACACAATCCCATTCAAAACTGGGTGAAGGATATGAACAGACATTTTTCAAAAGAAGACATATATGCGGCCAACAAACATTGAAAAATGCTCATCATCACTGGTCGTTAGAGAAATGCAAATCAAAACCACATTAAGATACCATCTCACACGGGTTAGAACGGCGATCATTAAAAAATCTGGAGATAACAGATGCTGAAGAGGATGTGGAGAAAAAGGTACACTTTTACACTGTTGGTGGGAGTGTAAATTAGTTCAACCATTGTGGAAGACTGTAGGCAATTCCTCAAGGATCTAGAAAGAGAAATTCCATTTGACTCAGCAATCCCATTACTGGGTATATACCTAAAGGATTATAAATCATTCTGTTATAAAGACACATGCACACATGTTTGTTGTGGCATTGTTTATGATAGCAAAGACCCAGCACCAACCCAAATGCCCATCAATGATAGACTGGACAAAGAAAATGTGGCACATATACACCATGCAATACTGTACAACCATAAAAAACGAGTTCGTGTCCTTTGTAGAGAAATGGTTGAATCTAGAAACCATCATTCTCAGCAAACTGACACAAAAACAGAAAAGCAAACACCACGTGTTTTCACTCATTGGCAGGTGATGAACAATGAGAATGCTTGGACATAGGGAAGAGAACAACACTCACTAGGCTGGGGGGCGGGGTGGGTGGTGGGGAGGACGGGAAGGGATAACACCAAGAGAACGCCTGAAGTAGCTGAGAGGGTAGCAGGGGGATGGAGACAGCAAACCACCATGGCATGTATGTACCTATGCAACAATCCTGCAGGATGCAGGATTTGCACATGTACCCCAGAGCCCAAAGTACATTTTTTTTTAAAAAAGCTGAAGTTAGAATAGCGTTCTAGATTTTTTTGCCACGTGAATATATATAAACATAAAAGCATTTTAAACTAAATTAGATCATGTCATGCATACCTATACTGTGACTTAGTTTACTAGATTTCCTTAAAATTTGATTTCAGTACACAAAGAAATCTCCCACTTGTTTTACCTGCTGCGTTACTAGAAAAAAATATAATTTAAGAATCCCCTATTGATTAAAGCACCATTTAAATGCTTAAGCTTCTCTTAAAACTGAGAAAGTAATACATGCATTTTTTTAAGTATAAATTGAAATTTTTCCTTTCCCTAATACACTCTTTCTTGGGGAATATAATTTTCTAAAGAGTATCTTCCATGTTTTCATTCTTCTGATAGATACCATTGGGGTTTCTTTCTCTTTTATTGAGACAAGGTATTGCTCTGTTGACCAGGATAAAGTGAGGTGGCACAACCTTGGCTCACTGCAGCCTCAACCTAACAGGCTCAAGTCATCCTCACACCTCAGCTTCCTGAGTAGTTGTTTGTTGTTGTTGTTGTTGTTGTTGTTGTTGAGATGGGTTTTGTTGTGTTGCCCAGGCTGGTCTTGAACTCCTGAGCTCAATCAATCCACCTATCTTGGCCTCCCAAAGTGCTGCAATTACAGGAGTGTGCCACCACACCTGGCCACGTTTCTATAATGTATTCCTATATTTACTTCTTGATTTTTATTACAGCATTATTTTACACTGTCAGTGTTTATTTTTAAGCCACTAAATTCTATTCCATAACTAGATCCCAGTACTCTGTTCTTTCTCAGTAGGTGATTTTTAAAGGCTGAGAATGAACAGGCAGTATTTACCATATTTTATATATATGTGTGTGTATATCTCACTGTAAAACTAAGTACTGTGGAATAGATCCACAGAGGAAGAAATGTGATCCTATGCTATTTAACTTCTCCTTTTTGAAAGAAAATATCCCAAGATTCAAGCTCAAGCAGATTTCATTTTAATTTTTTTGTTTTTCTTCAATTTACCTGCAATTCTTTCTTACATCTCAGGTTATCTTCTTTCTTGGATTCTTCTACCATTTCATTGGAGAAACGACTCACACACATTTTTTCATATAGGAAGCCTAGATAATTTGATGATAAATAGTTTATTTCCATACATATTTGACTATCTTTTCATCACTGCCTTCTTACTTAGCAAATACTTTTGGCTACATGAGTTTTTGGTGCAAAGTTATTTTCTTTCAGAAATTTGAAAGTACTGCTCCATGATCTGCTAGAATCAAATGCTGCTTATGAGAAATGCGATTTTAGTCCAGTTCTTGTATGTTTTGTCACTTATTTTTCCCTTAGGGGAATACATAGATATATATATCTTTTTTATTCCATAGAGTTCTAAAATTTTACTAGGAATAATTGAGTATTTAACTTTTTAAAAAATGTGATTCACCACATAGTGAGCCCTTTCAAACTAAAGAATTTTAAGGCTTTTTTCAGCCTTGTGAAGAATGCTTTTATTATTTCATTATTACCTCCCCACTATCTTAAAGTATCACCTGCTTCTGGAAATCCTATTAGAAAGACATTGGTCTTCCCAGATCTTAATTCCCAAGTCTCTTATTTCCCAAATTATCCATTAATTAGTTATATTGTATACTTCATATATTAATATTCTGGGAGGTTTCCTGAACTTACTTTTCAAAAATCACTTTTTGGCTATATCTATTCCATTAGTTGGCCCATATATCAAATGTTTTATTATGAAATCACTGCAATTCTTGGGAAAAGTTTTAACTATTTCAATATTGTTTTGATTCTTACTTTGAAAGGTTGGTGTAGAAAGAATTCTTACTTGATAGACAAAGAACACAAGAGACAGAGTTAAAAATCAGAAAGAAATAACATTCTAGAGGTTTTGTAAAAGGTGGGCTTTTTTTTCCCCTTAATTTTTAAAAAATGAATAAAAGCCAACCAATCTTTGTTGGGCATGGTGGCACATGTCTACAGTCCCAGCTACTTGGGAGGCTAAAGCAGGAGGATCGCTGAGGCCAGGAGTTCGAAGCTACAGTGGGCTATGATCACATCACAGTACTCTATAGCCTGTGTGACATGGTGAGACCCCAGCGCTTACCAAAATAAAAAAGCTGGTCTCAGTGACTCATGCCTATAATCCTAGAGTATCTTGGGCCCAGGAGTTCGAGACCGGCCTAGGCAACATACTGAGAGTTCATCTTTACAATAAATTAAAATATTAGCCAGGTGCAATGGTGCATGCCTGTAGTCCCAGTTACTTGGGAGGCTGAGGTGGGAGGATTGCTTGAGCCCAGGAAGTCAAGGCTGCAGTGAGCTGTGATAGTGCCATTGCAATCCAGCCTAGGTGACAGAGCAAGACTCTGTTACACACATATAAAAAAAGCCAAACAATTTACCAATCTAATGTGAAATATAAACTCATGTATAGACTATCATTATTAAAAACGTCATATTCTGTACATGCATACTTTTCGGTAATCAGATTTATAACGTGTGTCCAGGCAACCATGCATTCCACAGACTACCATCACAGATTTGGCCTAGCACTGTGGTTTAGGAGAAGGGTAATTATAGAATTATTGAATATAATTATAATTCTATGATATATATCAATATATATGCATGAGTCCCCACTGATTAGTTTCCATGTAAAAAATTTTATTTAATTACTTTCTCTTGTACATGGGAAATTATCACAAAGCACTTTCTTCTCTTTTTACTGCACACTAAAAATATGCTATATGTAAAAGTGGCTAGCTATAGTTCCTGAGTCAGCTACTCATCACTCATTTCCTGCATCTGAAAGAGTCCAAGGACACTTAAATGCAAATTCATTGTACTTTTCACCATTTTGAGTGACCCCCATTTTACCGGCATCTTGGGGACATTTGCACATCAGAATTTTTCATTCTGAAATGCTGACTCAATTCACTGGAAAGAAAGATTCTACTTGTGAATGTGAAAAAAAAAACAAAACCCTGACTTACTAGACCATTTTCCCTATTCACTTTGGATAATGCCACTTTATAAATAGGAGTTGATATGCGCAAAGCAGCAATCTGAAAGCACCAGTAGTATATACTATAAGCAGTTATTATAGTATTTGTAAATGCCTTATTAATGGTTTCAAAATAGCTTTGAAACCATCCATGATATGTACATCAGCTAACTCAATTTGACAGTGAAAGATGCTATGTCATTCTGTTATGGCAGATATAAAACAGATACCGTTAGAGTATCTCTGGCATATGTAATCAAAACTACTTGTGTTTTATATTTTCAAGGGAGAGGAAGCACTCCTAACACGCTTCAGTGGACTTTTCCACAGTTCCTTCTGTTGCTTTTACTGTCTAGATACAACAGTTTTATGAATATACAAATTTCTCACTCTAACATGAATTGGTTTTATATGGACTCCATGTAAACATTATTCATGAACTATTCTGAACACATACAAAATGGTACCCTCAATGATCTTCAAAATGCTGAAGTTTCAACTTCCTTAATTCTGCTATCAGGCCAGGCAAAGCACTCATCTCAGTGACGCAGTCTGCCTTCTAAGCATCATTAAGGTTTTATTTTCGTAAATTCTGCTACAGCTAAATAGACCAGGAACCTGAACTCTACAGAGTTCCGAAAACAATTCAGCAGCTACTGCCTTTTTTTTTTTTTTTAAGTTTTATTTCCAAGATGAAGTTTAAAAATAAGAATAAAAACTGGAAACAGGCCGGGTGTGGTGGCTGAGGCGAGCGGATCACTTAAGCCCAGGAGTCGGAGACCAGCCTGGCCAACATGGTGAAACCCTGTCTCTACCAAAAATACAAGAATTAGCCGGGCATGGTGGTGCACACTGTAATACCAGCTACTCAGGTGGCTGAGGCATGAGAATCTCTTGATCTGGGAGGCGGAGGTTGCAGTGAGCCAAGGCTGCGCCACTGAAATCCAGGCTTGGAGCAGAGACTTTGCCTTCAAAAATAAAAAACAAAACAAAACAAAAATACTGGGGGAAAAAGTATTTTGAAATGTGTAGATCCTCTTTTACTAAGAAAGAGGCAGATATCTCACACTTAGGAAATTCTCAACCCTGAAAGAGAGAAGTGAAATAGAAATTTTACAAATAAAAACAAATTTAAAATACTTCAAAAAGAACAAAGATTTTTTGATCTTGGGCTTCTGGGGGAAAAAAAAGAAAAAGAAAAAAAAAGAACAGAGATTTTTACCTAAGAAATTAAAGTTTCAGATTTAAAGTGGAAAGTATCTGAAACACGCTGTGGTTATAAATAAGCCTTACGACACTTCAGCGTCACTCTTGACTTAGACTTCTTTCCCTAAATCAATATTCATTCTACACCAATGAACCACTAAAGGGCTTATTGATCAAGATTTAAAAGGTGATTTTTTTCTACTCATATTTTGCTATGAATATACCAAACTGTATGAAAAGTCAGGTTTTTTTTCCATTTCTGTAAATACAAGTTTAATAAAATGCAACCACAGATAACATACCAGGCTCATGTCTCAGTCCATTACCAACTTAGCCATGTTTTCCTATCCAAGAAATTCATTTGTTTTTGGTGACAGTGGTGGTGAAATTATTTATTTATTTATTTTTCATTTGGTTTTAATCATATATTTGTTCCAGTTTGTTCCATGTGGGTTTTAAGAAAGATTACAGTATTTTGTTCTTATAAACTGAGACACTGAGTTATATCAGACAATAATCTTACTTTTATTCTAGCTGCCAGGAAAGGCACAGCTAAAGTTTACATTCAATTATAACAGCTTTAGCTAAAAAATTAATTAAACTTTCTTCTCTTCCCCTTTACTACCTAACTTTTGCCTTTGCTCTTACATAGCAGCATGATCCTTGATCTTACTGTATCTGTAGTTTTAAGTTAGAAGTGAGGACTCAACTGGAAACTGCTCTAGTTATTCAAATAAGATGCTATGTGAAATATAAAAATATATTTTTCTACTGGAAAGTGAGTCTATTTGAGTAGCTAGGGTTTCTGTTGTAATAGAAAGGGTACCAATCCCAAGAAATGAGATTTCTCAAATGGAGTCATTATCATAAGTGGAGTATAGTATTTCAGAGTGAGCAAAACTTATGAAAAGTGAATTGTTCATATTCTGGGTTATGTATGTATTTGTTATGGTCAAGGAAGCTTGAAGCTTCATATTCATAAATAAATCACATCAAATGCAATAAGAATACCACCTACTGAACACTTTATAATATACATTAACAGTGTATTTATTTAATTTCCAAAACAGCCCTATGAAGTTATTTTTGACATCTTCATTTTACCTATGTGAAACTGAGCCACAGAAAAGATGCCCTGTATGTATGAAAATAATATTCAGCATGTTTCTGTGTTAGGTATAATGTTACAAATACCAAGACACACATCAAACTACTAAATCAACTAAGACTAAATGCTCTTTTTTAAAATAACTCACTTGTTAGATCAGAATGTTACAGAATTGTAAACTTGACTTAGCACCTGATCTGAATTGAGGTCACTGCTCTGTAGTCAGCAGTGTTGTATGACTTTGCACCAAGCCCCAGAGGAACCACCCTGAAAATTTAGTTGCTAAGTATAATGAACTGCCAGATGCTGGACTCAAGCAGGTCAGGACATTTCAAAGCATGTGTGCAAGCACAGAAGGAAGTTCTCAGGTCCCAGACCTCAAACTTCATGTGTAATAAGCAAAATACTAAAATCTCAAGTTCACTTTTAAAAATTAAATATATGATTTTTTGTTTGGCAAAATGCTCCCTACAGAAAATAGAAATGAGAGTAACACTTTTTATCTTCCAGCTAAGAGTCACCTGTTACCTTCAAAAAAATGAATTATTCTAGTAGATTACAAATTTGCTTTGAAAAATTTTGGTGGACTTTTCTCCTTAAAAAATCCAGGAAGTAAGAGAACCTGGGTAAATACTGCCTGGTTCAAGTGGCCATTATGAGTAAACACTATCTCAGCAGTACGTTTCCATGAGTGATGAGAACATACCCTTTCCTGCTTTGCTGTCCCCTACCACCAAAAATCCCTCTTAGCAACTTGCTGAAACCAACAGTTGCAGAGATTTAGTCTGTCGATGAAAGGTTGGGTTTCAACTGAAATAGTTAACAGGGAGAGAGCATCTCTCTTTTGAAACTGTATTTGGAGTGAAAGGTTCGGATACTGAGTCACTGATGAGGTGTTTGGGGGAAATGGTTTCATAAAACTGAAAAATAACCATAAGAAAATAAGGCTGGAGCCAATATGACAAGAACTGATGATTTAACAATTCTGCCCAGACTGTTCCTGACCACATAATCAAATCATGCCCTCTAACCAATATAAGACATACAAGAAAAGTCTAGTCACAAAACAGATGCTGGGCTCTGACATACCAACTTGGATTTTGAAGGGATTTCACAAGATTTCAAATCTTCCCAGATCATCTCAAAATTGTTCATTTCTAAGCCTGAAATGTCCCCAAACAGAGACTTTTTGGAAAGTAATTTGGGCAAGTCCTTTGTTCCATTATCACTTACTGGTCAGAATCTAAGTGGTTCTCTTCCCACATCAAAGCTGCCCGGACCTTCCTCTTGCTCATGCTCTAATTGCTTTATTAGTCAGGCTCCAAAAGCCTGAGTGCAGCTCCATCTACACATCCTCTGAGCCAGTTATGTAAGCTCTCTGGTTTCTTTTACCCAATTCACAGTATTTCTCTGAGGGTCAAATAAGATCAAGAACAAGCTGTGAAAACTACAAAGTGCAATAAAAAGCAGGTGATTATCGGGGATGTTTTAGTATTTGATTTTTTTTTATAGTATGATAATTGCTTTTTGCTTGTTTTTGAGACAGAGTCACACTCTGTCACCCAGGCTGGAATAAAGTGGTGCAATCTCCGCTCATTGTCTCCTAGGTTTAAGAGATTCTCCTGCCTCAGCCTTCAGATTAGCTGGGATTACAGGCACCTACCACCAACCCTTGCTAATTTTTGTATTTTTAGTGAAGACAGGGTTTCACTATGTTGGCCAGGCTGTTCTTGAACTGACCTTAAGTGATCCACCTGCCTTGACCTCCCAATGTGCTGGGATTACAGGTGTGAGCCACCACGGTTGGCCTGATTATTGTTTGATACTCCACACAAAACACAGAAAACATAACATAAATATGGAAACTATTAAATAATTATTTCACATTTTAATTCACAGAAAACATGCCCACTATGGATTCTAGTTTTTTTTTTTTCTTATTTCCTAAATGTACTGGAATAAAATATTTCTGAAAAACTAAGCTCTATAAAAGTTTTCAATTAAGGTCATATTTGATAATCATAGCACAGCCTGACAAAATAGTTTTAACTAAAGTAACATGAAAAAAATATAATTTCTCTTTCACCCTTAAAAAAATGTCTGTTTGTATTTATGCACTTCCAAAACTTGCTTCTTATCAACTAATAAGATCAGGTCACATTAAGTCTATTGCTCTCACCTTTCACTGTAATATCTGCTTTGGCAACTGTTTCTTGGATACAATGTTCTCTGAACTCAAAACTTATTTCCCCATTGGCTAAGTGATTTCATACTGTTTCTATTAAACTTGATCTCTTTTCTTCGAAGAGCAGTTCCCTCAGGTAGTCAAGTCTGTTCCATCTTAACTTATTTTCAAATTCAGTCACCTTCTGGCATGATACAATTATAGAGCACATTAATAACTGCAGGCACCTGCAGAGTAAATTCATATGCATTCCTTTCCCCTCCTCCTCTCTTGATATATACCTGCAAAACTGTCTAAAAAATCCTATAAAATCTAAAATTCAAAAATAGTCTTCTTCATATTCCTACGTTCCTCCTTACTGATACTGGATTCTAACACTCTTCTAAAAATCTGGCAACACTATCTAATCTATTCTCACCCTGGGATTACTGTGACTCTGCTGAAACCTCATTTTCATAGCCTAACATTCATATCTTCAATTGTCGCTTGACAGACTCGGTTTTCATGGTATATCGACCTAAAGAAAACAACTAAATTCAGTACACTATTTTCAGTGACTGCAAAACAGTAATACACAATACAGACATTTTTCACATAAACTAGGTGTAAAGATACAACGTTCACACTTCATATGAGAATATTTTATTTCCAGAAATAAATCTTCACCAGACCAAACATGTAAGTTTACAGAAAGCCAGTAAGACATAATCACATTTACATAGCACCTTGAACACTAAAAAAGGCACTCACTGATAACATGAGAAATAATCAATAGGCTTATAACACTGCCAAAATGGTAGCAGAGTATGGTGCATCTATTGAGGTCTGAAATTAAATTGAAATTTAAGGTCTATCTCTTAAAGCTATATTCATGTATTTAGAACTCTATCAGACAAAACAAGAAAAAAATTACTTTGACATACATCTTTTAAAGATGACTATAAAAATTTGGACAATAGGCCGGGCGCGGTGGCTCACGCCTATAATCCCCGCACTTTGGGAGGCCGAGGCGGGTGAATCACAAGGTCAAGAGATCGAGACCATCCTGGTCAACAAGGTGAAACCCCGCCTACTAAAAATACCAAAAATTAGCTGGGCATAGTGGCGTGTGCCTGTAATCCCAGCTACTCGAGAGGCTGAGGCAGGAGAACTGCTTGAACCCAGAAGGCGGAGGTTTCGGTGAGCCGAGATCGTGCCATTGCACTCCAGTGTAGGTAACAATAGCGAAACTCCATCTCAAAAAAAAAAATTTTTTTTTTGGACAATAAAAATAACTCTCCTAAATCAGGCTTTTAAAGGGCAACCATCTTTTAATGATAGTTAATTGCTTTAAGAGAGCAATAAACTAAAATGTAAACCTGAAAGCCAACTATGTTAAGCTCTTTTAAAAATTAAATACACAAGCAACATTTTGAGACTCAAAATTAATTTATTTCACTCAATCCTAGGTATAAGTTTGGCAATTTGTTTCGGATGCTATTTTTTTCTTTAATTTTTGTCGGTACATAGTATATACATGTATGAGGTATATATGATGTTTTGAAACAGCCATGTAACGTGAAATAAATGTAATTTCTTAATATAAAAAAAAATGGACAGACAGAACCAACATAGATTTGACTAGGTGAATAAAGTCCATTTAAGTTGGGAGCGGGGGTTGTGTCTTGGATTTGGGTTCTTGGGGTAGCATAAAAAGGCTTCACAGGGGAACATTCTTTTCTGACTACTAAAAAAAAAAATTGCTGAGTTGACTTCAAATGGCAGTGACTTTACTTGGGATATTTATAGACAAGTTGCAAATATAAAACATTTTCCAAAGAGTGTTTTTTTGTAATTGGGGCTCATCTCAAGAGCAAGAACCTCTAGCCTGCAGCTTCCGTAGGTGCCTCAAACACTGCGCCCAAGTACTCTGAATGGCTTCTATACAACGATAATAAAAGAAAACAAAGAGTTTGCTAAGTGCCAGTCACAGCTACAGGTACAGCGTCAGTAAGGAACTATTATTACAACCATTAGACAGATGGAAACACTAAAGCACACAGAAGAGTGAATTTACTCAAGGTCACATAGACAGTAGGCAGTACCAAGAAACATATGTATAACTGCACTGACTCTAAAATATTATAAATTTATTTTGTTAAAGGTTTCTGTTTAATTCTGTTTAAAAATCCATGCCTTTATTAAAAGTAGCTTTCCTTTCAGATTCACTTAGAGCAAGATTTGATTACATATTAAGTTAACACAGGGTACAAACCACGTGGTTCTAATGAGGTCTATGTCCTGATTACTATAAGGACTGTTATATACAAGTTAGAGGCATCTTTTCATTATTATTTCCCAAAACTTACAGGATTTGTATATATCAGTTGTAGATTATGTCTGAAATAGCTATAGTCACATATCACTTAAAAATCACATTTAAGTATTCACTAACATAACAAAGCCTCTTACTAGGGTAAATAAAAACACACAGTTCTGTTACGGAGCATTGAAGTCATCAAGCAGATAATATTTTTTTCATCATACACTGAAACTTGTGACCTGCCAACACCATAAAATAATGTTTAATATTTAATATCATGTGATCGCAATACTCAACCAAACATGTATTTTAAATTGTATGTTATTTGACATTTCAATTTCAGATCAAAGGCACTTTAAAAGGGCTAAAAATGTGTCCAAAAATGGTAGTTTAAATTTAATAAATTTTTCTGCAACTGTTTTGTTTTCAACTTTAATTTTAGAATCAAGGGGATAAGTGCCCAGGTTTGTTACCGGGTATACCGCATGATGCCGAGGTTTGGGATACAAATAGACCCGTCACCCAGGCGGTGAACACAGTACCCACCAGTTAGGCTTTCAACCTTTGCTCTCTCCCTCCAACCTCTAGTAGTCCTCAGTTTCTACTGGTGGCATCTTTATGTCGATGAGTACCCAATCTTTAGCTCCCACTTCTAAGTGAGAACATGTATTGTTTTTTTTTTTTGTTCCTGTGTTAATTCACTTAGAATAATGACCTCCAGCTGTATCCATGTTGCTGCAAAGGACATGATGTTGTTCTTTCTTAAGGCCACGCTGTATTCTGTGGTGTATATGCACCACATTTTCTTTATCCAGTCTACTGTTGTTAGGCACCTAGGATGATTCCATGACTTTGTTTTGTGACAAGTGCAGCAACGAACATGCGAGTATATGTCTTTTTGGTAGAATTATTTGCTGTCTTTTGAATATATATCAATTAATGGGACTGCTGGGTTGAATGGTACTTCTGCTTTAAGCTCTTTGAGAAACCTCCAACTGCTTTCCACAGCAGCTGAACTAGGTTACATTCCCACCCATAACATAGAAGTATTCCCTTTTCTCTTGTCCTCTGCTGCCTCACAAAAATCTGTTGTTTTTAACTTCTTAATAATATTGTCAGAAATGTAGTGTGTCAATATTTTCTCATTCTGTAGACTATCTGTACACTCTGTCAACAGTTTCTTTTGATGTGCAGAAGTTCTTTGGATTAATTAGGTCCCACTAGTCAATCTTTATTTTTGCTGCAACTGCTTTTAAGGACTTAGCCACAAATTATTTCCCAAAGTCAATGTCCAGAATGGTGTTTCCTAACTTCTTATAGTTTGAGGTCTTAAATTTAAAAGATTTTAAATTAACCTGAGTGAATTTTTATATAGGATGAAAGGTAAGGGTCCAGTTCCATTCTTCTGCCTATGGCTGGCAAGCTGATCCATCACCATTTATTGAATAGGGAGTACTTTCCTCATTGCTTATTTTTGTCCACTTTGTCAAAGATCAGATGGCTGTAGGTGTATGGCTTTATTTTTGGGTTCTCTACTCTGTTCCCTTGGTCTGCATGTCTGTTTTTGTACCAGTGTCATGCTGTTTTGGTTACTGTACCCTTATAGCATAGTCTGAAGTCAGGTAATGTAATGCCTCTGGCTATGTTCTCTTTGCTTAGGATTGCTTTGGTTACTTGGGCTCTTTTTCAGTTCTGTGTGAATTTCAGCATATTTCCACTTCTGTGGAAAGTGACACTGGTAGTTTGATAGAAATACTGTTGAATCTCTAGACTGCTTTGGGGAGTATCACCATTTTAGTTATATTGATTCTTCCAATCCATTGTTTGGATCATTTCTGATTTCTTTCAGCAATGTTTTCTAGTTCTCCTTGTAAAGATGTTTTATTTTCTTGGATAGGTGTATTCCTAGGTGTTGTATGTGTGTATCTCTTCTGCAAATGAGACTGGATTCATGATTTTGGCTCTCTGTTTGAATGTTACTGGTGTATAGAAATGCTACTGGTTTCTGTACACTTTGCATCTGAAACTTTATCTTTGTCAGTTACAGGGGCCTTTGAGAAGAGTCTTTAGAAACTTATAGATAAATAATCACATCATCTGCAAAGAGAAATATTTTCACTTCTTTTCCTAACTGGATGTCATTTGTTTTTTCTCTTGGCTCACTGCTCTGGCTAGCACTTCCAGTACTATGTTGACTAGGAGTAGTGAGGGTGGGCTTCCTTGTCTTGTTCCAGTTATCAAGAAGAATGCTCCCATTTTTTGCCCATTCACAATGATGTTGGCTGTGGGCTTGTCACAGATGGATCTTATTCTTTTGAGGTAAGTTCCTTCAATGCCTAGTTTCTTGAGGGTTTTTATGATGAGGGGATTAGGGGTTTTGTCCAAAGCTTTCTCTGCCTCCACTGGGGATGATCATACAGTCTTTATTTCTAGTACTGTTTATGTGGTGAATCATACTTTTTCATTTGCATATATTGAACCAACAATTCATCCCAGGAAGAAAGCCTGCTTGATCATGGGTGAATTAAGTTTTATGATGTGCTGTTGTATTTAGTTTATTAGTATGTTGTTGGGAATTTTTGTGTTTATGGTCATCAGGGATATTGGCCTGCAATTTTCTTTTTTGTTGTTGTTGTATCTTCACCAGGTTTTGGTATGAGAGTAACACTGGCTTAGTATAGTTTCAGAATTGGTACCAGCTCCTATTTCTATAATATATCTGGTAGAATCTGGGAGGGAATACATTTGTCTGAGGCTTTTTTTTTTTCTTTTTTGGTTGGTAGGTTTTAAATTGCTGATTTAACATCAAAACTCAATACTGTTCTATTCAGGGTTTCAATTTCTTTCTGACTCAATCTTAGGAGATTATGTGTGCATTAGTTAGGGTTCTCCTAGAGGAACAGAACTAATAGGATAGATAGATATATATAAAGGGGAGTTAAGTATTAACTTACATGATTACAAGGTCCCACAACAGGCTGTCTGCAAGCTGAGGAGCAAGGAGAGCCAGTCCGAGTTCCAAAACTGAAGAACTTGGAGTCCGATGTTCAAGGGCAGGAAGCATCTGGCATAGGAGAAAGATGTAGGCTGGGAGGCCAGGCCCGTCTCTCCTTGTCATGTTTTTCTGCCTGCTTTATATTCACTGGCAGCTGATTAGACTGTGCTCACCAGAAAAAGAATGAATCTGCCTTTCCCAGCCCACTGAATCAAATATTAATCTATTTTGGCAATACCCTAACAATACTCTGTATCCTTCAATCTAATCAAGTTGACATGCAGTATTAACCAGCACTGTGTGTTTCCAGGAATTCATCCATTTATTCTAGATTTTCTAGTTTGTATGCACAGAGGTGTTTATGATAGTCTCTGAGGATCTTCTGTATTTCTGTGGAATCGGTTGTAATGTCACTTCTAATTGTGCTTATTTGAACTTCTTTTTCTAATCCCCTCGTCATAAAAACCCTCAATGTAATGCCCTTCTTTGTTCTTTTTTACTGTGGTTAAAGTTTGTTAAAGTTTGAGACCCCAAAATTAATAGAATCAACAAAACCAAAATGGGTACATATATATTTAGGACAATTAAATCCTCTTGCTGAAATGAATCCTTTATCATTATGTAATGCCCTTCTTTGTTCTTTTCTACTGTTGTTAAAGTTTGTTTCATCTGATGTAGAATAGCAAGCCCTGCTATTTTTTGTTAGCCATTACTTTGAGCCTATAGGTGTTATTACCTGTGAGATGAGTCACTTGAAGACAGCAGATGAATGAGTCCTGTTGTTTTATCAAACTTGCCACTCTGTGCCTTTTGAGTACAGTGTTTAGAACATTTACAATCAAGGTTAATATTCACATCTGAGGTTTTGACCCTATCATGAAGTTGTTAGCTAGTGGCTCTGTAGTTTCTATTATGTGGTTGCTCTACAGGGTCTGTGGGCTATGTGCTTAAGGCTGCTTTTGTGGCAGCAAGTACGGTTCTTCTGTTTCCATATATAGAATTTGATATGGCTTGGATCTGCATCCCCAGAAAACCTCATTTTAAATTGTAATCTCCAGTGTTGGAGGTGGAACTGGGTGGGAGGTGACTGGATCATGGAGGTGAATTCTTCATGAATAGTTTAGGACCATCCCCCTTAGTGCTGTTCTCATAACAGAGTTCTCATGAGATCTAGTTGTTTAAAAGTGTGTGGCACTACCCCTCCCTCTCCTGCTCCTGCTCCTACTTCCCCCTAGTAAGATGTCTGCCCCTCCTTTACCTTCAGCCATGAGTAAAAGTTCCTTGAGGCCTCCCCCAAAAGCAGATACTGCCATGCTTCCTGTACAGCTTGCAAAACCATGACCCAATTAAACGTTTCTTATAAATTAGTCTCAGGTTTTTTCTTTTCTTTTTTTCTGAATTGGAATCTCACTTTGTTATCCAGGCTGGAGTGCAGTGGCATGATCTCAGCTCATTGCAACCTCCGCCTCCCAGATTCAAGCAATTCTCCTGCCTCAGCCTCCTAAGTAGCTGGGATTACAGACATGGGTCACCACGCCCAGCTAATTTCTATACTTTTAGTAGAGACAGGGTTTCACCATGTTGGTCAGGCTGGTCTAAAACTCCTGACCTCGTGATCCGACTACCTCAGTCTCCCAAGATGCTGGGATTACAAGCATGAGCCACCGCACCTGGCCTCAGGTATTTCTTCACAGCAATGCAAGAACAGACTAATACAGCATGCCTTTAAGAATCTCTTATAAGGCTGGTCTAGTGGTAACAAATTTCCTCAGTGCTTGCTTGTCCAGAAAAAGGTTTTACTACTTCTTCATTTATGAAGTTTAATTTGACAGAACATGAAAGTCTTGGCTGCAATTTCTTTTCTTTAAAAATGCTGAAAATAGGCCCCCACATCTCTCCTGGCTTGTAAAGTTTCTGCTGAGAAGTCTGCTGTTGGCCTGATGGGGTTCCTGTTGTACATCATCTGAACTTTTTGTCTAGCTGCCTTTAGGATACTTTTCTTTAGCACTGACCTTGAACAGTTTGGTGACTACATGACTTGGTGATGTTCACTTTGTAAAGTATATCATAGGTGTTATCTGGATTTCTTATAACTGGATGTCTACCTCTCTAGCAAGCTTAGGGACATTTTCTTGAATTAATTCCTCAAATTTGTTTTCCAGGTTGCTTATTTTTTTTTTTTCCTTCTCTCTCAGTAATGCCAATAATTTGAAGTTTTGTCACTTTACATAATCCCGTATTTCTCAAAGACTGTTTATTAAATTATTTTTTCCTTCATTTTCGTCTGACTGAGTTAATTCAAAAGACTGATCTTCAAGTTCTGAAATTCTTTCTTCTACTTGGTCCAAAGCATTAGTAAAGCTTTCAATTGTATTTTTAAATTTCTTAAGTGAGTTTTTCAATTCTAGACCTGATTGATTTCTTTTTTCTTTTTAAGATATTTATCTCTTTCTTCATTTCCTGGATATCTTTACTAGCTTCTTAGTGCTTATTATCAATCTTGTCTTGGATTGTGTTGAGTTTCCTTGTTATTCATGCTTTGAATTCTTTATCTGTGATGTCTGCATTTACATTTCAGGTAGGGACCACTTCTGGAATGCTAGTGCAATCCTTTGGTGGTTTTACTACGTTCAGATTTTTAATGGTGCCAGTAATTTTGCACTGGTTCCTTCTCAGCTGAAGGTGCTGGCACTTCTAACTTTTGTAATTATTTTCATGTAGGTAGGAGTTTTCTTTCTCCTTTCTTCCTCTATAATTTAATTTTTTTTCCTTCCCTTTCCTTTCTACACCTTCCTACAGGTATGAAAGTAGAGTACATTCGGTAGGATCTTTTGGTTTTGCTTCTATTTTGGTCTGTCTTTTGGGTTTGTTTCTACCACTTCTTTTGGTAGGTTTTGTATCAGGCTGTCCAGTTCAATCTACAGGCCAGTAAATGATGCTTATAGGTAAGAGCCAGTAGCGGCCAATGAAGCTGGATATACACTTGACCCTTGTTTAATGGCAGAAGCTCACTGTTGTCTCAGACAATGAGCTGATTCATGGAATGCACAGTGGTCTGAGCTCCCTGCTCAGCCCCAAGGGCATGGGGCCAGACTGGGCAGGTCCACCTATAGGTCCCCTGATACAGGCACAAGCACTGGCACCGATAGAGAATCCAGTGGGTGGCTACCAAGCACACGGAGGTATGCCTAGGCATGGAGCTCCTTAGCACCAAGTTCTCTGCACAGGAATAGGAAACCTCTTCAGCATCAAGTTCTTTGTACAGGGATAGGGGATAGCCTAAACACCAAATCTAGAAGAGCTCTGCCTGGGTATAGAGTATAGTGGGCTCCCCCTGCACCAAGATCCCTGCATGGAAGGGGTAGGGTGATTCAAGCTGCTGAACCAGGCAAGGAGGTGTTCTGAATACCTGGAGAACTGTCCGGGCATGAAACAGAGAGAGTCCCCCTACATGAGGATCTCTGCACAGGAAGGGTGGGGCAACTGAGGCTGTGATCCAGGTCAGCTTGTGCTCCAAATGCCTGAAGACCTGCCTGGGCATATAGCAGAGAGGGTCCCACTGTACCCCAGGAAAAGTTGGGTGGCTCAGGCTGCTGAACCAGATAAGCAGGTGCTCCAAATGCTGAGAGATCTGCCTAGGTATGAAGCAGAAAGGGGCTCTCTGCACCAGGATCTTTTTATCAAACAGACACTGTCACAGGGGCTGTTTGCCAGTGTTGTGCTCACCAGGAAATGGGGTACCCTTCATGATTCCAGTGGATTCCCATTTTCCTTGTATTTTTTGAGACAGACTCTCACTCTGTCACCAGGCTGGAGTGCACTGGCACAATCTTGACTCAGTACAACCTCTGCCTATCAGGTTCAAGTGATTCTCCTGCCTCACCCTCCCAAGTAGCTGAAACTACAGGTATATGCCACCACACACAGCTAATATTTGTATTTTTAGTAGAGACAGGATTTCACCATGTTGGCCAGGATGGTCTCGATCTCTTGACTTTGTGATCTGCCTACCTCGGCTTCCCAAAGTGCTGGGATTACAGGAGTAAGTCACCTCTCCCAGCCTCCATTTTTTTTTTCTTGAAAAAAAAAAAAAAAAAGCTCATACAGTTAATCTTTATGCACTATCTTGCTATTTCCAAGTGGCTGAGGCATGCCACAAACCTGTCATCTGTCATCTTAGAGAAACAACGTACACTTTTATAAATAGACAAGTAAATCGTTTGGTGAGAGAGAAAAATATAGAAAACAGCTTGTAGAGAGACCCAAGTACAGTCCTAGAGTTGCTCTCAAGGAAAGTAAGAAAAGTAGTGGCCCCAAAACCTTAGAAGAAAGGTTTTTCCCACTGAGTCTCACCTTCTGGCTGGAAGTCATCACTTTCTGTTTTTTAAATGTTACCTTATACTCATAGCATTTCATGCTTTAATGATAATTCACATTTAATTTTAGAAAACTTGTTTTCTTACAGTAAAAAGATGATCATTTATTATATTTACATATTGAGTATCTTCAATGACAATAAATATAGGAAGGTCATCAACATGACCCACAGAATTTAAATAATTATACATAAAATAATTGGTTTAGAAGTCAAAATCTTTTAAATGGTTAGCTCAGAAAATACAGAGAGCTCAAAACACATTACTAAAACATGAACTGACCTTAAACAAAACACTGCTTTGATTCTATTATGTTTCATATTATACTTCAAACTAGCAATTTTTAAACAAAAAGAAGACAGTAATAAAAACTAAAAAGAAATCAGTTTATTGTTGTGTGGAAGGAGAAATATATCATTCTCTTTCTCAGGAAAGAGGAAAATCCTATTTAGAGCCAACAGCATTCTGTACAGATGGGCATGAACAGCATGCCATGTTGCGTGTATACCACATCCTTTTCTTATCATTCAGCTTTATTTCTGGAAATTCTCAAATTAAGAGAAAAAAGTTACAGTAAATCTGTTTCTAAGATCCATATTGTATACAGAAGTGAAATATCAGCTGTTCAAATTCCAATACCTACTGATCTCTGTGTTCAAATCTGCTTTTGTTTACTCCTCCATGTTCTCTTATTGTTAGAGAGGGCAACTCATTTTAAAAAGTATTTGATGGTATTAGCAATAACTTTGTGTAGATTTTCTTTTTCACAGAACAGAATTAAATTTGAGTGCAGATGTGAGTAGATACAGAACACTGTATGATATTTTTGTGTACGTGTTTTCTTTTTAGAGTCCGAAAGCCCTTTGGATTGTTAGTGAAGCTCAGACAGAGTAAAGCAGATACAGGAATAAGACAATTGAAGTCAAGCGACACAGTGGACAAGAATCCGATTCTAATCTTGACACCACTTGAGAAGGGGAATAATGTGTTATTTATTTTTCACTCTACGACTAACAATTATTAAACATCTAATATATGCCAAACACAGTTCTGGACATACTCCCGTATCTGAACTCATTTAATCTTAACAACAATCCTTCTGAGATAGGTTTTATTGCCCTTCATTTCAGATGAGGACATAAACTCACAGACATTCCTAATTTGTCTGATTTAGACAGGCACAGTTTCAATTTTGTTCTTCCTTTCAGTTAACATCTATTTCTTATGTACTTCCGGCTTGTTTCAGGCACTAGGCTTGGCACAGCGGCTACATTCCTCTTTCTACTAAACCATATAACCAGTCTGTGACACCCAGCACAGTACCTAGGTCATATTAGGTTCTCAACGAAGGTTCACTGAATTATTCAGTTAATTTACTGGTCTCTGTAAAATAAACATTTACATGAACATTTGGGCCCAGGTTTATATTATCTTAAAACATCTTGTAATTCAACCCTAAAACATGTATTTTTTTAAATAATTTTTAAAAAGACAAAATATTTCGCTGATTATAGGCATCTAGAAAACCCAAGTCAGGTGGCAAATACCCACACTGAAAACTAACAGAATCATAGAAAGGAAGTATGCTACAGTATGATGCACATTCTCTCAACTTAGTATGTAAATAAAGCATGCATTCTTCAATTGTTTCAAGAATGTGTGATGTGAACACCTAATTCTATTACAAATATCACATGGGCATGGTCTTCTAATGTTTGGACATGTATTCAAGGCATAGTGCATAATGTTGACCAAAGAGCAAAAGCTTGACATAAAAAAGCTGAGTAATGCATGGATTACTTTGTAGTCAGACATGGATAAGGTTGAATGTTAGCTCTGCCATTTACTAGCTACCTTACCTTGGAGAAGTTATTTCAATTTCCTGAGCCTGTTTCTGTACTATAAAATACAGAAAATTGTAACAGCATCTACTGTGCACTCAAAGATTATTGTGAGGACTGAAGGACAGGACATATGTGAAACATCTGACACATACCCAGGTCAGAGTTAGGGCTCATTAACTAAAGGAGAGAAGTGAGGGAGGCTGGGAAATAAATTTTCTGGTAGGCATGAGGTACAGCACACTACACAATATTCACCTTCTTCTTATTCTAACCTTTGCAGCGCCTTTGTATGCAGGAAAATGCCTGCTCCTGAATAAGCTGATCTCCAACCTGGCTTATTTATTTTTCCTAATTCAAAAACACCCTCCTTAAAATACAAACTTTTTCATACTACCATTCAAAATAGCTGCTTATAATGGAAACTTAATAGGAAAATTACTGATTTCTTTTTGTACGATTCTGTATTACCTTCAACAAATTGTGTCTTTTCATTTTCAAAGGATAATACCAATTCTTTCCAAAGGCATGATCAAACTTAAATAGTGATAAATTTGAACATTTCTTTTAAGTCTCAAAAAAGAAATTATGTTTACCACTTGTTCATATCTTAAGTAAAAAATGTGTAAGACAGTAACCGTCTTAAATAATTACGTTTCCAGCCAGGCACAGTGGCTCACACCTGTAATCGCAGCACTTTGGGAGGCTGAGGTGGGCGGACCACCTGAGGTCAGGAGTTCAAGACGAGCTTGATCAACACAGAGAAACTCCGTCATTACTAAAAATACAAACAATTAGCCAGGCATAGTGGTGCATGCCTATAATCCCAGCTTCTCAGGAGGCTAAGGGAGGAGAATCACTTGAACCCAGGAGGCAGAGGGTGCAGTGAGCTGAGAACAAGCCATTGCACCCCAGCCTGGGCAACAAGAATAAAAACTCCACCTTAAAATTATACATAACAATCACAATAATTACGTTTCTGCTTATTAGATGTAATTAACATTTTATCCCCAAATTACTTTAAGCCAAAATAATTCCTTAGATATAAAATGCCTACACAACCAACAAATCAAGCTTTTAGTTTCTGAGTTCCAGCCAAAAGACCATATTGCCTAAGAATAGCAGAAATAAATGTGTTTTTTTTTTGCCTTTTTAAAATCTTTGTAATCTACATATAGATAGAAGGAAACTCAGATTTAGAATATAGGCTTCTGAGGGAACTCAAATGAATACAAAATTTATTGTATATTAAGCAGTAACTCTTGTTTATTCTATCATTGGGGACTGTATATTCATTTATTTTTAAATCAGAATATCACCTGTTCTGAATATAATAATTCAATACAGTCATCTTCCCAAGAGTCCATTTTAAGCATCATTCAAACAAGCAGCAGTAGAAAGGAGCAAAGCAAAAGCCACAGCAGTGCTAAAAAATACTGAAACGGATTTTTAAAAATTGGCTGCTACAATGGCTCTTACCTATAATCCCAGCATTTTGGGAGGCCAAGGTAGGAGGATGGCTTCAGCGAAGAGTTCAAGACTAGCCTGGGCAAGATGGTGAGACCCTGCATCTTAGAACTGATGAAAGACGGTAACTTTTCTGTTTTTCAATATGATTTTATTCTCACACATCAACAATATTCTAAGATGTCTTACAAAGAACAGCTTTTGTATTCCCATGGGCTCTAATAAAATACCGTGCTTTATAATTATTCTATGGGAATTGCAGGTACTATCTCCATAGCCTAAAAGTATGTACTCTGAACTAAATCCTTTTCTGTCCACAACTTGAAGCGCTTCTTAAATTCCTAAGATCTAACTAGCTATTCTCTATTACCTGTTAGTGGCTCTGCTATAAAAGAAAAGTAAATATTTGCAAAGAAAGACAGTAGGGACAGTGACAACAGTAATAACTGCTGTTTACTAAGTGATATGTTCTAAACACTTTACATGGACTGTGTTACTTAATGTTTGCAATTCTATGATGCATACAGAATCAATCTTATCATGAGATGAACAAATTTAGTTTCCAACTGATAACGGTGAAGAAATAAAAAACTACAGGACAGTGATTTTAAAACCAAAGGTGCATATGAAGAGAAGTATGCCTAATGAAATACTCCTGCCAGCTTTCTGTAAAATATTCATTGCTCTTGCACTGTTCTTTAATGACAATGGATCAGACTGAAGCTCTGGTCAATATACCTTTATTATTTTTTTTTAAGACAAAATCTCTCCCTGTGGACCAGGTTGGAGTACCAGGTTGCAATCATAGCTCACTGTAATCCTGAACACCTGAGCTCAAGCAGTCCTGCCTCAGCTTCCTGAGGAGCTAGAATGTAAGGAGTATGCCACCATACCTAGCTAATTTTTGTTTTGTTTTGGTAACAGACAGGATCTCACTTTGTTGCCCAGGCTGCTCTTGAACTCCTGATCTCATGCAAACCTCCCTCCTTAGCTTCTCAAAGGGCTGGGATTACAGGCATGAGCCACCATGCCCAGTTTGTTTTTTTGTTTTTAAGAATAAATTATCATTTTGTGAATTATGAGCCAGCAGAAAGAGACAAGAGGCTGACTCCAGACAGTCTGCAGTCTTTAAGCTTAAAAAAACACATTTCAGGGTTGATAAAAATTGGGATACTCAGATGTCAGCAGCTCTCAATATAAACACGAAACAAGAATAAAAAGTCAGCAAATCAGTAGAAGGAATAAACATGTCAAAAACATTGTGGGATCCAGTGACCATCACATATCTCAATAATGAGCTCAGCATCAAGCCTGTATGAGCCTTCTCCTGTGGGAGCATCTTGATGAATCAAAGGATCAACAGAAAATACTCCCACAGTGCTTGCTTTTTAAAGTAGGATTATGTAAAAGTAACTGAGAATTACTCCCATCCCTTTATATTGACAGTCTTCGAGTTAATGAGAAGACGGATTTTCTCCCCAAGATTGGGTTTGAGAATCTTCTGTTCTATATTAGCTAATCTCTCATGAATGTTTTTTAACACTGAAAGTCCTCATATTTGCTATTACAAAAAGGCAGATGCAACTCTTACCTTCTTAGAATTTTAAGCTTACAATCATTTGTTCAAGATTCCACTAACCTTTTTTAGTTCCTGTTTGCTGAAAACCTGATTTTAAAGGGGAATCACACAAATCACCTTGAACAACTCTTCCATTTTAGTCCATCCTTCATAGTCATTTACTGTTTTGCTTACAATGTATCAAAGGTTATGATTCCTAGGAAGTTCAGCATTCTTTTTTTTTAAAAAACACAGGGAAAGAACTCTGTTGGGAATGTCATGCCCTGTCCATCCCATAACATCTTTTTTTAATCAGGCAACTTTATATTCATCCTGCCAGGACCAATTCTAAAGTCCAAACCACCTAACACAATTAACAGTTCCTTCCTCTGTATTCCTGAAGTACTTGTTCACATTACAATTAGAGTATTAACAGATTTATTATAGAAATTTGTTTGCATGCAGATAATGAAGTCTTATTCATCTTTATATGTTCAAACAGTACTTGGCACAGAGTACTCAGTACAAGTTTGCTGAATAATTTTATTAATGTGATTCCAAATCCCTAAGTAATAATCTTATTTAAGGAAAATACTATAACACTGAATAGTCTTTGAAATAGTAATGAGAAATACAAAAATTGTCTGGGCATGGTGGCACGTGCCTATAATCCCACCTACGCAGGAGGATGAGGCAGTAGAATTGCTTGAACTGTGACCCGGGAGGCAGAGGTTGCAGTGAGCCAAGATCACACCACTGCATGCCAGCCTGGGTTACAGAGAGAGACTGCATCTCAAAAAAAAAAAAAAAAACAAAGAAAAGAAAAGAAACTGTAATGAGAGAGAAAATAATACTATTTCAAGTTAAACCTCAAAAGAGATTATAATCCTAAATTTAGAAAAAAAAAGTTGTGGAAAATAATATTTTTTCCTTTTCTTATTCATTTTCCACAGCTTCTTAATTCTCTTCCATTAACCCTCTCTTAAGGCAATTTTATTTATGAACAGTTATATCTATTTTTATGAGCCTGGCAAATAGCTTGCCCCAAAGTTACAGAATATGTATCTAGTACTGGATAATGCAAATTCACTTTGAAACTTTGTATTAGAATATTTGCCTGCCTGATTAAAGATGGAATAGAGCAATATTATAATAAATTTGCATAGCCTGAATACAAAGGAGCTAAGAGATAACTGAATACATATATACTCGGCCAAAGAAGAAGACAGACCACAATCATAAATACAGCCCAGATAATCTACAAAGCAAAGAGTCATGTGTTAACATATTAATTGAAAGTGATGAACTGAAGTTTTATCAATTAACAAAACACTGCAAACTGTATTCTGGGCCCAATTCTAAAAATAGAAAAAAATATGATATTATTTTATGGTTTACGTTATTTATCTTTATTTTACGGCATTTGATTATTCCCAGTCCACAGGCACACTTCCTTAACATTTCATATGAATAGTTTGGGAAAACATTTTAAAATTTTCATTTGAACTTACTCCTTGTCCTCACATGCTAGCAAACTGTTTCTGGTACATGGAAAACAGACCTCAGCAAAGAATCCGCCATTTCCATGTGAAAGCCTTTGCTTGGAATTCCTCCTCCTCCTCCTCCTCCTCCTCTCCCGTCTGCCTATTGAAATCCTTTCTTTCTTTAAGGACCAGACATTGTCCTTATATATTGTCAGACCACATTTTCTGAGTCTCTCTTACAGCCCCTTCCTGGATTAGAACTCTAAGGCAGAGACTGCACCTTAGGTACCTGAGCATACTGTTGCACACTCAACAATATTTGATGAATTGAAAGTAGGCTTTCATCAACTCATAAATAAAATGAATTATTTTATCAATTCCAGCTCATTTCAACAGATTGGTATTCCCAAAGTCTAGGGTCCTTTGTCTTTGTTCTGTCAATCCATAAAGCAGCAAGATCATTTCTGCCTTTTTCTATGAGCCTAAAAGAGGACAGGCCTCACACATTTACTATTCCCAGGTGTGCAATAGTGTAAAATGATACACACTGATTCCAAGATATCACTTATGAATTGGGAACTGTATTGTCAGAGGCATGTGAACCAGACCAATTCTATCTTGAATAGGAGTTGGGTAAAATGAAGCTGAAACCTACTGGGCTGCATTTCCAGACAGTTAAGACATTTTAAGTCACAGGATGAGACAGGAGGTCAGCACAAGATACAGGTTATAAAGACCTTGCTGATAAAACAGTTGCAGTAAAGAAGCCAGCCAAATCCTACCAAAACAAAGATGGCCACAAGAGTGACCTCTGGGCATCCTCACTACTATACTCCCATTAGCACCAAGACAATTTACAAATACCATTGCAATGTTAGGAAGTTACCGATATGGTCTAAAAAGGGGAGGCATGAATAATCCACTCCTTGTTTATCATATGATCAAGAAATAACCAGCAGCACACAGTGGCTCACGCCTATAATCCCAACACTAGGAGGCCGAGGTGGGCGAATCACAAGGTCAGGAGACGAAGACCACCCTGGCCAACATGGTGAAACCCCATCTCTACAAAAATTAAAAAAAAAAAAGAGCTGGGTGTGGTGGTACAGACCTGTAGTCCCAACTACTAGGGAAGCTGAGGCAGGGGAATCACTTGAACCTGGGAGGAAGAGGTTGCAGTGAGCTGAGGTCACACCACTGCATTCCAGCCTGGCGACAGAGCGACACAAGAAAGAAAGGCGGGGGGGGGCGGTGAATGTAAAAAATGGGTAACCAGCAGCCCTCAGGATTGCTCCATCTATGGAGTAGCCATTCTTTTATTCCTTAATTTTCTGAATAAACTTGCTTTTAAATTGTACTGCAGACTCGCCCTGAATTCTTTCTTGTGCCAGATCCAAGAACCCTCGATTGGGGTCTGATCAGGACTACAGGTGTGTGCCACCAGGCCCAGCTAACTTTTTTGTATTTTTAGTAGAGATGAGGTTTCACCATATTGGCCAGGCTGGTCTTGAACTCCTGACCTTGTGATCCGCCCACCTCCGCCTTGCAAAGTGTTGGGATTATAGGCATGACCCACCACGCCTGGCCCATGGCTGGCTAATATTTTTAAGTCTTTTTTGTAGAGAAGTGATCCTCCCATATTGCCCAGGCTGGTCTCAAACTCCTGGACTCAAGTGATACTCCTGCCTCAGCCTACCAAAGTAGTAGGATTACAGGTGTGAGATACCACTTCCAGCTGTCAACTATTATTCTTTAGAGACTTTGTATATGAGCTTTACCTTCCCAAGAACTATGTCGGTTCCTGGAAAATGACCTCCAGCACCAGAGACAGACTTTTCAAATTGAAATGGTACTCAAGTTGGTTAATTTGAACAGATTATCTCTTTTGCTAGGTCATTCTCAATAAATCCTGGTTGAATAAATTATGACATAACAAACAAGAATTAACTTCAGACCCTGCCATCTTAATCCCTGAAAGAACTGGATGTTAGCCTTACCCATAGGAAGAAAGTGATAGAATTTTCTTTAAAAATATATACAATATATTATATGAATTAACATATTTATTTATTCTTGCTACCATGCATTCATATCAAACCACTCATTTCTCAAGGCATAGCTGCATCCAAAATACTCCTAGACTGAAACTCTGTTTTCAGATAAATGACATGAAGGTTGTTTCTACATTTTAGTCATTGTGAATAATGTGGCTATGAGCACTGGCACACAAACATCTCTTTGAGATCCTGCTTTCAATTCTTTTGAGTACATACGCATAAATGTAATTGCTGGATTATATGGTAACTCTACTTTTAAATATTTGAGTTCTTGCCATACTGTTTGCCACAGCTATATAGTTTTACATGCCACACAGTGCACAAGGGTTCCAACTTCTCCACATCCTCTCCAACACTTATTTTCTCGTTTTTTTTTTTTTAAATAGCAGCCATCGTAATTTGTGTGAAGTTGTATCTCACTGTAGTTCTGATTTGCGTTTCCACAATGATTAGTGACAGTGAGCACCTTTTCATGTGCTTATCAGTGTATCTTCTTTGGAAAAACGTCTAGTCAAGTCCTTCGCCCATTTTTGAATCTGGTTGCTTTTCTATTGTTGAATTCGTATTTTCAATGCATTTTGGATATTGATCCCTTATCAGATGTAAGGTTTGCAAATATTTTCTCCCAAATATTTTCTCTGTGGGTTACCTTTTAACTGTTGATGCTTTCTTCTGATGTACCAAATATTTTTAATTTTCATGAAGAACAATTTATTTTTTTCTTTAGTTGCCTGTTCCCTTTAGTGTCATTCCCAAGATACCACTGACAAATCCAAAATCATTAAGCTTCTGCCCTATGTTTCTGAGAGTTTCATAGCTTGGGGTTTTAATTTAGGCCTTTTATCCATTTTGAGTTAACTTTTGTGTGAAAAGTTAGATAAAAGCCCAACTTCATTTTTTGCATATGGATAACCAGTTGTCCTGGACTATTTGCTGAAATGACTGTGCTTTCTCCACTGAATGGTCTGGGCAGCCCCATGGAAAATCATTCAGCTATACAGGTGAGGATTGACTCTGGACTCTCCAGGCAATTCCACTGCTCTATATGTCTGTCTTTATGCCAGTAATGCACTGTTTTGATCACAGTAGCTCCGTACTAAATTCCGAAATCAGCACATTGAGTCATCCAGCTTTGTTCTTTCTCAAGGTAACTTAAGCTATTTAGAGTCCCTCAAGATTTCATCTAAATTTTATTTTATTTTATTTTATTTTATTTTTTTTTTTTTGAGACTGAGTCTTCCTGTTGTCAGCCTGGGCTAAAGGGCAATGGCACGATCCTGGCTCACTGCAAACTCTTTCTCCAGGGCTTCAGCAATTCTCCTGCCTCAGCCTCCCAAGTAGCTGAGATTACAGGCATCTGCCACCAGACCCAGCTAATTTTCTTTTCTTTTTTTTTTTTTTGGTTTTGGGTATTTTTAGTAGAGACAGGTTTCACCACGTTGGCCAGGCTGGCCTTGAACTCTTGAGCTCAGGTGATCCACCCACCTCAACCTCCCAAAGTGCTGGGATTATAGGCATGAGCCACCATGCCCAGCCAGATTTTTTCTTTTCTTTTCGGTTTCTGCAAAAAACATCATTGAGATTTTGATAGGGAATGTACTGAATATGTAGATGCCCTTGGGTAGGTACTGACATCTTAACAATATTAAATCTTCCAATTTGCAAACATGGGATATGTTTCCATTTGTTTGTCTTTAATTTCTTTCAGCAAAGTTTTTAACCTCCTTATTAATTACTATTTTATTCTTTTGGATGGAACTGTTTTTATAATTTCCTTTTCAGATTGTTCACTGTTCATTTGTATATAAAAACTACTGATTTTTGTGTGTTGACTTTGTATCCCGCTACTTGGTTTAATTCGATTAACACTGATAGTTTTGGTGGAATCTTTAGAATTTTTTATGTACAACATTATATCATCTATAAACAGAGATAACTTTACCTCTTCCTTTCCAATTTGTGTGCCTTTTATTTCTTTTCTTTTCTTTTTTTTGAGACGGAGTTTCGCTCTTGTTACCCAGGCTGGAGTGCAATGGCGCGATCTCGGCTCACCGCAACCTCCGCCTCCTGGGTTCAGGCAATTCTCCTGCCTCAGCCTCCTGAGTAGGTGGGATTACAGTCACGCACCACAGTTCCCAGCTAATTTTTTGTATTTTTAGTAGAGAGGGGGTTTCGCCATGTTGACCAGGATGGTCTCGATCTCTTGACCTCACGATCCACCCGTCTCGGCTTCCCAAAGTGCTGGGATTACAGGCGTGAGCCACCGCACCTGGCCCGTTTCTTTATCTTGTCTAATTGGTCTAGCTAGAACTTCAGTAATATGCTGAATAGAAGTGGTAAAAAGCAGGCGTCCTTATCTCATCCTTGTTCTTAAAGGAGAAGCTTTCAGTCTTTCATCACTATGATGTTAGCTATGGGTTTTTCACATATGACTTTTATTACGCCGAAGCAGTTTCTTTTATTCCTTATTTGTTAGTGCTTTTATCATGAAAGGGTACTAAATTTTGTGAAATAACTCTTCTGCATCAATTCAGGTGACCATGTGGGGTTTTTTCCCCCCTACAATCTGTTTATAGGATATTACACTGATTGATTTTCACATTCTGAACCATTCTTGCAATCTGGAAATAAATGCCATTTGGTCATGATGTAGAATCATGCTGCTGATTTTAATATGCTGCTGAATGTGGTTTGCTAGTATTCTGTTGAAAATTTTTATGCCAGTGTTCATAAGGGATACTGGTCTGTGGTCTTCTTGTAGCATCTTTGGCTTGCTTTGGTAACAGAGTAATGCTGGTCTTCTAAAAAGTATTATGAAATATTTCTTCCTCTTTAATACTTTGGAAACGTTTGAGAAAGATTAGTATCAGCTTTACCATAAATATTTGGTAGAATTCACCTCCAAAGCCCTCCAATTCAGAGATTTTTCTCTGTTGGGATATTATTGATAACTGATTCAGTCTCCTAACTAGGTATAGGTCTATTCAGATTTTCTATTGATTCATAATTTTGCCTTTATCTGTTTTTTTTATTTCTAGAAATGTGTTCCTTTCATCTACGGTATTCAATTTGGCATCCTACAATTGTTCCTAGTGCCCTCCTGTAATCCTGTTTCTTTCTGTATAATTGATAATAATATCCCTATTTTCTTTTTGTTTTAGACTCTGTCTCCCAGGCTGAAATGCAGAGGCACAATCTCGACTCACTGCAGCATCTACTTCCCAGGTTCAAGTGATTCTCCTGCTTCAGTCTCCCAAGAGATTACAGGTACGTGCCACCATGCCCAGCTAATTTCTGTATTTTTGGTAGACATGGAGTTTCACCATGTTAGCCAGGCTGATCTCGAACTCCTGACCTCAAGTGATTCACCTAACTCAGCCTCCCAAAGTGCTAGGATTACAGGAGTGAGCCACTGTGTTTGGCCCAGTAATGTCCTCATTTTCATTTCTGACTTTAGCAATTTAAATCTTCTTGTTTCTTAGTCCATCTATCTATAAGTTTGACAATTTTGTTAATATTTCCAAAGATGCAATTTTTGGTTTCACTAATCTTTTCTTTTCTTTTTTTTTTTTGGTCTTTTTATAATTGTACTTTAGGTTCTGGGGTACACGTGCATATCATGCAGGATTGTTGCATAGGTATACACATGGCAATGTGGTTTGCTGCCTTCATCCCCCTGTCACCTACATAGGGCATTTCTCCTGGTGTTATCCCTACCCGACCTACCCACCCCACCACTGTCCCTCCCTTGGCACCCCCACAACAGACCCCAGTGTGTGATGCTCCCCTCCCTGTGTCCATGTGTTCTCATTGTTCAACACCCGCCTATGAGTGAGAACATGTGTTTGATTTTCTGTTCTTGTGTTAGTTTGCTGAGAATGATGGTTTCCAGATTCATCCATGTCCCTACAAAGGACACAAACTCATCGTTTATAATCTTTTCTATTGTTTTCTATTCTTTATTTCATTTAGCTTTGTTCCAATCTTTATTATTTCCTTCCTTCTGCTAGCTTTGCATTTAGTTCTTCTTTAACTAGTTCTTTAACTTTAAACTTAGGAAACTCACTAATTTTGGTATTGACTTCTTTATCAGATGTTTTAGAATTAGGCCTATCAATCATGTTATACTTTCCTCAGTGTCATAAATGCACGATGTAATAGTCCTGTGTATTCAGGTCAAAAGACACAGGGACTCTAAAACAACTTCATGCTCTGAGAGCATATTATTGTTGCTTTCCTTTTCTTTTTATGTGTCCTATAAGTCATTAGACACAAAATATGGAGGTTCAAGGTTACTGTTAGAGAACATATCATGAGTCTAATAGTTACTTACTTCCATAGTATCTAAGTTTTACAAACCTCTAATGCATTCTTCCTTTTGTTTTATTGTTCTAAGCTTCATAGCTGGGCTTCTTACGATGCCTGATTTTTACAGAAAGAACACAGTCATAGAATAAAAAAACACTGATTTGAGCACATTGACATTCACCCCAGTGTTTTATCTGGGGCTCTGCTTCAGGCCACTGTTGCTGAATGCTGTGGACTCCATTCTCCAAGTATACACATTTGTTTTGTGCTTTATTTATATATAGCTAAATTCTTATAGATAATTAAAACAGAACTTTTAAAAATTCTGTAACTCAGAATTTTCGCTAATTCAGGTTAAGTCCCTCTATCCAGTCCAAATTCATCCAAATTTTACTGAACAGTCCTTAAACCTGTGAAATAAAATGCCTCATGACAGACACAGGCCATCTGAAGGTCAATCAAATCCCATGGAAATATGACATAAAGCATCTTTCTCTGACAAGAGACAGTAACTAAGGTCTCAGCCTTGTTCCCTGATCTCTGCTCAGATCAGAATTCAGTTTTTCAAATAATGCCCTGTAAATGTTAAGTCAGAAACATAGACAACACTCTACTGGGGTCAGTACTAAGACTAACAGTATTACATTTTATGGAATCTATCTTTACAATCATATTTTTATACAGAAAACTCAATAACTACTGTAGTTGGAATACCTGACAGATGTTCCTGCTATATTCATTTTCATCCCTTTGATTTTTGTATGAAGATTTTTTTGGTAATTCTTTTTTGATACCTATAAAGACGTTTTTGGGAAACCTGAACTGGTGTCCTCCTTTCATACCTTAGCAGCAGACAAGAAGGCAGGAACAGCAAAGATAAAGTACAACAGGCAAGAGCAGGGGTTGGCAAATGTTTCTGTAAAGGGCAGGCTTTACAGGCCAAACCACCTCTACCACAACCACTCAACTACGCTGCTGTAACAATAGATAAGACATGATACATAAACGAGTGGCAAGGCTCATTCTGGCACTTAGGCTTGTAGTTGGCCTGCTCCTGGCCAACAACAAAGATATGGCATCTGATGCCCATGTTTGAATACTTACTCTGCTTTTTTTACCATCGGTATTAACACAGGCAAGTTAATGTCTCTAGTTCTGTTTCCCATCTGCAAAATGGGGATAATTAAAGTACTAATTTCCTATGTCTAATATGGAGATTTACATATAAGCCAATGTATGTAAAGTCATTAGCACATGGTAAATAATGTTTACATTAATATGTGAGCAAATACACATTAAAAAGGTGTCATTTTGTGAATTACAAATAGCTGAAATGACGCATTCAGCTTAGATGACTTTGTTTCAAAAAAAAAAAGTGAAAGGTTTCAGAAAAGAAGATACACACATGGCCAATAAGCCTATATACAAAATGCTCAACATCATTTATCAAGGAAGTGCAAACTAAAAACACGATATAGTGTCCCTGCACACTGCTACAATGGCTAAAATTAAAAAGAGACCACATCAAATGTTGGTGAAGAAGTGGAGCAACTAGTAAGCCCATATACTTTTGACTGGAATGTATAATCACCCTGGAAAATAGTTTGGCGGTATCTTATTTTAAAATGTATAAACGAACAACCATCACCACCAACAAAAAACGCACTTATATGACCCAGCAATTTCACTGCTGGTATTTACCCAAGGGAAATAAAGCATATGTCCACCCAAAGACTTAGACATGAATACTCACAGCAGCTTTATTCATAATGCCTCATCAGTGGAGACGACAACACAGATGCTCATCAGCAGATGAACGGAGAAGCAAACCGTGTTCTATCAGTACAGACTACATTTCAGCAATAAAAAGGAACAAACTACTGACACAAACAATGACATGGACAAACCTCAAAATCATTATACTAAGTGAAAAAAGTCAGACCAGAGTCTACAACGCACAGTTCCATTTCTACGGAACTCAGAAACAGACAGAAGTAATCTACAGACACAAAGCAGATCAATGGATGCTGCAGCCGGAAGTGTAGGAGGCTGACAGCAAAGGGACATATGGCAACTTTCAGGGTGATGGGAAGTTTTGTATCTTGATTGTGATATGGCTGTTCATGGTGTACACATTTGTTAATTCTCAATGTATACACTTAAAGTTTATGTAAATAATAAGGTGCAAGAAAAACAGAAATGAAAAATGGAATACAACTACAAACAGCCGACTTTAAAAGGTGAGTAAAGAGCTCAGCACAGACCAACAACTGGGATGCTTTCAATGCCTCAGCTCAGCCTGGAGGCCCACAAATGCCATGAATGTAAAACCAGTAACAAATCTCGGTTACTTTCCTGTTTATTGACTTCCCTTTCCATCTCAGTCTGTTTAAGAAAAAGAAAAAAAAAAAAAAGAGGTGGGAAGACAAACTTTAAGTTGGCCTCTTTAAGATATCTCGCTACCTCCTTGGAGTCCTCATGCCTTTGTACAATCCCCTCCCCTCGCCCCTTATGTATGGGCAGGATCTGTGACTTGTTTCTTTCTAACAGAATATGACAAAGGTAAAAAATAATAATAATAAAAAATATGGCAAAGGTATATGTTACTCTTGCCAATTACATTTTATAAAACTCCATCTTGCCAGCAGATCTGCACCAGAGCCTCTTCTTGCTAACTTGACAAAGTATATGGCCATGTGGGGAAAGCTTACGTGGCAAGGAACTGTGGGTGCTCTCTAGAAACTGTGGGTAGACTTCAGCCAAAAGCCAGCAAGAAACCAGGGCCCTACGTCCTACTGAGGAGATAAATTATTTCAACGGCCCAAGTGAGCTGGGAAATGGATTCTTCGCCAGCTTTCAATACAAAAACACAGCCCAGCTGACACCTTGACTAGAGCTTTATGAAACCCTACATGGAGGACCTGCTTTATGTGGACACCTGACCCACAGAAACCATAAGATTAAAATATGCTGCTTTAAGCCACAAAATATGTGATAATTCATTATACAAAATAAAGATATAGACAGAAGAGAAGATATCTAATCAGTTAAAATGAAAAAACAATGCATCCCATCAAGTAGGCATTTTCAGAACACAAGTACTAGGCAGACAGAGCTGCCTGACTGTTGTCAAGATCGTGCTGCCCTGTGTTCCTTCCTGATACCATGAGGACAAAGCACTAAGGGCAGCATCCTCTCACACCTCAAGTGTTACTACACATGAATCACAGACTTCACAATAGTTTTAAGAGCAATGGAGAACAGTATCTACTGTCCTTTAAAGCCATTGCCTTATTCCCTTCTGTGCAGCTACATACCCCTCTTGGCTCTAAGTGGCCCCAGAGGATATGACACGACAGTCCCAAAGAGTGAATTAAACTACAATATAAGGTTGTTAAGACTGGCCAGGGGTGGTGGCTCATGCCTGTAACCCCAGCACTTCAGGATGCTGAGGTGGGTGGATCACCTAAGGTCAGGAGTTCGAGACCAGCCTGTCCAACAAGGTGAAACCTCATCTCTACCAAAAATATAAAAATTAACTGGGCATGGCAACAGGCACCTATAATCCAAGCTACTCAGGAAGCCAAGGCAGGAGAATTGCTTGAACCCGGTAGGCAGAGACTGCAATGAGCAGAGATCACATCTTTGCACTCGATCCTGGGTGATTGCAAAAAAAAAAAAAAAAAATTGTTGAGACTGATGGCTATGTGCATGGGATGCATGACAAAGGCAGTTATTTAACCTCTATAACATATGTATCAGGAAGCTCAAATATGTAGACTATTGAACAGGCAAGCACAGAGTACAGTAAGAAAAGACGACAGTGCAGAACCATGGGAAAGAACAATACAAGAAGTCTGGGCTGGGCGTGGCGGCTCACGCCTGCAATCCCAGTAATTTGGGAGGCTGAGGCAGGCAGATCACAAGGTCAAGAGATCAAGACCATCCTGCCCAACATGGTGAAACCCCATGTCTACTAAAAATACAGTTAGCTGGGCATGGTGGCGCATGCCTGTAGTCCCAGCTACTTGGGAGATTGAGGCAGGACATTGCTTGAACCCAGAAGGCAAAGGTTGCAGTGAGCTGAGATCGCACCATTGCTCTCCAGCCTGACGACAGAGCGAGACTCCATCTCAAAAAAAAAAAAAAAGTCTGAAATGCTATCAGGGACAGCCCTGCCTGTGATGCATGACACAACTACTCTATAAAACAAGGGTTTATGATCCATAAGGCGTCTTCCAGGTCTAACAGTCTATCATTCCACATTATATAAGAATCTTTAGTTGAACAATTATAGTACCTCGGGGAGAAAAGTGTACTAAGGCATCAAGAAAACGATTTTATCTGCTAAGAGTGCTTATTCAAAGTAAGTACGATTAGCATGCAGTATTCTGAGTTTAGCACACACCCGATTCTTAGGATTTGGGAGGTTAGTCTTGTAACTGTGAATGCCATACATTAGGTAGCAAAGCAAAGGCCACATAGATCCACTAAGATAACAAAGGACTATACATAGTAGCTTGAGATGATTTTATTAAAGTTTAATGTCCCCAAGTAATCATTTCATGTCCAGTTTCTTATACATATAACTTGGAAATATTGACATTTCATATGCAAGCTATATCTAAAACTAACTTTTCTTTATAGCCAGCTATTAAAAAAATAGGCGCAAAGTATTATTTTATAAAGCCTACCAAGTAACTAAAATCAAAGAAATGCACATGATATAGTCAGACTTCTTCTAGCATTGTCAGTACAAACCAGTGGAGTAAATAAGTTTGGCTGAAAGTCCTATGCTGCCATGTGACAGAAAAGAAAGCTAACTATCTACATTCCATAGTTCACCTTCTGTCACTAATAAGCTTCATCATCTATTTAAAAATCTTATAGAAGCTGGGCACAGTAGCTACTTGGGAGGCTGAGGCAGGAGGATTGCTTGAGCCCAGGAGTTCAAGTCCAGCCAGTGTAACACAGTGAAAACTCCAACTCTTTAAAAAAAATGTTAAAGATATCTACCTAAATTTTTGGCAATTTCCTGATGTAGCTTGGATTTTTTTTTTTTTTTTTTTTTTTTTTTTGAGATGGAGTTTCGCTCTTGTTACCCAGGCTGGAGTGCAATGGCGTGATCTCGCTCACTGCAACCTTCACCTCCTGGGTTCAGGCAATTCTCCTGCCTCAGCCTCCTGAGTAGCTGGGATTACAGGCACGTGCCACCGTGCCCAGCTAATTTTTTGTATTTTTAGTAGAGACGGGGTTTCACCATGTTAACCAAGATGGTCTCGATCTCCTGACCTTGTGATCCACCCACCTTGGCCTCCGAAAGTGCTGAGATTACAGGCTTGAGTCACCGCGCCCGGCCAGCTTGGAATTTTAAAGCATATGTTTAGACAGTACATTTCAGTTTCTATTATCATTCCACTTTACAGAGAATTAAAAAAATACTGTGCTTGCAACTTAAACTGGTATTAAACTGACCCCTGCTGGCCTCATCTTTTCTGTTTCTGCATTTATCACAGCTGCAAGACCTAACTGGATTCTACAGTTAAATCTGTATTTGATCAGGCTGCCACCTCAAAAACAAGACGTGCCACCTCAAAAACAATCTAGTTGCACCAGATTCCAAATGGAAGGATGCCTTCTTCAGAGCTTTGGCTATTTTATTTGCAAAAACCTATCAATTAAAATCACACTAATATTCCAAAGAAGTGTCTCCTACAGCCTAAGAATTTATTCTAAAAACTAATGCACTCAAGAGACATTTACAAGATTTCTCAAAGACTGCAGGGAAGCAACAATTCTTATCATCACACAGAATTTAATTCTCAAATGGATCTTTTGAATGACTTGTAAATGCCTATAAGTTAAGTCATTCAAAAGATCCATTTGAGAATTAAATTCTAGCATATGATTGGACACCACAAAGGTGGGAAGGGCCACCGTCCAGCCAGTGGTAGAGCCTGCCTCACTGGTGTCAGGCCACTTGAGATTCGTTACTGAAATGGTCCAGGGAAATCTCTTCCTTCTTTGTGAACTCACTGTACTTTAAGAACTATAATGGCTGCCATTTATTGGCAACCTACTACGTGCCAGAGACTACGGTTAGGTGCTTTCCATACACTATCGCATTTACCCAACTGACTAACTCTGTGAGATAGGTGCTTTTATGCTCGCGCTTGTTTCATGGGTGAGAAAAGCTCTGTTATAATACTGATCATATCATACCACGATGTTTGTCTTTTAAGGAAATGTTTCTTCTCTAAAAAACACAAACACCTTATGCACAGAAAATCATGTTATTGTCATCTTTGTATCCTCAGAACCTCTTATATCTCACTAAAGGCACATAGTAGGCACTCAAAAAGTGTCTGCAGAACATACGAATGAAAATAGCACTGAAAGAATGTAGCTACTATATACATACTATGAGCATAACCTATGCTTAGGCATTGAGAAAATAGTGGAGGAGAAGAAAGAAGACAGAAAAGCTTTGATTCCTGAATACAAACACCCACCCATACGTGACTGTGGAAAGAAAAGGAGAAGCTCTAAGACACAAGTAAACGAATGTTATGGAAATATAGCTAATACTACTCATAAGTTAAAAATGAAACAGAAAAAGGAGTACTAAATCAGAGGAAGTAACACACTGGTGCTGGGCTACTGGAAATGAAACCTATTAAGGAGGAAGAAAAAGAGAGGAGGTAGAATTCCGTTAAATTCCATTCTGCTTTTGTAACTTACCTACAAAACCAAAAGATCTGATACTTCTGTAAGATGTGGACTATGTGAATCCAGTTTTAAAGGTCCAGATATGTATACTTTATTTATACAGATCATGGCATAGTAGGAAAGACAGAGATCATAAAAGCAAATATAATGTAGAAGTCTAACAATTCTGTTTCCTGGTCAGGTCCAATGGCTCATGCCTATAATCCTAGCACTTTGGGAGGCCAAGTCAGGAGGATTGCTTGAGCCCAGGCGTTTGAGACCAGCCTGGACAACATGGCAAGACCCTTATGACTACAAAAAGAAAAAAGTTAGCTGGGCATGGTGGTGCCCACCTGTAGCTGCAGCCACTTGAAAGGCTGAGATGGGAGGATCACTTGATCCCAGGAGGTGGGGACTACAGTGAGCCATGTGCCAAGATCGCTTCACTGTGCTCCAGCCTGGGCAACAGAGTAAGACCCTGTCACAAAAAAATAAATAAATAAAATTCTTTGCTCCAAAAAAAAAAAAAAGCTGTATGTATTTTTCTTTTCTTTTGCTTATGTATCCTTATTTTTTAACATCTTTTCTTGGTACTTCAGATAGATGAAGATAAATGAAGTACAGTAGTTAAACTCTTTGTTTGGATACAAAAAATCTTTTGTATCCACAATATTGTTATGTAAGCACTTTAAAGCAGATGAGACTTCTGCTTCAGCATATGCTATGGGGAAAAAATGATAAAAATGTATTCATGACTAGAATAACTGAACAGTCAACAAAATCTGCCTAGAAAATGTAATAAATCAACCTGATTTCTTGCAGTTGTTAATTATCTAAAGTCAACTAAAGATCCAATCTCTCTCTCCAAACAAGAAAAAAATAATCCGAGATTCTCACGATTGTCAATACTTTCTATATCATCCTACCCTATACCAAAACCACTGCTGCAAACTTATTCCTTAGGAGTGATCAGAATTTAACCTCTGCCTGTACCTTCCCTGAGACAGTAAAAGCTACAAAAGAAATATGGAGCTCTAAAGGTTCTTCTGTTCAACAATAACACCTTAAAAATCTAAAATGTACTGAAGGAGCACATAACCCCATAGAAAATAAAACAGTGGTCAAGCTTTGGGGATCTGGACTCAAGGCTGTTTGGGTTTGCACTACAGTTCTACAAACGTAATCTTGGGCAGGTCATCTACTTTTCTAAACCAGATACAGTAAGATTACCAAGAGTGTAAAACTGAGTGATCATATGCAAAGAGCTTAGCATTTTGCCTGGAACCTAAGTGTTTGATAAGCACCAGCTATTACCTTATTACATTCCCTATGCTATGTCCCTCCCGAAGTCCTACCATCGACTCTCAATCTGAACAAAGAGAAAGGATCTCAAAATTCCTTACTCTAGCTAAACAGGGCTTTAAATGTGCTAGATGTGTCCATCTTGCTTTCCTTCCTCACCACCCCTGCCTGCCAATAATTAGAACCAGGAGACAGCTTCCCTTGCTCATGCATAAATAAAGTTCTCATTCATATGTCCCTGTATATGGTTTACTATAGTAACTTGAGGTGTCAAATTAACCCATAAGGTTCTAATTTCAGGTATTTAAAGCTCTTAGATACCTGACACTTGCTCTGTGAGACCAGAAAAAATATAATTGCCACAGTGATAACATCTAAAGCCCAAGATCATTTCTACCAGAACCTACAGAACTCACAGAAAGCGACCAGGATCTGCTTGCAGTATCTTTAAGAATTTATATCTCCCACTGACACAATCCAGTCATAAACAAAAACTGCAGCACATTCCAGGTTCCAGACTCCATGACAACTGTGACTTACACACAACCTTCAGGTACACCATTCATCCTAATAATTGATTTCAAAATAACAAAAGGAAGTCAAGCATTTAAATGTAGCACATTCATATTTAACTAAAATAGCAAATCAAACAAGGTAAATTACTCATGAAAAAGACTACATGAATTTCTCAGAAATGAAACCTTGCTGGAGAGGTACATGCCATGTCACTTGCAACCTGAAATACTTCCTCAGAGCCAGGACCAAAAGCATTGGTGATCGTGCTATGAAATGGCATCCCAGGCTGTCAGATGCTGCCTATCAGCTACTCGAGCGGTTAGACGAAGCTTTCCCAACAGGCAAGTGCTGCAGTACTTCTGCATCTAACATCTGGTAACGTGCTGCAAACGCAGAACAAAGAAAGCAGCAGGCTCAGAAATCCCTCAGCTTTCCTTAGGCCATATGCAGCACTTAAACACTTCAAGGTCCACCAGGTCAGCAACATGAATTCTCTCAGTATCAGGAAACATGAGCAAAATTTCCATTCTCTGAGGTTTCTAATTCTTTTATTTACTTCACTTATTCTGATTGTACTGAGAAAGTCTTATGATTTTTCTCCTTAAGGGAGCATGGTAAATTGTATTAACAGGTTTCTAATGTGAAATCAACCTTACATTATTGGGAGAAAACACAATCTGGTCATGTGCTAGCTTTTAAATTAGTTGCACTTCATGTTGCTAATATTTAATCTAAAATTTTTAAAAATCCATGTTTACTAGTGCTATTGACTAGTAACTGCCTTTCATTTATTTTATTTCCATAGGTTTTTTGGGAACAGGTGGTATTTGGTTACGTAAGCAAGCTCTCTAGCAGTGTTTTGTGAGATTTTGGTACATCCATCACTCAGGTAGTATGCACTGAACCCCCTTTGTAGTCTTTTATCCCTCACCCCCTCCCACCCTGTCCCCAAAGTCCATTGCATCATTCTTATTCCTTTGCATCCTCCTAGCTTAGCTCCCACTTACAAGTGAGGACACATGACCTTTGGTTTTCCAATCCTGAGTTACTTCACTTAGAATAATAGCGTCCAGTTCCATCCAGGTTGCTGCAAATTCCATTGATTTATTCCTTTTTATGGCTGAGTAATATTCCATTGTGTATATATACCACAATTTCTTTATCCACTCATTGATTGATGGGCATTTGGGCTGGTTCCATATTTTTACAACTGTGACTTGTGCTGCTACAAACATGTGAGTGCAAGCCACATGTAGGTGAATGAAACTGGATCCTCATCTCTCACCATACACAAAAATCAACTCAAGATCGATTAAGGACTTAAACCTAAGACCTGAAACTATGAAAATTCTAGAAAAAAACATTGGAAAACCCCTCCTAGACACTGGCTTAGGCAAAGACTTCATGACCAAGAATCCAAAAGCAAATGAAACAAAAACAAAGATAAAGAGATGGGACTTAATTAAACTACAGAGCTTCTGTGGCCGGGCACAGTGGCTCAAGCCTGTAATCCCAGCACTTTGGGAGCCTGAGGCAGGTGGATCACCTGTGGTCAGGAGTTCGAGACTAGCCTGGCCAACATGGTGAAACCCCGTCTCCAATAAAAATACAAAAAAATTAGCTGGGTGTGGTGGTGAGCACCAGTAATCCCAGCTACTCGGGAGGCTGAGGCAGGTGAACTGCTTGAACCCAGGGAATGGCGGTTGCAGTGGGCCAAGACAGCACTATTGCACTCCAGCCTGGGCAACAAGACGGAGACTCCACCTCCCAAAAAAAGAGCTTCTGCACAGCAAAAGGAACGGTCAGCAGAGTAAACAGACAATCCAGAGAATGGGAAAAAATCTTCATCTATACATCAGACGAAGGACTAATATCCAGAATCTACAAGAAACTGAAACTAATTAGCAAGAAAAATAAACAAACAATCCCACCAAAAATTAGGCTAAGGACATGAATAGACAATTCTCAAAAGAAGATACAAATGGTCAGCAAACATATGAAAAAATGCTCCACATGACTAATGATCAGGGAAATGCAAATCAAAATCACAATTCAATATCAGCTTTCTCTTGTAAGAATGGCCATAAAATCAAAACAATTTAAAAAAACAAATAGAAGTTAGCATGGATGCTGTGAAAAGGGAACACTTCTACACTGCTGGTGGGAACGTAAACCAGTACAACCACTCTGAAAAACAATAAGGAGACTCCTTAAAGAACTCAAAGTAGAACTACCATTTGATCCAGCAATCCCACTACAGATTCTCTGCCCAGAGGAAAAGAAGTCATCATACGAAAAAGGCACGTGAGGTTGCTGATTCTAAAGTAAAGCCTCCATCCCACAAAGCTCAATAAAGGGTGATATTCATAAAACCTTGCTTTGTCAACACTTTTGTTTAAATTTTTATTTTTAAGTTCCAGGATACATGTGTGGGAAGTGCAGATTTCTTACACAGGAAAACATAGCACATTTTTTTAAATCTGACAATCACAAATCACCACACAGCTCCCATCAATGCCTCCAAAAAAAAAAAAAATACTTTCCACTGTCTTAGGGAAATCCAAATTTCCTTAAAATTCATCATAAAAATTATTTCCTCAAGTTTTCACTCGGTGAAAACTCCTGAGTATAACACAAGACTGACGTTAATTCTGTACTCAAACTCTCAGAAAGTTAGTGCTTTTTTTCTACAGACTTCCTGAAGGTGTTTTTAAAACCTTTTAGAAATCTGTATGTAGTAATGACTACCAATATAAATGCAAAAACAGAGACACTGTTTTTGTTCATCTCTGTATAGCCTGGCTCATACTAGACACTCAATATTTATTAACTAAAGAGTAGGTAGGTCTGCTGCCTCTCAAATGTTTGATAATCAGATTTCTGAATCCCAAATTTCAAATGGAGAAATGTTCTCCATTTACCAACATTATAAAACTGTAGTTGTACTTCTTTGTAAAATATATGACCTCAAGACATAATACAATCACTTTTTGTTTTGAGCAGAGTCTCACTGTATCACCCAGGCTGGAATCCAGTGACACAGTCTCAGCTACCACAGCCTTCGCCTCCCAGGTTCAAGCAATTCTCGTGCCTCAGCCTCCCAAGTATCTGGACTACAGGTGTGTGCCACCATCCCAGCTAATTTTTTGTATTTTTAGTAGAGATGGGGCTTCACCATGTTGGCCAGGCTGGTCTTGAACCCCTGGATTCAAATGATCCGCCTGCCTTGGCCTCTCAAAGTGCAAGGATTGTACCCGGCCTAAAAAAAGTCTTAAAAAGCAGCAATCATTTTGAAATTTCGTGAATATCAACTGATAAGAAAAAATTAGTGAAAGTCCAAAGTTGTTTTACACATAGAAAAGATTTTCTAATATATATAGTTTTTGGAATAATGATTAGGTCAATGGGCTAAAGACTTCCTTTTACAGTTTCATTACAAGCTGAAAAAGGTTTTGTAGTAAAAACCCATGAATGTAATCACTATTTAATAGTTTATATTTTCTAAAAATGTGTTTGGCATTCCATCTGTTAAGTTAGGACTCCAGAAGAATTTACTGCTACATCCAAACAGGGCTGGAGTGAGACAAACTGGGTTTAAATTCCATTTCCTTCACTTGCTAGGTGATCTTGGGCAAATCATATGCAACGTCTCTGTCTATTACCACATCTCTAAGATGGAGATAACAGTACTAAGTTTTGGAAGTACTGGTATTGAAGTATATTAATTAGATTTGGGGGGCTGTATGTTTCATTATACCTGACCCTATCTCTATTTGGCCAGGGGCATCCATCTGCCTATAGGTTATTTAGGTTTATGGAAACAGGAACACAAAGAGAAAGACTCAATGTCCAATTATGGCACCTGTAAATCAATATTTTAAGTCAACAAGCAAAATTCTTTTATTTTTTTTTTTGAGACGGAGTTTCGCTGTTGTTACCCAGGCTGGAGTGCAATGGCACGATCGCGGCTCACCGCAACCTCTGCCTTCTGGGTTCAAGCAATTCTCCTGCCTCAGCCTCCCAAGTACCTGGGACTACAGGCACGCACCACCATGCCCAGCTAATTTTTGTATTTTTAGTAGAGACAGGGTTTCACCTTGTTGATCAGCATGGTCTCGATCTCTTGACCTCGTGATCCACCCGCCTCAGCCTCCCAAAGTGCTGGGATTATAGGCGTGAGCCACCACGCCCGGCCATAAGCAAAATTCTTGACAGCCAAGCCTTGTTAGGAGAAAAGGTGCTGTCTAACTTGCTCAAACACTAATTTTTTTAATTAGGGCAGAAAAGGGCATGAGGAGCTCATCTTGCATCCGTGAGCACAGATGTAGGGTGGAACCACCTAGGAAGGCCTTTGAACAGTATAAGGCCTAGGCGGTCTGGGCTGAGGAACTCAAGCATTGCTAATTCTTTGAAACGCCATTAGGTAATTCTTTTTTTCTTTCTTTTTTTTTTTTTTTTTTTTTGTTTTTTTTTTGGAGACAGAGTCTCGCTCTATCACCCAGGCTGCAAAGCAGTGGTATGATCTTGGCTCACTGAAATCTCTACCTACCGAGTTCAAATGATTCTCCTGCCTCAGCCTCCTGAGTAGCTGGGATTACAGGCACGTGCCACCATGCCTGGATAGTTTCTGTATTTTCTGTAGAGATGGGGTTTCACCATGTTGGTCAGGAGGGTCTCGAACTCTGCCATCAGGAAATTCTAACGTGCAGCCTGGATTTAGAACTGCAGCTCCACAGAGAAGCTTCTGGTTGGGTTAAAAACTGTGATCCACACACGACAGGAGGGAAAACCCAGCAGTGGCCTCCTGGTGTCCTACAGCCCCATGCATATATTATGCAGTGGATCCTCAGTTTCCCCGTGACCCAGTGGCAGTAATGCAGAGACTAAGACTCCCCAGAGCAGAGAGATAGCAAGAATACAGACTAAGGCTAGTCAGGCACAAGACTAGTTAGACCAACCATCTGGGGAAGAAGGGAATCAGCACCAGTCTACAGCCTTGTTCCCACTGTCATGGAAAGGACAAGGAGGGGAAAATGCAAAGAGATGAGCATTTCCCTGAAAGAAGACAAGCTACCCAAGAACTCAAACTAAAAGAAACAGAAGTACCAGTACGGGGCAAGTTTGTCCTAGTCATGTACATTCCTTACTTAACCCCTTCCCCTTGGGCTAAGGTGGAGAAAAAGTAGCTCAATTGCAAAATATTCAAAAGCCTTTCTGGGCACGGTGCCTCATGCCTACAGTCCCAGCACTTTGGGAGGCCAAGGCGGGTGGATCACTTGAAGGTCAGGAGTTTGAGACCAGCTTGGTCAGCATGGTGAAACCCTGTCTCTACTAAAAATACAAAAGAGTAGCTGGGGATGGTGGCAGGTACCTGTAATCCCAGTTACTCGGGAGGCTGAGGCAGGAGAATCGCTTGAACCCAAGAGGCAGAGGTTGTAGAGAGCCAAGATCATGCCATTGCACTCCAGCCTGGGCAACAAAAGGGAAACTTTGTCTCAAAAATAATAATAATATTAAAAAGTGATTGTAAATTAAAATTATCCAAAACATGAAAAAAGAAAAAGGTGAGGGAGCTGCATGCCTTTATCGTGTTACTCTGGAGCACTGTTTAAGAGTTTCACCCAGGGATTATTTAATCCTCTAGAAGAATGTCAATGTGTTCGACTTTGTTACTTATTGTTGGAAGACAGGCAATGTGAAACTACAATGTTACCTTCAAGATTTCTGTCCAGTAGAAAGGATAACCCTAAAAACTGTGGTTTTAGTCCATGCAGAACATCACCAGTTTTGTCTCCAATCTACCAATCCTATTCTAATGCCTAAAAATCAGTTCCTTCAATCTGCTTGACCTGGTTTCTTCATTACTAAGTTAATACGCCTTTGACATTTCGTTTTGCATTTCTATGAGAGTTTTAACTTCTTGAAAAATTTACTTTGATGCTATATTTTCCTTGTGGTGTATACAAATCTACCACTGACTGATCTCAGTGGGTATTTTATAAGATAATTCAAGTGCTTGGCGCAGTACATGACACTTGGTAAATACTCAGTTAACATTACTGTTCATAGTTGCTAATGGCTAGGGGGGAATTTACCTGCCTCTAACAGTCACCATGAACTCACCAATAGAAGTCCACAGCCATAAACCAGGGCAACCCCAGGTCAGTGGATACACAGATTTCCTCAGTATGGACCATTCCCATGTATCATAAATATATGGAGCCACTCTGTTCAAAATAATTCCCAAACTATCAACACAGATAGTAAGAATCACTTGTATATTTATCAGAATGAGTGTGTGAACCTATGAGGAAAAAACTATCATAACATAGCAAATTCTAAAAGTACACAGATCTAAAAGAAGCCATCTCCTTGGTGACCAAAGTTATGCTCCTCCATACTTAAAGGAATGTTCAAATATATGATGATAGGAGAAACAGCAACACAGCAAAATAACTACATTAGCATATGAAGAGAGGAAATTGGACAAGGGAAGACCTGAGAATTTTCCAACAAAAGCTGCAAAAAGGGAACTAAACCATCTATATTCTATAGTTCATCTTCTGCCACTAATAGTCATTATTATCCGTTAAACTATCTAAACCTTTGGCAAATTTCTACTGTTGCTTGAAGTTTTAAAAGCTTCTTTTTGGACGGTGCATTTCATTTATGATGTTCTCATTTCACTAGACAAAAAGAGACCCTGAAACTCTAATAAAGCTATCAGGGAAGAGATATATGGTTAACTTCTTAAATTATGAACTCCTTAAGTATGACTTCTGTATAAAGAGTTTCTTCATAAATGCAGTGCACCTGTAAAAACAATAACTTGTCTAACCTTGAAACTGGCCTAGAAATTCAAGGCTTAACTTTAGAGTGTGAGCGCTTCCAACACATCGACACACTTTCAAGACCATAAACGTCAGGTAATCTTTCATGCCACTGGTTTGCTTTCAAGGGTCTGGAGTTTAGTTTTCCTAATATCAATAGGCAATACCACAACTAGCAAGACAGAAGGAATGAAAGCACTTCAGCCTCACACGATGGATGTACTGAAAAACCCTATATTCTTTTTTTTTTTTTTTCCTTCACAACCCATCTCTTTTACCTTGCCCAGCAGGGGGGAAAAAAATCTAGCTTCATTCTGAACTAAACACACATAATTAGATACACAAAATCTTAATTTACCACACTGATGTCTTCATCATCAACTACCCTACCACCATTTTCAAAGCAGCTGAAAGAGAACAATTTATAAGCCAGCTCCTGAGGTTATATATTCATTTTAAAACATGTCATTTTCAACAATACAAAACGCTTTCCCATGTTTAAAAAACCAGACTATTTGTTACCTTGTGACGTACAATTAAACAAGCTTTTAAGTGGGATAAAAAATATGTATGTTAATAAAATGGTCTTAATAAAAACAGAAGAAAGGCTTGAAAAATATTGGTATTTCCGTATTTTACAGAATACTGATGACTAGATGGTCAAGATGAGCATCAGTTACAAATTATGTATATAGCTTGCTAACAAATTAGGGAAATGTTCCCCTCTGGTTTCTTTCCTGACTCCTTGTAAAATAATATTCACATACAAATTTGCAATTCAAATTTGATGTCTTATAACTACATTTTGCAGATCATGCTCTGGGAAGGAAGAGAATGAGCTAAAAGTTGCGTGGCAAGTGTAATTTGCTGCTGGCTTTTAGCCAGAAACACTCGACCAAATGTCGAGAGACCATGAGGCACCTAAGCAAGCCCAGTGCATCTGGACTTCTTAATACTAGCTGTTGCTGTTTATTCATATGTTAACCTCCAAATAAAAGGTCACATGAAGTAATATCTACATTACAAATTCACACACTTTAAAATGTATTTATTTACAGAGAACAGAAAAGGAAGTGATTTTCTGTCACTTTGAGAACACTTGCAACAGCAATGACAAGAAAAACCAGTAATTTAAGCAACTCTAATAACCATATGTCTGGCCCTATGTTCAACTGTAATTTACCCATTAAGTATAAGCTTTTATTTTCATACTTGAAAAAATATGCCAAGTATTCAGTATTTATAATCATAGTTAACTTGCAGAATGAGGAGGCTAATTACAGCACAGAGAAGTAAATATTAGTCTTGGGAAAAAAATGAATTTGATTATCACACAGGTAGGCAGTAGTCGTTTCTACCTCCCATGACCAATCCAATACATCTGTATCTTAAACTTCCTAAAACCGTCACATATTAAAGCAGATACAATCGCTATACGGATAAATATACTGCTAATAAAATTCCACTCCAACTTACCAGTCACTCCAGCACAGCACAATATAAATTTTGTAGGGGTAAGCTGCAGTAAACCATGCGACACAGTAAAAGGAATGACATATTACAAGCTTTCCTTCAACAAAAGACCACGAACAGGTATTGCCAATCTATTACTTGAGAGCTTTCAGGGGCAAAAGAGTCATGCTGAAATAGGAGTTTTTATAAAACAAAGGAACACAAAGCGCTGACCAAACAACAGGGTGTTTAGGCAAGGAGCATGGGAGACAATGAAAAAACATAAGGAAAGGGTCAACATATAGCCATTTTCAAGAACATAATTTTAGTTAATGCTAAGTATTAACACTGAAAACTGAAACATGGGTTGGGAAAATTTGCTGATGAAATTAAGGAAGATCACAAAGGACCATTCCAAGCCATCATATTTGGTGGGTAAATGCATCTGTACTGTAAAAACACTGCACCATAAAAAACAACAACTAGATCATGAATGATGCTATTCCATACATGGTGGAATATGAGGGGTTATGAGGCCAATTTGCATCTCCTCACTAAGAAAGTACTGTGGAGCCCTAAACTGTAACATATCACCCCTAAAGAAAGTTATCAGTCCTTGACTTAGTGGATGATCTCTTCATGAGGCCCCAGCATTGACAGGGATCTTCTGAACTGTTTGGTCATGTAGTCTGTACAACAAATCATTCACTTCTGTTACCTCATCTACATGTATTATGTACTTTAATGTTTCGCTGGCACCCTAGAGACCTGCAGCTTTTAGAAGGCTGCTTTACCATAGGTGTGGTAAGTGTGATCAATAAATACTTTTAATTAAACTGTAACTTATTTTAAGCCAGTATCAGAAGGCAAGTTAAAAAAATTAGAGACTGTAACCTCTAAGTAGTATCACATACATATTAGCATTCACACATGTGCTTCCACTTTTGCAGACATGGAGCGAAATCAGCCCTCCTACTAGCAAGACGACTCCAAGAAACCTCTTCTTGCGCAGTGGAAAACCCCGTGACTGTCGCAGAGGATTTTGAATCCCTGTTCCCAGGATTCAAGGCTAATTCCTCTGCTCTCACCTGCTCAGAAATGTCACTTCATCACTAATAACCCTTTTGCCCACTAATCTTTAAATTTTCATCTTTGCTGCTTCACACATTCAAATCTCTTCAAAACAAACAAACAGAACCAAAAACTCCACACTCTTAATTAGTGCCCTATTCTTTTCTTCTATTCATAATCAGGTTTTTCAAACTGATCAAGCGCTCATTACTCTAAGGTACTCTAGCAAAGCTAACCAAAGGATTCTCTATTATTGAATTCAATTAACACTTTTCAGTCCTCACATTAATTGACCTCTCAGCAGCACCTGAAACTACTGACCTCCACAAAGTGTTTTTTCTTCCTTAGTTTCTATGATATATTCTCTCCGGGTTTTCCTCCCACTTTACTCACTCTCAATTGCCTTTGCTGGCTTCTCTTTTTCAGCTTGCCTCTTAAATATTCCTGTTCCAAAGTGTTCCATCCATGCTGCTACTATCTTCTTTTCTACCTACCCTCTCCCTGCGTTCTTTCTACCTCCACAGCATTATCCATCATCTATATAGAGAACGTCTTCCTCATTTCTAAATACGAGTCCCTGACACACAGCACTCACTCAGTAAGGTCAGATGAATGATAGAAAATTACAGAAACTAGGGCCTACCCTCTTGCAGAATTAGCTCTAGCAATTTCTAATTTCTTGACTAGACCAGATTAAATTTATCTATAAATGGTAGTCTTACTGAGAGCAGACTACCATTGCCTTCAAGTGTTCAGCTAAGTGTTCATAAATGCAGTGCCTACTATGTGCCAGCTACGTGATAGGCAAAAGAATTAGTTGAGAAAGCCCTGAAAATAGAAACAGACAACTCTTTCTGAGTCCATGTATACATCTATGTGTGATCTGGGTAAACTAATTAAGCTTTCCTTTTTTTTTTCTTGAGATGGAGTCTCGCCCTGTTGCCAGAGCGGAGTGCAGTGGTGCGATCTCAGTTCACTGCAACCTCCATCTCCCGGTTCATGTGATTCCCCTGCCTCAGCCTCCCGAGTACCTGGGACCACATGAGTGTGCCACCACGCCCAGCTCATCTTTTGAATTTTAGTAGAGACAAGGTTTTACCATGTTGGCCAGGATGGTCTGGATCTCCTGACCTTGTGATCCACCCACCTCAGCCTTCCAAAGTGCTGGGACTACAGGCGTGAGCCCCCGTGCCTGGCCCCAAGCTTTCTTTTTTTTAAGACAGAGTCCACTCTGTCACCAACCCTGAAATGCAGTAGTGCGATCTCGGCTCACTGCAACCTCCGCCTCCCAGGTTCACGTGATTCTCCTGCCTCAACCTCCCAAGTAGCTGGAATTACAAGCACCCATCACCATGCCTGGCTCATTTTCTTATTGTTAGTAGAGACAGGGTTTTGGCATGTTGGCCAAGCTGGTCTGGAACTCCTCACCTCAAGTGATCCACCCACCTCACAGGCATGAGTCACCACACCCAGCCCAATTAGGTGTTCTGCCAACAAATGTCTTCATATATAAGGTAAGAATAACGTACCTACTTTACAGGGTTACTGTGGAGGTTAAATAATACATAAATCCAATATGTTGCACATTACTTATTTCCATTACTCACTGTTAATAATATGCAACAACGAATATTTTATGAATTACTTTGTTAAAACAAGCTTATGAGACAAGCTAAGGCAAGAATTAGTATTGACACTTACTAATTTTTAAAAGCAGCACCAGAACCTAAGCAATCTCCCAAGACTACTCAGGCAGTCAGTAGGTGGTAATATTCTTTGGTGTCAGAGACCAAACCGTGATTCTATTTATGTGGTGTCACTTACCGATCTCACTGCTACTCAGCAGTGTAAAAGATCAGACCCACGTAAGGGTCTACAGCTGAGAAAACAAAGGTCTTAACATAGTAGCTGAGGGGTTAATCAGTAAACAAAGAATTTTCTAAATAAAGAATAACAGTTTTCTGCTTGGAAACAGTGTAATTCCAACGACAAGAGACAGCAGAATGTTTTCAGTCAGCGAAAGGTCTCCAATGCCATAACTTTTGCTTTAACAAGAAAATTCTAATATTAAAAACTGTCGGGTTGCCACGGTAACGATCTATTTGCGATCATGATGCTGGTGGTATTCTGTTATAGTTCTCTCAAGGAAAAAGCAAACTGGACGTAGCCAAGGAATTTAATAAAAGTATCTGTTGGACCAAAACCAAGATATGACTGTTTTTAGGTAATGTGACAGGATTTAAATACACAGCAGGAGACCCTCAGGTTACAATACTAGTTCCATCAATAAAATTAAAAGATTTTGACCTTGACACGGATACCAGCTATAGCCATATGATCTGGAAAACTCAATTCTCTGAGCAAGAAAAATAAATCGTTAAACAACTGAGATGACAGGTATGGAACAAGAAAGTCAAAATTCATCAAAAGGAGAACAAAATCAATCCTCAAAGGAAGTATGAATGATAAAGACTAAATTTCTCACAGAAAATTCAAAGGTGTGATTTCAGTGTTTTGTTTTGCAGTCTTATGTATGCATGTATGTGTGGAGAGGTAGGTTTTGCACTCTAGAACACTCTCGGATGTTTTAACCTACTTTAAACTTGAAAATGTTAGAAGGACATATTCAAAATAAACTGATTCTAAACAAGAAAGGAAAGAAGTTGTTCTTATTAATTAGGCCATTCTGAAGTCTGGGCATGCAGAGAAATTTTCTACACAACCATCAAAGCCTCAGTCATGCCTGTGAAAATCATACAGATTTTCTCTCCAGTTAGACTTTTCAAGTACTTGTTTCTACAACTATTCAAGAAACGGTAACACTTGCCTCCACAATTTTAGCCATGAACAACTCATTTCTTTTCCATTTGTTAATGATTTTTACTGAACAGGATATGCATGATGAATGTCCAGAAAGACAACCAGAATAAAAATTGCAATTCCTTTGCCTTCAACAATAAATTGGCTTTACAAGAAAATACCTATATTCATGACAGAAGAAACTGGCTACTCATCCTTAACCTATACAGTTTACAGTTAATGCAGATTTACATATAACAGTATATACTTTTTATAACATTTTTATAAATATTTTATATATTTATATATAAAATAACTAAATTATTTTCTGAAATAGTCTTGAACATTGTGTAGAATCTAATTTTCCATAAATCATTTTCCTTCTACTTTCTATATAAAATTAGAGAACTTTCCTCCATCCCTCTGAAAAGGATTAGCTAAAGACATTTGTTAGGAATCAGTTAAGATTCAGCAAACCTCAGAAAATTAGACACTTTAAATTTTATGAAGTTCGGATAAAATATTAATACAATATTAAATTCCTATTTATTTAGATTTATATTTATTTAAGTGGTTAATAAATAATTTATGCATTTTTTATCTGTACTACAGTTAGTACAGATAACAGATTTTTATTGAGATATTGTTCTTAAAGATCACAGAGATGCTAGAAATGTTCTAGGTTGAGGAACTTAGGTAGAGGAAGGTAACACTACAGAAATACAATAAAGAAAACTCATGAGTGATGCAGATTTGAGGAAAAGTGCTAGATAATCATTCAGACTTTAAATAGTTTGGGTAATGATCCAGAGATATAAATAGCCAGCAGTTAGAAATGGAATTGGAACTCAGGAGGGTGGTCTGACACAGAGACAAAAATTCACTCAATGGTAATTAAGTAATAGTTGAATCTAGTTAGGAAAACAATGTGAAAAAGAAAGTAAGAAAGAGAAATGAGGACCATGTTTAAGGGATACCGACATTTGAAGATCCATAGAGACGAAACAAACAAGGTGACAAAGGTATCTTCAAAGTCAAAAAAGGAGAGTTTCTTAAAGGAAACCGTCAACAATACATGCCTCAGAGAAGCCAAACAGGATACAGGAAGAGAAAAAGAATACTGTACTCAGCATTATGATGTAACTAGCTACTTAGTGAACTCACTTCAATACAGTGACAGAGGCAGAAACTGGCCTACAAAGGGTTAATTCGTTAGCAGGGAAACCATGCATCAAAAAGTTTGTCTTATGTTCTAAATCTAGAACCCTCAACAAACAAAGGTAAGTGATTCAGGCTTACATAATAGCCCTTCTTAAGTTAAAAGGACAACGGCATTTATTCTTTAAGGCCAGAACTTGAAATTACCGGCCTGTAATGAAAATGTTTTTAACCCCAGACGAAAATAAATTTCTTGACCAGAGTATTTTCTGATGCATCAAATGTCAAATATTCAGTTATTCTGATGTATAAATACCAGAGACTCACTGTATTGACCAAAGAATTCTATGAATCTATCCAAGATTAGCAAAGCTTTTTAATTAAATTAAGCTATTTTTCCTTCTAAGACTTCCATTTCAGCTCTAAATATGTGCTATCGCCATTCATCCTTGTCTCACAGGACAATGATCTCCATATTTTAGAGGTAGACAGCTTTACTTCTTGGTTCCTGTTAACAGAACGTCTTGGATTTAATTGCCAATATTATTTATGAATTATAACTGTAAGAGTGCTTTCCAGTATGATGAATATTCCATCATCTTCAATTTTTATGAGATGGTTTAAATGAAGGGGGATGGGCAGTCTAGCTGCTCTTTTCCTCTCTTGCTACACCCTCTTATGGAAAGACAATAAGCAACATAAGCTTTTCCTTTGTCTGCAGGCTCACAGACACTGCCACTTGTCAACAGCTAAAGAGAAATAAGAAAGAACTTCTGAGGGGGGAGCATTCATAAAGAGCAAGAACATACTTACTGAGGTAAAAAATGATAATAATTAGAAGCTATTACAGCAGGTAAAAAATGAAACGTAAGTGCATACTAATTTCAAGAACTACAAAGGTGGCAAATTGAAAAAAATCTAAATACGGAATATTAATTTTCTCTATGACCAAAATCATATTAAAGTTTACAAACCAAACCTAATGCCTAATAATTAATTTAAGTTCAAAGTACATGAATGTAAAATAAACCTGTATATAAGAAGCCATCTTGTGTTTTCAATACTATTTAGATGTCATTATAGGAGCTGCCACATTTGTTTTCTAGTATTCCCTCATAAAATATCAGAGACAAGATGGAAGTTTTGTACTAATAAAGTAAAAGACATACTTCTACCAGGTAAAAACTTTCTATACCTAATGGCTTTAAAAATAAGATTGTACCAAAAGCTATCTTTATATAATGATGATGACTGGATCATCAAGAATATGTAACATTCCCTGTATATTACACTTCATCATATAAAGAAGAAACACCTCTACTTTTAAGAGCCTAAGAAAATGTCTACAACTCCCTAGAACTGTCACGACCTTAAAAGTTTCACAGGGAAAAGAGTCAAAGTCTCATGGTTTTATTGCACAAAGCTTCATGATTTAAAACTCACCCAAATCAAATAACTAAAAAATGAAAAGTAAAATTACAAAGACGCATTACTTAAATCACTTTTAAGATTGGCAAGGATTAAAAAGAATAACTATATCCTATACTAGCAAGGTTGTCAGCAAGCGGTGCTTTTGTATAGGCTTGGTGGAGTGTAAATACAATATATATTACAGCAAAATTTGGCAACACATATAAAAATATAAAGTCTGCTTCTGCAACTTCATTTCTACTAATTTATCCTACATTAAACCCAGTTTCATATGCAAAGATGTATGTATATTGATGTTCTCTACAGTAGAAATAAATGGAAATACTTCAGTACTGTACTGGTTAATTAATGTGTTACATGCAGCCAACAAGTGTATGAAAAAAAGCTCGACATCACTGATCATTAGAGAAATCAAAATCAAAACCAAAAAGAGATACCATCTCACACCAGTAAGAATGACTATTATTAAAAACTCAAAAAAATAACAGATGTTGGCAAGGCTGCAGAGAAAAAGGAACGTTTATACACTGGAGTGTAGATTAGTTCAACCACTGGGGAAAACATTGTGTCGATCCATCAAAGAACTAAAGACAAAACCATCATTGGATCCAGCAATTCCATTACTGATACCTACCCAAAGGAATATAAATTGTTTATTATAAAGACACAGGCACATCTATGTTCTTCACAGCACTATTCACAATAGCAGAAGCATGAAATCAATCTAAATGCCCATCAATGGTAGATTGGATTGTTTAGATGTGGTACATATGCACCATGGAATACTATGCGGTCATAAAAAAGGAAGATCATATCCTTTTCAAGAACATGTATGGAACTGGAGGCCATTATCCTTAGTAAACTAACACAGGAACAGAAAAGCAAACACCGCATGTTCTCACTTGTAAGTGGGAGCTAAGTGATGAGAACACATAGACACACAGAGAAGAGCAACACACACTAGGGCTTATTTAAGGGTGGTGGATGTGAGGAAGGAGAGGATCAGGAAAAACAACTATTGTAATCTAGGCTAGAAAATGACTACTGGGTACTAGGCTTAATACCTGGGTGACAAAATAATCTGTACAATAAACCCTCATAATACGAGTTTAGCTATATAACAACCCTGCACATGTAACCCTAAACTTTAAAAAAAAAAAAAGTTTAAAAAAATGTAACAAGTTCATACAATGGAATAGTATACAATCATTAAAAATCATATGTGGTATGCACGTAGCTGTGTATACACAAAAAAAGATATAAATGCGGTCCCAACTGTTAACAGTGCTGGTCTCTAAGAAGGTTTCTAGAGTACTTGAATTTCCGATCTGTGCTTTTATTTACTTTAACTTTTTATAATGCACATAGTTGTTTTAGAAACTGCAATAAACATTTCAAATAAGTGATAAAATGTATTGGCATAGTTGAATGTGCATATTTTCATGTACTGTAGACAATGGTTTTGTCTGTGTTGAAGAATCAAGGGGACTTACCTGTATTAAAAGCAACTTGATGGCTTCTATAGTCTGCTGTTGCTTTTACCAAAGAGATTTCTAAAATACCCAAAATTGCCTTCTTAGGTATATGGATGAGGAAAGCAGCCAGCAATGTTTAAAGTATGACCTGAATGAGAATGCTATAGATCTTTGTGGTGGTGTGGGATGCCGAGTATGAATCTGGAATTTTCAAATGCCTCTGTACTTTCCAGGTACTAAAAGCATGAACTCTAAAATTACGGACATCTTAGGTTAGGGATCAGTTCTACCACTGACTACCTATGTGGCTTTGGGCAAGCTCCTTCATCTTTCTAAGCCTCGGTCCTATCTCCTGGAATACAGGCATAATAAGAGTACTTACCCCCACAGAACTGTTGTGAAGATTTAAAATACAATATATGCAAGACACAGTGCCTGGAATACAGACAATATTCAATGTTGGCTCTTATCCTTCTCAAAGCACATCAAGTTTGCTTTTCCTTTACTGATTACAAAGACCTCAGAAAATCAAAGTCTGGATTCTATTGCAAACAAAAGAGAAACAAAGGATATTAACTTCAGATTGGATAACAGAAAACATCTGGCCTGTCAGTGAAGTTCATTTTCTTTCTATAATAATGCTGTCCATCCTAAGGGTAGTTCAGCTTTGTAGAGATATAAGTCCCCACTGATTATCAATACCAACCCTGACTGTGTGACAAGTATTAAAATACTACCAGAACCAAAAGGTGTACATGGAAGACTAATGAAGGGCAAAACTCAAATCTACCCATTAAACATAATGAGAACTTAAGGGAAAATCTGAACAAAGCCTTATGAACAAATAAAATACAAACAGACAATGAAAAAAAGAATTGAAACGAATCCCCAGGTCAAAACACTGACATTTCCACCATTCAGCAGACTCAGGTCAGCAAACATCTATTAAGCAATTCACTGCTCTCAAGACCGTCCAATTCGGGTACAGGAGCCAAGATAAACCAACAAGTAACCATGATAAAAGACAGAATGAGATGAGTGCTGGAAAAATTCCATAGGTGCCTGAGAGAGGCGGTAGCACACTTCCTGCAGGGACAAGGGTAAACAACAGAGCTATAGTGGGAATGATTTTCAGGTATGAGTGTAAATAACATGGCCACAAATTAAGATCCATTCACCTAGCAAGTCTGAAGTAATGAAAATACGTTTTAATAAGCTGCATGCACACATTTTATACTGTCTATTGAGAGTCTATTTTAGGAGATATATTATGTTATATGCTATAAGGGAACACAGTAACATTTCTGACATCTCCTAAGCTTTACGATCCAGCTGGGGAGCAAATTATGCATATTGTATTGTGAATTCCCTGAGGGCAACTGATGTGTCTTTTTTATCTTTCTACCCCCATCCTCTTGCGCAATGCCTGCAACATCATTGGCACTAAATAATGTCTGGCAAATGAGTAAATAAATAAGTGACTATAATATAAAACAGAATATTATATGTGTCACTGATAATCCCTATTAGAGAAGTTGAAGAGAGGAACACAAAGTCAGCAAGGAAGCGGCACTATTTCTGTCACCTAGCATTCACTCCCCATATTCCTCTGAAAATCAGCCCTTCCTGTCTCTGTGCTCCCTTGGAATGAACTTCCAGGGATGGCATGCGAGCTAAGCCAAGCAAATAGAAATACTGCATTCCCCTGGTTACAGCAATTGGTTCAACAGTGCATACCTGACCCAAGCCATGCCCATGAAATACAATTACCGCTAATCTTGGGAATCATGCTTAAGCAACAACAAAAAAAATAAGTTATTTTTCCTATTGAACTTGGAGCTGAGAGGATGAAAACCTAGAACTTCTGGCCACTGTCTTGCCACCGTAAGAACAAAGGCTGGGGGAGAATCCGAAGGAACTCATGGAACGAAAGCCTAGCAATGGGGGAAGACCAGATCCTAAAAACACTGTTTGAGCCCCTGGCCTTAGCAATGTTAAAAGGAGGCGTTTTTCAGTTAATAGCCAACAAATTCCCTTTTTGCTTCATTCACTGTGGGCTGGATTTCTCTGTCAAGTGAAACTGTTTTCATGCAAAGACTGAATTAGATTTCACTACTAAAAACCATGGTGGGTTTTTAAATAGAGAAGGAATTCAGGTGAAAAAAACAACAGGTGAAGTAGGAAAACAGAAGACTACCTCTGTTATAATGATTAATGTATGTTTAGCTCAAGTTTAAGTTCAGGTTAAGACTGAACAGAATAGGTTAGGATTAGCTAAGCAGGCTGAATATAGCCAATTGCATGGCTCACACTTCACCAAAAGGAGTGGCTGCTACCTAGCTCAAGCAAGTTATCGCCATGTGGGAACTGGTCCGGCAATAGCCACAACTCCCAATTTTCAACAAAAAGCTAAATCTAGACTTTACAAGTACTGGCAAGACTTAACAGCAAAAGAATGAATTTACAGCCATGTACAGAACAAACAAGCAAGTCTGTAGGGCAGGATCCTGCAGTTAGGTTTGTGACTCAGGTTACTCAAATGGCCAAGAAAGTAAAATCAAGTCCGTACAAAAGGTATGTGGACCCAAGTAACGGTTTCCTAAACAACACAAATGTGTGCGTCTTCTAAGGAACACTATATGACAAGAGAAAGAACGGAGAATTGTGGACATACAGAAAAAGCGATGGAATGACTAGCTACAATGCTGAGCTCCTAGGGCTGAAGAGCAGATAGAGTCTGTGCTCTTAAGTCAGGCTGCCCAAGTTGCTGTTCAGGTTCTGCTACTTTGCTGTTCTGTGACTCCTGTGACCAAGTGTCCTCAAGTATAAATACTGCTAAAAACGGTGCCAAGCTCACAGAGCTGCTGTGAGGAGGAAATGAGTTCATACTTACTGTGGCTAGCAGAATTTTAAGATGGCCCCAAACTTCCTGCACGCATGGAGTACACACTCTATGAATAAGTGAGTGCTGTTCTAAGCCACTAAGATCACACATTCATCCCTCAGTATTGATTCTAGCACCCCTGTGGATACCAAAATCCACAGATGCTCAAGTCCCTTAGAGTACATGGCATACTACATGCACATAACCTGTGCCTATCCTCCTGTATACTTTAATCATCTACAGATTATTTATAATACCTAATATAAATATTATATAAATTTGTTTTTACACTTTTTTATTTTATATTATTTTTTATTGTACTGTTATTTTCATTTCAAACATTTTTTATCTGTGGTGACCGAATCTATGGATGAAGAACCCAAAGATTACTCTAGTAATTTATTATACAGCAACAGAAAAGTGTGTACAGTGATAAATTACCTAGAACACAGCTTGACATATAGGAAGACCTCAATAAATATAAGCTATTATTGTTGTACTCTATTTAAGTATATATTCAGGTAAATTTAAAATAGCATTCTAATCACAAAACTTCAGTTTGTCTATCTCATATTTGCTGGCACAGAAGATGCACAGGCATACAGATGCATCCCAGTGATGCAAACTAGGGCAGGCAATGTATTAAAAAAGACTTTCTATAACACATGCGTTGAGAGTGATCTTAAAGTGATTTTGTAGAAAGAAACTAATTATTATATTCATATACTTTATACAGGAATCCAGTTGGAAATAAGTTCAGGATACTGAATGATAGCGTACTAACCTAAAAACAAAATATAACATCAGGAAGTTATTTGTAATGCATATTGGATAAAGAAATACTTAGCAGAGAACAAAGCATAATAATTTTACTGGTAAATGAAATTACAATTTTATGTATATGATAGTATTAAATAAAGGTACTATATTTCAGATGCTGGTAACTAAGAAGACAAGGCATAACACAAAATATGTGTTATGGATGAACTCCCATAAAGCACATGTGCAAAACAAGTAGTAAAAGTCTGTATAAAGCAGGCAGCAAAATATCATGAATTTGAAGACATTCCCATTGGCGTGGCCATAATACATATAGAAATTTCTTTCAGTTTAAAACACTAGCTCACATCATAGTGCAAAAACAAACACGAAAGACTTTCAACGTAATGTGTACATATGCCACAAAAGTACGTACTTCCCTGAACATTAGCAAATGACCAGCAACTGAAAACATGATAAAAATAGACTTCAATGAATACATAAGCAGGAAAAAAAATAGACAGGAAAATAGTATCACAAAGATTTTTACCTTTACCCTCAGAGCCAAGTAAACCACAGCCCAAAGCCTGAAACCCACCCACTAACACTGCTAGAGTTGGGAGTTTTCTCTTTCTCTCAAGCATTTATCACATTAGCCACAGTCACCATTATCTTTAAAATACCCGCCTGCAGCCTAATCGCTGTAGAAATCTTGACATTAAGTTTGAACTTAATGTTCTGTCAATGCCTCTGTTGCTTTTCGAGCCACAGGCTACAAATTAATAACTTTATATCTGAAGAGGAAAAGCCCCAAGATAAATCTCTGTGGGTTGTGACTTGTTTTTAAAAACTACCAATGAGACGTGAAACTTCCATCTTTGTTGAAATTTTTTATGTAACTAGACTCCATCACTAAGAGCAGCCTTGCTACAGCTCACTAGGAACGCTGACATGTACCTGCTTGGTCTTACATCCCTACAATAGGCACAGAAGATGGAAGCTAAGTTCTCACACAATTACTTGGAATAAGGAGCATGTGTTACTTTGCAAAAAACAGTAACTATTACCTAGTGTAAGTCACTTTTCCTGAGATTGCCGTAAGCTTACATGAGAAGGTGTCCTAAATCTCTCAGACATTGCTGAATCCAAAAGGGATCAGAGGACTGATTTTGAGGAGCACAGACCTCATTCAGTGAAACAATAATTAAAGATTCTGTTTCACACTTTATTCTAAAATCTTACAAAAAGATACAGAAGTGCCTCCAGAAAAATGCTGCACTCCAACAGTTTCATAGAATTATAGAAAATCTCATTTCAACACAAGCCTCAGCATAGGAGCTTCCTTGTTATCTTCAATGTAACACAAATCATCCTCTTAACATAAAATATTAGGGATCGGCCGGGCGCAGTGGCTCACGCCTATAATCCCAGCACTTTGGGAGGCTGAGGCGGGTGGATCACGAGGTCAAGAGATCGAGACCATCCTGGTCAACATGGTGAAACCCCGTCTCTACTAAAAATACAAAAATTAGCTGGGCATGGTGGCACACGTCTGTAGTCCCAGCTACTCGGGAGGCTGAGGCGGGAGAATTGCCTGAACCCAGGAAGCAGAGGTTTCGGAGAGCCAAGATCACGCCATTGCACTCCAGCCTGGGTAACGAGAGCAAAACTCCGTCTCAAAAAAAAAAGAGGGATAAAGTCAGACCATGTCAAATAAATAAATAAGGATAATAAAGGACATACAGCTATTTGAAAAAGATTACTTGAAATAACACATAGGCTTCCATAGTCATGTTTAGAGAAATATTCTAACTAAAGTCAGACTTTTTATTAATTACCACAGAATTCTTAATTATAAAATCTAACATGAAGGAATAAAAATCATTTTAAGGGGCCGGACGCGGTGGCTCAAGCCTGTAATCCCAGCACTTTGGGAGGCCGAGGCGGGTGGATCACGAGGTCAAGAGATCGAGACCATCCTGGTCAACATGGTGAAACCCCGTCTCTACTAAAAATACAAAAAATTAGCTGGGCATAGTGACACGTGCCTGTAATCCCAGCTACTCAGGAAGCTGAGGCAGGAGAATTGTCTGAACCCAGGAGGCGGAGGTTGCGGTGAGCCGAGATTGCGCCATTGCACTCCAGCCTGGGTAACAAGAGCGAAACTCTGTCTCAAAAAAAAAATAATAATTTTAAGGTTCCTTTCTTTAAAAAGTATGCAAAGTTAGTTCATCCTACAATTTTCAGTCATTATCTTATCTTAATAAACGAGTATGACATTTGCCAGCCCCCAACTCTCCTCTATAATTTGCTTGATGTCTAATGGCAGCAATTCAACGATGACAAAGCCAAATCACTAAAGTTCTCACCTTCAAGCTTTAGAAAGAGCTATTGTTGATAGGTGAACCAGGTACTCACGCAGCTGATGTGCTGAACTCTCTTGGTGGCACCACAAAATATATTTCCGTTCCTCTCTTCATTAGAAATCAAAACTGAAGGCTTATACAAATTTAAGTAATATTCAACAGAGTCCCAGCACTTTGGGAGGCGGATCAGAGGTCAGGAGTTCAAGATCAGCCTGGACGACACGGCAAAGGCCCATCTCTACTGAAAATACTCAAATTAGCAGGGTATGGTGGTGCATGCCTGTAGTCCCGGCTACTTGGGAGGCTGAAGCAGGAGAATCACGAACCGAGGAGGTGGAGGTTGCGGTGGGCCGAGATTGTGCCACTGCACTCCAGTGTGGGTGACAGAGCAAGACTCTGTCTCAAAACAAAAATTCAACTGATGTATCTTCAAACTTCAACTGCACCATTTTGAAATTTAAAAAAAAATTAGAAACTGGGACTATATATTTTTCCTATTTGCATGTTCATGATAAAACTATATTTTATACTCTAAAATTGTAATACTTCAATAGCATGATGGAACCACTAACAGATATGGCTTTTCAATGGTCACTTTCATGCTTTACTATAATACTAAAGAGATCACACAACATACCTAAAAATAAACCCACATCTCCAATTTATTAGGTATAAGTATTACCAAAATTAAATTTGAACACCACTTTTAAGGTGTAATACCATAAAACTCTGCACTACAAAGGATTAACTGAAACCAACTCACTCAGATATGATCATTTTTACCTCTGTTCTTCTTCAGACATTTTCATTACAGAACAAAACAGTCACAAGTTTGTTAATCCTAAATGACGTGGCAAATTCCAATCCTAATGACAAGGATTTTGCCAAGTCATTTCGGATTTAAGTAACTTTGTGGTTCCTGGGGAATAAAGTACTTCAAAACATACTGGCTGATTCTCAGACCAATAATCTGACATCAATTCAAATCCAAGTAACTTTAGGTTTCAAATACAGGGGAGATGTTTCTACTAAGAAAGAAAAAGAATAACTCAGCTTTTCATTCAGAGCAATAAAGTCATTATTATAAAGCAACTTATCATTTTGGTAAAAACAGCAAAAGCCTAATCACTCAACTTCCATTCTGGAGTATAAAATAGTTTTCACACTTTTAGTCCACATGAAAAATAAAAAGAGTCCCACTGAATTTCTAATTGCTAAATTTAGTGCTGAATTTTCCTTTTATATTTTGGCCACCTTCTTTTGAAATTCTTCTTTCATAGATCCAAATCACCTGAGACCACAACTCCTAAGTCACCTTAGGCAACTCCTTCTCAGTTTATTTTGAAAAACAGAAAACAAAAAGCAAAATAAACAAACAAAAGCCTACAGCCAAGTTTCCCATTTGAAGAACACTGCTCTCATAAATCAGGGGATTCTTATCAGGAAGAGAAAGCAGAATGAGAAGGGCTCACAAACCGAGTGACAGTAGAACAGCCCCAGGCAGAAATTGCAAGGGAAATCTGAGATCAACTGCTCCCAACCAAAAACAGGCACATCCATCAAGCATGAACCAGCAGCAGGAATCTCCCTGGCATCTAGAGTCACAATGATCTAATTCCCAGCTCTAGGTTCCTAGTTAGCCTATTTGCAATGGTGGCTGTTAAATTTTAGGAAAGTCAGCACTGACTCTTCCATCTATAATATCTTCCATTAAAGGCCAAAATCAAATGATCTCCCCACCCCAAATCTCCATCTCAGGTCTATGTATCACCATTATTGCAGTCTGCTGGAGAGAATACTGTGAGTACGTCCAATGAACTGAACATGGCAAGCAAGATTTACAAAAAGAAGGCAGCACAGCTTTGCTTTCAAAGAACCTTTAATATAATTATATTTATTTATATAATTTTGTCATGTATCCTACCAGACAGGGAAGAAATGAAGTCTTAATTACCCTTATTTTTCCACATGGTACAATTTTTCCACTCTATAAATAGAGTCAATACAAATGTGTTGAACTGACATTTATAAAACTGGCTCTTTCTGACTTGAAAGGACCAAGTAAGAATACTGCTTTGTTTTGGTCCCATTTGTCCACTTTTTCAACATGCCACAGAAATAAAAGGAATGATAGGTCAAACCAATTTTCCCTCACTGCTTTCCTGAGAACAAATAATAAAAATTATAGTAATATAATACTAAACATCACAGAGATATAGACAATGAGGGAGAGTTTAGTCCCAGAAGAAGATCCTCCTAGCCAACTACAATAGCAATCTCTAGAAAAACCCCCTACCAAACTGACAAATTCAAAACAGCAATACCATATGATACTTAAGAGGAAGAATGGTTCACATTTAAAATTTATGACAGCACAATGGCACTCCAGAATTTTATGTTCAGTGTACTGAATAGAAAGCAGCTGTTAGGCAAAGAATGATTACATGATTTCAATACGGGAGAATTAATCACAGTTTCTTATACTCAGGATTCTGCTGTCACTTAAAAATAAAGATGGAAAGGACTGTAATGTCAACATTTTTTAAAAAACAACATCAAAATGAGCACCTAAACTAGTATCCATCTAAATAAAAATGTAAAATTACTTAGGTGCCTAAGATAGTAAGATTTTAAAAGCTTATTTACACTAAAAATTTTTAAGAAGCATCCATTCTGTATTAATATAATTATTAGAACATCAAATGTGCCTCCAAAACCAATATGTATTTTTTAATTGTTAAAAATAAATTTCAATACTCACAAGTATACTGCCCTAAAGTCTTCTCATGGGCTTTTCATTTCGCAGAATAGGCTAAAATTCTAGCAAAACAATGCATTTATCAAAATACATTATCACATTATGCCATGGATGGGTAAACAGAAATATAAAATACATGCAGACAAGGAAATAAAAGCAGGTACTTGGATTATCATACTCCTCCAACAAACGTATAGTGAACTGGACAGTTTACCACAAAAGGGAACAGAATAATCAAAATCTCCAATAAATCAAACACATCAGAATTGAATAGCTGCCTAAAACTGAATGACCCTGAAAATACTATCCTTACTTCCTCTGTTTACCAGGTAGAAAGTTTCAGGATTCTATTTTGTTTCTCATACTCTGTGTCTACTGTGGTCAATCAAAAAAATCTACTGAAGTTACTGGGCTTTATTACATTTAGAAAAAAGCAAGCTGGACTGTGGAGTAGGTATTTACCAAAGCAATGTTCCCAAGGACACTAACACGGTTTTGGAAAAGAGGAAGCCACTAGCCGAGACACTGCCTTCATGGCCAACAGACCTTAGTAGCCTATTCCATACACTCTTCTTATGAATTCTAATTTAGAAAGGCAGAGCCCACCCAATTATAGAAACATAAGTGCAAATAGGCCCTAAGAATCTGGTGATACCCACTTAAGAAATGATTTGTCTCAGAAAAAAAAAAAAGAAATTATTTGTCTCTGCAAAAGGAAAAAGATTTAACTGACTGCAAATGTGCCTTACTTTATGAAATACCAGACACTACATGAGGAAATCCAGGTTTTAAGATAGACCAATGAGCTTGCCAAAACAAATCTTCTTCCACAAATAGATTCATCATAGAACCCTGTTAAACTCTAAATCTTTCCTAGTTAATATAACCTGGTATATATTATTTATAAAAATTATAAACAATATTTTCAGGAAAAAACTTTGCTGTACACAATACAGCACTTAATTCTATGTTTATCAATTTGCTATAATTAGAAGTAATTAGTAAATTGGCAGCTCCAATGAACAAGATCTGCTTTTTTCAAAAACCATAAGCCTTTGATTCTTCATAGAGAACAAGAGCAATGAGAGGCAAATGTACCTGAAAAGAGAGAATGGCATGAATTGCCTGGGAGAAAAGAGTTCCAAAACGTCTTGACATGAGACGCTGACTCATTTCCAGCAGCCACTCAATCCTGACGGACTAGAGCTTTTGGCTCTTCCCTTTAGTGATGCAATGGCACCTAGCTGGAGGAGCAAAATAATGGAAGTTCCTGCCCTTTTTCTTACCCACTTGTATTTTACACTTATTTCCTCATTCCTGTCACAATGGGACATGTCTAAGAGAGTTGTGAAAGGTTTCCTAGAAAAGGCAACATGTTAAATGAAATTTGCTGTGCAGAAATGAAGAAACTATACCAGCAAAGGGTGGAAGAAGAAGAGGAATCCTGAGCTTTTGGGGAAAGGACAAACAGTAAGGCTTTTTATTTTTTTTCCCTGAGATGGAGTCTCCCTCTGTCACCAAGGCTGCAGTGCAGTGGCGCGATCTTGGCTCACTGCAACCTCTGCCTCCCGGATTCAAGCAATTCTCCTGCTTCAGCCTCCTGAGTTTTACAGCGAGGATTACAAGCATGCGCCACCACACCCGGCTAATTTTTGCATTTTTAGTAGAGACAGGGTTTCACCATGTTGACCAGGCTCGTCTTGAACTCCTGACCTCGTGAACTACCTACCTTGGCCCCCCGAAGTGCTAGGATTACAGGCATGAGCCACCATGTCTGGCCTAATAGTAAAAGGCTTTAAAGAGCCTACTCAAATGATCACACTCACTGAGAGCTCTGTATTATTTTGTAATTGAAAACATGAGTTGTTTTCAGAAGAACTTTTAAATACAAGATCATGAAAGACCCTTCTACTCCAATAAACTAAAAGATAATTTTTATCTATATAGAACATAATATCTTGTTTCAACAAAATGCTGAATACTTTGCAAGATCCTCCTTGCTGACTGTGAGGTGGCAGAAAGTGACAAATATCCAAACTTTGATACAAGGAAAATATTTTCAGCACACACAAAAAATCTTTGTAGCATCATAACTGCTCTAGAGAAAAGCTAGAAGCCTGCCATAATGATTAGCAAACTCATATAGATAACTCCAGGAAAGGATTTCCAAAATGTGATCACATCCTTTTAATCATCTAATTATCAAACAGCAATGTTGACAAAGCAGAAGCCCACTCAGCTACTGCTAATGATTATTATTCAAAGACACGTTTCTACCAAATCAGAATATTTTACAGGTAGAAGCTCATTACCCTTAGGCCCCAAAGGAACACAGTGGTTTCCACCCTCCGTGTATGTGTGTGTGTGTGTGTGTATGTGTGTGTGTGTGTGTGTGTCTGTGCGTGTGTCTGTGTGTATGTGTGTGTGTATGTGTGTCTGTGTGTGTGTGTCTGTGCGTGTGCGCACAGACACACACACACACACACCCTCCCAGCCATAACTAAGCCTTGCTGAATTGTCATTAGCTTTCATGGCCTCTCCTTTTGTATATATGAGCAGCTTTATGAATTGGTTCAAAAATACCTCAAGCCTTTCAAAAATAGTTCCCTATGTAGAGAATACACACACCCTATGGATATTTATCTGCTAACATTATAGCATCAATGCTGCAGATATCATCAAGCTTTGGTGGCCTGAAGAAACACGCTGACAATGCAACAATGGGAAGAAGCTAAGGCATAATATAAGCGACAATGAGGCATAAAGGCAATGCAACAGTGGGAAGGGCTAAAAGCATAATGCAGGTGACAATGCAAGCCATGGAGGAAAAGCATATATTGATCGACCCGCAATTGACTGGCACTATGAAAGGTGACAGGAAAATAATTTTGACCCTCAAGTTGCTTACAGTCTACGTAAGCAGTCAGCCAGCTCCCGGAAAGCAGCATGAGATAAAGCTTGCAGTGTCCTCAAATGCCATACTTAAAAGCCCTGATTTCATACAAAGACAGTAAGAAATCAACAGACATTTTTACACAAGAGATTAAATGATCAAATCTGTTTGTTTTTTTAATTATCTCTAATGGTAGAATATAAAAATGAACTGAAATTCAGAGAAAGAGTGAGAGGCAAGGACATGAGTCAGACGCCATTTAGATCAAAAGGATCTTATTAATAACTGGGACAGTGACAAAACAATATTAAAATAAAATAATAGAGCCAAGAGCTATTAAAAAGCAGCATAAGCAGGGCATACGGAAGGAAGGCAGGAAAGAATCAGAGGTACTCCTGGTGTTTCTGGCATGGCTGGTTCAGGAGATTGCAATGTCAAGAGAAAAGACAGAAAAGGTGGAGAAGCAGTGTGCTGTACTGAAGAAAAGACAGAGTTTAGGCACTGTACAGGATGAATCTTAAGTTAAAACAGATTATTTTAAAACAAATTGGTAAGACAGGCAGAAGAATGACAAGCAAGTTATGCCACAGAAGCCAATTACAAGATTTACAAAGGTTAAACAATATCACACCTCAAATCTGCATACCTTGAGATTTAAGTGGGTATTGTTGGGTTTTGTTTGTTTTTTGTTTTTCTGAGACTGAGTCTTGCTCAATTACCTAGGCTGGAGGGCAGTGACAGGATCTAGGCCCACTGCAACCTCCACCTCCCAGGCTCAAGCGACCCTCCCACCTCAGCCTCCCAGGTAGCTGGGACTACAGGCATGAACCACCACAACTGTCTAATTTTTGCATTTTTTGTAGAGATGGGTTTGTCATGTTGCCCAGGCTGGTCTCAACTCCTGAGCTCAAGCAACCCACCCACCTCAGCTTCCCAAAGAGCTACATGTGTGAGCCACCGCACCTAGGCAAAGTGGGTACTGTTCGATAAAATCTTCCCAAATGAGAAGGAAGAAAACCCACAGTACATTCACCTCTTATTACGAAAGACTTCTGAGGCACCAAAACAATATAAAATCTAATCTAAAAGACCAACAGCCACGGAATGGCTATGAAGGAGAAAAAACAGACCCTAGGACATCAACCAGCAAGTCACATCAGCCTCTTCAGATGCTATATTGGCTGAATAAAATGCTGCTACCCATCAGGGGAGGAGAGGAAATCCCATTAAGGATATTTTTAATTCTGAACCTAATTCAGGTGATCCAAATTAAACAGATCTGCCTAAACAGTATCTTGATAAATTTTTTCTACAAGCATCAAAACTAAAACCAAATGTCAATTAAAACTTGAAGTGGGGCCCATGACTGACAAGTCTGGTCATGTAGCTCCAATTCTTTGCTTTTACTTGACAAGTATTCAAAAATAATATTTCAAAATTATTTGACTATGTCATTAATATCAAGTATAAATGTTAAGGTCAAATATCCCTAAAGGAAAAAGAGGTGTTAATAAGACTAAAGAGTATTTTCTTCCACATTGCATATATGCTTTATTGCATATAAAATGTTTAAATCTACAAATGCATGTATCTGTAGAATCACAGAGAAAAACACACCCAATAATGGCTAAGAACATACAGACTCAAGCTGGAGAGCTCCTGAATAATTGTTTTAATATGCAGTACTACAAGACTGTAGAAAGCAGATTTCAAAAGACACCAAACTCCATGCAAATTCTATGTCAATTGTCTTTATTTTCATATGGAGTTGTGGCAACATCAGCACAGAATCATTTGATATGAACAATCTGCCCTCCTCCCACTCTCAGCATTTATTTGGATTTGAATATATGAAGAACAGAGGTATATAAGACATGATGTACCACCTATAAAAAATACCAGAAATCCTAATTAAATAATTTACAGCTTTGCCTAGAGCAAAACTTTAGTATTAGAGAGAGGATATTATCAAACATTCTTACTTCTGTCATTCTGGATTTTGCTAAGGCTTATAATAGTTAGCAATTAGGGCTCTAACAGAGAACTAGTATAACACAGAATGCAGTATGGTAGAATGGAGAAAATAAGAAATCCAAAATGAAGAGGGCCATAAAGTTCTGCCTCTTTTACTTAAAAACAGTGTGACCTTAAGCATTTTCTCATCTGGAAAGGCACAATAACCATGACTCAGAGGGCTACTACGAAAGGTAAATGTAAACATATACGTTAAAGTAGCTGGTAGAATAAAAAGTTAAAAAGAAGGAGTGCAGGGCTAGGAAACTTGTGATAATTCTGCCAATTGTCCCCTTGATCTGTTGATGTAAGACATATACCAGAGTCTAATACTCATTTGTTTCCTGGCAAGTATGGACAAAAAGTGGGAAATACAAGACAAATCCACATACTCAACTATATAATACAGCAGTTCTATTTATAAGTGAGCTATCTAAAGGGAAGATAGACAGCTGGTTTGGAAAGCCACGATCACTTAAACAGACATATAGAATCTCTAAACTGAAACTCATCATCAGACAAGCTAATCTAGTTTCAAATGTCAAATAATACTATTCTGTAACTTATTTTTAATTTTCTCCCTTTATACAGATAGGCTTCAATCTGAGAAACAGATATTGCTAAAAGGTTGTCCATAATTTAACTTCTGTTTGCTATATCACATTTTCACTTCAATTTAGCAACTAAGTTCTTGAGCACTTGGGCATCAACTAACAGAGCCTTAGGCTGAACTTGGAAGACTTCAGTTTCTAGCTTTCTTCCTGTCACTGGATGACTACTTACCCTACTCTAAGCTACAACTGGTGTATTCTAGAGAAAGGGAGAGGATAAAAAGTGGGAAGGCTAAGGAGTCAGAGAGTTTCTGTGACCTCTTTAGCCCCAAAGATATATGATTGTATTATGCTGAAGGAAGAAAATCAGAACACATGACTTCTATTTTCACGAAATGTATCACCTAAGTGGAAATCTAGGAAAAAAAGACTTGAAAAGTAGAGGATATTCACAGTTGTCAAATGGCTGGCAGAGAACATAAGTGTGTCTACTGATTTTACAAAAGGGAAACATCAATCCTAGCCAAATAGATTTCACCAAAGATCTGAGTAGAAACTTAAGAATAAGCAGGACTTCAATGGAGAGGGTGAGAGAAGATATCTACACCATTCCGTGATGCACCAGGAGTATCACAAACTCACAAATTCAAAGAGCACTTTACATATCATACATGCCTACCTTATACTCATAGAGATAACCCATCCTGACACGAAATTCTAATCCTCAGTGAAACTCTTCCAGGAAGAAGGTAGCTTCCAGCTGTACCAGGACAGCATGATACACTGTTGGAGCCCTCTGATTATAAAGCTCTTCCAGATACTAAGACAGTATTTCTGTCCTTTCTTCATCATGCTTTGTAAAAAAACATTTATTTGAATATGTCTCTTTAAACATGTAACATTAGGTACTAAACATAGAAACTGTAATGAAAATCAACTTTTGAAGATGAAAGGAAGACTCTTTTCCCTTTTAAGATGCTTTAAAAAAAAATGCTGTTTGGCGAAGCCATCACATTTGCCTGCTTACCTTTATAATATACCAAGTCATCTTACTTTCCACATCAAATGGCAATGTCTGATTTCTGCCCCTAAAAAATAGCACTCTGTTTCTGCATATTACAAAATTTAATAGAGCAGTTTATCATAATTTTTATCACTATTAATATTATATCTCTAAAACATATTTGTTTTTTTTCTCCCATGAAAGGTCCTCCTTATTTGAAACAGAAATAGCCAAATCACAATTTAAAGTTTGAGGGCAATAAGCCACAATCTAAGAAAAGATCTAAAAAATCAAACAAAAACTTTAAACTTGAGTTACACAGCCAAAATATTTCTAAGAGAAAATGTTATCTTTATGTTTCTTTTTTAAAACAAAGTAACAAAATATGACATCTTTAATTAAAAACCAAAAACAAGCTGGGCATGATAGCACATGCCTGTAGTCTCGGCTACTCAGGAGACTGATGCAGGAAGATTGCCTGAGCCCAGGTCAGCCTGGGCAACGTAAAATAACCTGGGGTTTTTTTTGTTTTTTGAGATCAAGTTTCGCTCTTGTCACCCAGACTGGAGTGCAATGGCACGATCTTGGCTCACTGCAACTTCCCTCTCCCGGGTTCAAGCAATTCTCCTCCATCAGCCTCCTCAGTAGCTGAGATTACAGGCACCCACTACCACGTCTGGCTAACTTTTTTTTTTTTTTTGTATTTTTAAAAGAGAAGGGGTTTCACCCTGTTGGTCAAGCTGGTCTCAAACTCCTGATCTCAGGTGTGCCTTGGCCTCACAAAGTGCTGGGATGACATGCATGAGCCACCGCGCCCCGCCAAGACCCTGTCTTTTAAAAAATTAAAACTTAAAAGATAAAAAAGGAAACAGTTAAAATGATAAAGTATTAAGAAAATTAAATCTCCACTTTTTCTATTTTATAATTTCTTTCGTTTTTTACTAAAATAACTGCAGTTTTTTACTATATCGAGTTTAAACATATAGTTTTAAAGTTATTGAATTAAACTGGCTTAGAGTAAAACAAAAATTAACTCAAAAAAAACAGTACTGTGTGCATACTGTGCTCAAAAATGTGACTAGCAATGTAAACCTATAGAACTAATGGCTTTTCAGGAAATAACAAATAAAGTATTTCCTATCCCTTTTTTTTTGACTAGAGAATTTTCCCACAGCACATCCTGTTTCCCACTGTGTGCAAAACATCTTCTGGCTTACAAATCATAATTCAGCGGTTAGCAAATAAAGGCACAGAGGGCAAATCTGGCCCCCCACCTGCTTAGTCTGCAAGCTAAGGATACTTTCTTACATTTTTAAATGGTTGGGGGAAAATAAAAAGAATATTTTTAATACGTGAAAATTATACGGAAAGTCAATGTTCAGCGTCGCTGTTTCTTTGGTAGACGGCCACACCCATTCATGTACGTATTGTACTTGGGGGCTTTCAGGTTATAATGGCAGAGTTAAGTTGCCACAAGCATGTGAAGTAATGCATATGCTCATTTGCTCCATTTAGCCACTCCACAATACACACATATTTTAAAACATCATGTTGTACATGATAAATACATATAATTTTTATTTGCCAATTTAATTTTTTTTTTTTTGAGACAGAGTTTCACTCTTGTTGCCCAGGCTGGAGTACAACGGCACAATCTCGGCTCACCACAACCTCCGCCTCCTGGGTTCAAGCAATTCTCCTACCTCAGCCTCCCAAGTAGCTAGGATTAAAAGCATACGCCACCACGCTCAGCTAATTTTTTGTATTTTTAGTAAAGAAGGGGTTTCTCCATGTTGATCAGGCTGGTCTCAAACTCCCAACCTCAGGTGATCCGCCTGCCTTGGCCTCCCAAAGTGCTGGAATTATAGGCATGTGCCACCATGTCCAGCTAAAATAATTTTTTTTAAAGAAGCAGCTACCACAGAGACCATAAGTATCACTCTCTTTACAAATTGTCATGAGACAGTTATAACTCACTTTTGTCTCCTGCCTGGAAAGTCTAAATATTTACGATGTGAGATTTTATAGAAAAACTTCTTAGAAACCTGGAATAATTAACATAATTATTCATCACTTCCTGAAGAACTTGGTATAATGGCAGTCTCTATGAGTCTGAGCTATCAACTCACTTATTAGATTTCCTGATTTCTACACCATGATATTAATGTTTCTTTCTGCAAGTCTCATATATTTATATTATGTATTAATTTTTAAAAATATATATCTGGGCCAGCTGTAGTGACTCATGTCTGTAATCCTAGCCCCCTGGGAGGCCAAGGTAGGATCATCACTTGAGCCCAGGACTTCTGGACCAGCCTAGGCAATAGAGCAAAACCCTATCTCTACAAAAGTAAAACAAAATATAAGCAAGGCATGATGGCATGCACTTGCAGTCCCAGCTGGGCAGGAGAACCACTTAAGCTTAAAAGTTCAAGGCTGCAGTGAGCTAGGATCACACAAGTGTACTCTAGCCTGGGTGACAGAGCAAGATCCTGTCTTTAAAAAATGATTTTTTAATGAAATGAAATAAATAAAAAATAAAAACATTTATCAAAATATGTTCCACAAAACAGAAAAGGGATACCATTTTCTCACATTCCTTCAATCAGTCAAAAATTAAAGACTACTGCATACAATGAAGGTTGCTAGGAATTCAAAATAAGTAAGATGGAACTCCTGGCTCCCAGTAATCGCATTCCAGTAGAGAGACACAGCACTCCTGCAGAGATTGTTGTCACTAAAGGAAAAGCCAAAGCCATGACAGTAACCTTTGCCACTTCATAACATCATACAGACACGTAAAATATCACCTCCATCTGCACTGACGGCAAATTATACCCTCAAACAGACAAAGCAACAAGGCTTGACAAACACATTTATCCATCAGTACTTTTAACCAAAGCACTAGCCTTTACATAAGCAATTAACCTTGACCAACACAGGCATAAATAAAAATGCTGATTAAGAACTTACTAATTATCCTTCCCAACTTCAGAAGTTTAGCTGGCATCTGGTTTTTCACTATGATAGACATATACCAACTCATCATAGGTTATTAACACATTAGTGAAAAAAAATACTTAACCAAATGGCTACAAATGAAGAACATGATAAATAATCATCATTAAAAATCCAAACAATTACTTGTTTTAAAAGCCCAAGTGTCCTACAAACGTCACTTTATTTGAAGGTAGATAAATATTTTTGAGAATAATTGTCTCCTGAATCTACTTAAAGATTCAATCTGTTGTAATAAAGATAAAACATATAAATCATAGAAGCATGACACCATTTAGTAATTAGAATGCCAGGATCTGCAGGGATTTAAATATCTTAGCAGTTTGCCTGCTTTACTTAAAACCAGAAGAGAAGAATAATCCCAAGAACTAAGTATTTTAGCAGCTGCTGTGAGCAGACTAGAGAGATGTGGCATGGTTAGCAATCCTGGTGTGTCTGCTCGATTTTAGTGTTAAATATTTAATGGCATATTTTTCGTTAATGGAACGGAGGCACATCTGATCAGTCACTGGGATCATTTAGTAATGCAGTCAAAGTTACCATACTGCCATTTCACATCAACTTTGTAATTAGATAATCCATCACTTTATTAATTCAAAAGACTGCTTTCTTTACTACTTTATAGCAGGCTACAGTAGTGAAACCCAACAGAGCTCATCAACAAAAAAGGCTCTAAAATTTGGTCCTACATGAACTTGAAACCCTCAAGTGACAAACATATACACTCCTGACCTTTCAAAGCATGAGGTAATAATCTTCCCACAAATTAGCTTACCAATAACAATGAAGTAACAGAGTAGCAGTGTATCCAGATGAAATGTTTAACAGAACTGAAAATTTAAGATTAAAAACTGAATATAACATGATCAACTTTGTTCTTGCTTTTTATACTGTTCACCAGAGAATGAAAAAGACACACAAAGAAGTAAGTTAGTAATTTCCCTCCATGCTGATTTATATACTTCACTAGAATTGTGAGGGAGGTTATGGCAGAATATCTCCTCAATTATTTATGATAACTCTAAATGTAAAGTTACACACCAGCCAAACACAGGTTTGATATCATATTTAAGATAAATACATATATATAGATATATATATTGAATATAATATCTTGATTATTTTCTCTTGCCTTATTTCTAACATACCACAAAATATTAAATCACGATTTCTTATCACAATATCAATTAGTAAGATTCTTTTTTTAACACCTTCTCCACTGCTTCTCCAATTAAAACCAAAGAATTCTTCAATAAATAAGAATTTACTCAGAATGAAACTGTAAAATGTAAATATCATAGCATCAAAAATACCTTCTAAAATACTCACTTTCAAATCTATGCAACCAATACATATTGCAAAACCAGCTGCAGCTTAATATAATTATAAATTAGATTTTGGAAAAGTAAGCTCTGGAGGTCACATATGTGCCCTAAAGAACAAAAATAACATGCTACCAGGAGAATTATTAATCTGCTTGAAAGAAGAAAGGCAGGAACATCTTCTCAAACAGATGCGGAATTTCTCATCCAAACACGCTGCGGCAGTTGCACAGCATTATAAAGTTCAACAGCGTTGTGCAGAGCTCTGCAAACGCTAACAATGACATATGTTTTGTGGTCAGGAAGGTCACTTTTATTCTTCCTGATGCCAATTTAATGTCTGTTTTTGAAACATTCTATGCAACTAGCCTGTTTTCTATTTTATTGTTCAGATTTTAACACATTTCTCATCAGGCTGTCATTACAATTTTAGAAAAGAAAGTTACAAGCCCAGAAAAAAAACTATGTATTTTTCTAGAACCCTGTACAATAATCCCTAAAAAAGTTATGTGCATAAAAAGTGATCTCAAAACAAATTCTACTGAAATTAAGTTTAGACTATTCATAACCATTGCCAATAATTATCAATGGACATTTGGAGGGATAGAGTAAGAAATACAAATACAGTACATTCCGTGTCGTTTCAATTAATTAAAACATGACAACTACAGGACTCTTAATTCCATCCTTTCAAGATGCATGTGTGAGAGAGATTTCATTCATCACAGGAAGCCTATTTTTACATTTCCTATGTGAAATCCCAAGAAACTACTTTGATGTCATGGAATTGCTATGAATGATGGCAACAATAATGATTTCTGTCCACAATGGCTGCGACGGAAACCAAGACAGTTACTAGGGAAAAGACACTATTGCCTGTTTGCAAAATTTCTTTTCAACAAAACAGGTCATTCTCAGTATCTCAAGAGACATCGGTACTGGGCACAACTGTGAGCAACCGTCTAAGACTCTGGTTTACAATCCGTTGCTGAATGCACTCCTGGCGAGAAGACAGCACAGGGAGACACAAAACACTGAAGTTCTGTATTCCAACACAAAGAAAGCTGGGAGGTGGGAGCAACGGCAGCAGAAATTAATAATATGTGTCAGACACTCTACTAAGCCCTCAGAGTTGATCCTCTACTGTAATTACTAAATATAACTGAAATCTGTATTCCACAGGTAACAACTTCCTTTGCAAACCTTCTCCAGAGGAGGTCGATATATTTCCCTCAGGAGGTTGGAGGAATCAACACCCCCTCACTCCCCAGCAGCATTTCTCGACCACTGTATATCACTGTTTCCCAACACATGTTCACTTTTGAAATTTATGTCAGTTTCTACTTAGGATAGGAGTTCCTCCTTGATACCCACCCCTAGAAAAATTCCTCCTTCCTATACCTCATGTTACTCAGATTTTACAGCCAGGCAACAAATTCATAAGTGAACAGGATATATTTATACAGAAAACTCCACACTCTAAACCCAGTTGCTATTAGTGTGTATGTGTGAGCAGAGAGTCACAGACTAACACTGGTGCTAAGAAGTGGGGTTAAAAGGAGGAACATCTGGGAATATGACCCAGAAAATGACTATACAACAAAAGGTCTCAAGTAATAGAAGAAATTTTTCCAAGTAAAATTAAGGCTTACAGAGTAGATGCACATTCAGCACTGAGAACATGGTCCGACAGGAAAGACACACTCTTTTCTACCAGAAACTCCAAAGTTCACAATAAAAACAACCAACTTTGCAGGTATTAATCACAGGTTTCCATTAGAAAAAGCCATCAGTTAGGCACACTATAAAATATGCTCTCAGGATTAAGACCTTTCTCATCCTCCCTGACCCCTTTCCTTTCAGGGAAAGTGCAAGTTTGATAAAGACATGCATCTCTTCAAGTAGGACTTTTGATCTGCTGATGGTTTTTGCCTTGACAGATAATCTTGTGATTTAGAACTAGCCACATGCTTCTACAACCCTGTATCAAGAATATTTGTACACACTACACCTGCAAATAAATAAATAAAAGTCTGCTGAATTTACTAAGCAAATTCAGATTCATCTAATAAACACCTCTCAGCAGGGCAAGAGGCTTGATAAGAAAAGACTAATTCTAACAAAGGTTAGACTAATTCTAATGAAGCCTGTCTCCAAACAAAGGGAAAGAACTTCTGTGTGAAATCTAAGTATTAAAAATGACAGCTATAGGCCAGGCGCGGTGGCTCAAGCCTGTAATCCCAGCACTTTGGGAGCCCGAGGCAGGTGGATCACGAGGTCAAGAGATCGAGACCATCCTGGTCAACATGGTGAAACCCTGTCTCTACTAAAAATACAAAAAAATTAGCTGGGCATGGTGGCACATGCCTGTAATCCCAGCTACTCAGGAGGCTGAGGCAGGAGAATTGCCTGAACCCAGGAGGCGGAAGTTGCGGTGAGCCGAGATCGCGCCATTGCACTCCAGCCTGGGTAACAAGAGCGAAACTCCGTCTCAAAAAAAAAAAAAAAGACAGCTATAAAACAAGTCTGAAAAGTAAGAAAACCAGCTAACAGAAACATGAAGATTCACTCTACTAGTCCCTCTATTTTTGAGTATGCTTGAAATTGTAATTTAGAAATCAAAAAAATTAAGACATAAGCTAGTTTAGAAAAGCTCTCAGAATTCCATATGCCTTCAATTACAGTAAGATGGGCTAAAACTGGCTGGGTGCAGTAGCTCACGCCTGTAATCCCAGCACTTTGGAAGGCTGAGGCGAGCGGATCACCCAGCTAATTTTTATATTTTTAGTAGAGATGGGGTTTCACCACATTGGCCATGCTGTTCAGGACCTCGAGACCAGCATGGCCAACGTGGTGAAACCCCGTCTCTACTAAAAGTACAAAAATAACCCAAGATGGTGAAATCCCATCTCAACTAAAAATACAAAAATTAGCCGGGTTTGGTGGCACATCCCTGTAATCCCAGCCACTCGGAAGGCCAAGACCAGAGAACTGCTTGAACCCAGGAGGCGGAGGTTGCAGTGAGCCAATATGATGCTACTGCACTCCAGCCTGTGCAACAAGAACAAAAACTCTGTCTCCAAACAAAAAAAGATGGGCTAAAACATAAGCTTAGCATGTCTATGATCTGCACAGAACCTGAATGAATGTAAATGAGAAGGACCAAAAGAAAAACATAAAACAAGGTCTTGGTTATGGAAGCCAGGTAAAGCTAGTCTTGTTCACAGCATAAATTCAAAAGTCAGCAGCTGCTTCGGAATGTACAAACTGTCAGTCATGTGAGTCAAGATGGCCAGGGAGACCTATGTTAATTCAATCTAAATAATTATAAGCTTGTGTAGCTCAGAGAACACTGAAGTTTATACACCAAACTAAACTATATTATTGGTACAGTTAATTAGAAATCAAAGGGCAACAGGAGGCCTAAGGTAAAGACCATCCAGAGCACATTAACACCAGGGAACACCTCCAGGTTGGTGCAGAGCAGGGAATACTGCTCTGGTCCCAGGAATGCCTTCTCAACATGCAGACTGTATGAGGGCCAAGTAAAGAGGGCTTATGCAAACATCTCTGAGAAGGGAGGCGACCTCTGCTCACAAGATCCCAGAGGGCCTTTGCAGATGGGAGCTGGCAAGGAGGAGAAAAGCCTTGCAGGGCAGAGATCAGGGAACATCCCAGGCTCTGCCTAGGTTCTCGGAATAAGGAGTGATTTTAATTGCTCTATGTCCCCAGTGCTCGTGAGATAAAAGCCCCTTGATACATTGGGTGTGGTCAGACCGGATGGCTCCACATCCACTATATTTCTGATGCTTCAGTACCCTGATAAAAATTGGCGATAAACTCAGAGTACCAGTTCAGCATGTCTTGGAAGGATCTCAAGTGCTGTTAAATGCTCAGCGCACAGCGCACTAGTTCAGCATGTCTTGGAAGGATCTCAAGTGCTCTCCGCCTGCCTGGCTATCTTACCTACTCCTTTACCCTCCCCCTCCATGCCCATAAGATCAATGAGATTATGCACATAATAAAAGTGTTTGACGCCCAAAGCTCTGGGCCAATGCAGTTCCCAAGCTTGCCTTGGTCCCCTGGACCTATGCTGTAAACTCTACTCTTGTGTCTCTGTCTTTCTTTCCTTTTCTTAATCCCTCATCACCGCCAGGACTAAGGGCACCCATGTACAGGGTTGAGGGCTGGTACCCAACATAAACATCTGGTACCCAACAAGTCAGGGATAGTTGCACGCTGACCTACTTTCCACAACCTACTGAAGTGACTTTTGAATTTACACTATGAAGAAGGCTGGCTTTATCTGGCTTCAAAAAAACAAAATCCTGTTTTATGTTGCTTTCTGTGGTACTGATTTCTTCTCTTTGATTAATTACTTTTATACTGGTAAAATGAGGAGAGGAACAGTGGACTGGGATACAAATCTCTGCCCGGGGCTCTTTACCCAGCTCCTGTGTGCTTGATGTAATCTCCACCATCATATGCCGTCAACATGAGGCACTCAGTGACTCATCCCTGCAAGCTGCAGGATCCAGTCAGGTTAATTTAGGATCATTTCATGAACAAAGGAGAAGGAGGAGTTGGAGGTCGGGGAAGGAGGGGAGTAATTTCCTTTAAAGACAAATTTATAAGCAGAAAAATACAAATTAAAAACATTAACAAAACTTTCACCAGAAAATACAAAAGCCACTGGGTTATAGGTGGCTTTCCTCTGATTACTAACCTACATTTTAATGCAGAAATGACACATCTAAGGCCAATTATGCCCAAAAGTCTCAAAAATGCACATGTTCTACTTTTGTAGCAGTAACAAATATTATGTAAGGAGAAAGGTAAGCATGGTATTAAAAACTGGTCCACTTAATCATGGGAACAGAATTTTCCCTCTATATAACATGGAGAGAATTTCATTAAAAAATACATTAAAATCTTCAAAAAGAGAAGAAACCCGGATAATAATTCACATCTTACATGTAGCAATAGAAAGTATTTTAAGGCCACATGTCTGTAATACCAGTACTTTGGGAGGCTGAGGTGGGCGAATCATAAAATCAGGAGTTCAAGACCAGCCTGGCCAATGTGGTGAAACCCCATCTCTACTAAAAATACAAAAATTAGCCGAGTGTGGTGGTGAGCACTTGTAATCTCACTACTCAGGAGGCTGAGGCAGGAAAACTGCTTGAACCCAGGAGGCAGAGGTTGCAGAGAGCCAAGATGACACCACTGCACTCCAGCCTGGACCACAAAAGCAGGACTCCGTCTCCAAAAGAAAAAAAAAAAGGAAAAAAAGAGAGAAAGTTTATTTTAGCAAGTACTAGAGCCCAGAAAAAATAAATAAATAAAATTTAAAAACAAAGTATTGTAAAATATTTTTCATGCATATTAATAACATCAGTTATTATCACTGGAACATTTTCCAACAACAGAAATAATTACCACAGAACAGCCACAAACTTAACAATGGAAATAAGGTAATAATCATCATAAGGTATATTTTTATCTTTCAGTAGGTATTCGTTTTTATGGTGTTTAACATGAAAAAAGTCTTGTGTACTATACACAATACTACTATAGGTTATGATTGTCAGAAGCATATGAAATAAATATATGAGAAAGTCTTCAGATGCATTGTAAGTAACCACTAAATTTTGAAGTCAATTTTAAATTATAGATAAACCAGAATATAACGCTAAGATGACATTAATCAGAAAATCATAAAAACATACCTTACAGAATGAAAATACATTTGAGAAAAACCAGAATAAATCTCTAGTAATCAAAGCAACTACATTTAATGTTTCAGAAAAGTTAAGTTTTAAAACATGCCTTAAAATATCAATGGCATAAATATATCTTTAAATGTATGCTTACAAAGTACAAAATAAGTGGCAAATTTGTCAAAAGCAAAGTTTTACTTGTTATTATGATCAATATTAAAACAAATGCAAACTCATAATATGAAAAAGCAAGGACAGCAGATCCCTAACAGTGAGGGGAGTGTCTTTGTCATCCCTATACCAGGGTAAATATCAAGAATCAATCATCTCATACCTATAGGCTCATGAAGAAAACAAAAATCAGTCATTGCACTCTTTCTCCCTCAGCCAAGATAAACTCTCAGAATCATTTTTTTAAATAATACTTCAGGAAGCCAGGTGTGGTGGTTCATGCCTGTAATCCCCGAATTTTGGGAGGTGGAGTTGGGTGGATCACCTGAGCTCAGGAGTTCAAGACCATCCCGGGCAACATGACGAAACTCCATCTTTACAAAAAAATTAAAAAATTAGCAGGGCACGGTGGCTCACACCTGTAATCCCAGCTTCTCAGAATGCTGAGGCATGAGAATCACTTGATTCTGGGAGGGAGAGGCTGCAGTGAGCCAAGATTATTGCCACTACACTCAAGCTTGGGTGACAAGAGTGAGACTCCAACTCAAGAAGAAAAAGAAAAGAGGCCAGGCAAGGTGGCTCACACCTATAATCCCAGCATTCTGGGAGGCTGAGGTGGGTGGATCACTTGAGGTCAGGAGTTGGAGACCAGCCTGGCCAACATAGTGAAAGCAAATCTCTACTAAAAATACAAAAGTTAGCCAGGAGTGGTGGTACACACCTGTAATACCAGCTACTCGGGAGGCTGAGGCAGGAGAATTGCTCCAATACAGGAGGCTGAGGTTGCAGTGAGCCAAAGTCGCGCCACTGCACTCCAGCCTGGGCGACAGAGTGAGACTCCATCTCGGAGAAAAAAAAGAAAAAAGAAAAAAAAAGGATTCCAATAAACTTTTAATTTCAAAGACAAGCTCTATGCTTAAACAATCACTATAAAACTCAATGAATGCAATACAATGGCAAACATAATGGGATATGCTTTTTTCTTCTGAGAAAAGAAAGCATATTCTTTCTTACCAGGGTATACTTTGAAAGTTGACAATGAACATATTCAGGCAATAATAAAAATATTAATAAGACAGAAAAATTCATACCCTTTTCAACGCACACAATATATTCTCTCATTCTCTACTCACTATGATAAGGGAGTAATAGAAGGCATTAAGAGTCTTGAATTTCCTGTCAAGATTCTCGACATTTTTGTAACCAACAACAAAATGAGGAGCAAATGGTTGATTTACAGAATTAGCAAAGACAGCAAACTTAACACTTACTTTTGCAAAGGCTTCAAAAATGTCAAAGGCAGGTGGCAGCTGAGAGGCATCCTGTATTTCTTCTCTCATGAAATGCTGAAATGTCATTACAAGTTGCCTGAGGCCCTCTTTCTTATCTTCAGTCAGTTTGTTAATATCTTTTTTAAAGAGAAAATAAATAGTACAATCTAAAAGTGAACTTTTAAAGGATAATTTTCAAGTGTTCAATGCTGGCTGTTAAACCAGATATTTCCTGCCTTATACCGGATTCTGACAAAGAGCAAATACATACTGTCTTATCTTTTGACAACTAAAAATAATCCTTACGTAAACTCTGTCAAATTTTGTCTGCAATGTAAGATCGAACACCTATCAAAACATAAGTGTGCATGAAAAAGCATTAAATCCAAAATCAGTAAGGCTGTGTGTTACTAGATTTTCTACACCATTCTGTACAAACATATCAACAATTATATGTTCTTAATAAGTCAGTAAATTTAAGCAGACTTTTCCATGAAATAATTTACAACTATGTCATGACTAAACTAATAAATAGTATCACCTCTAAGGCAAAAAGACAGAAAATGAGAACTAAAGAATTCAGATAAAGTTCAAATAGGTTAAATTTTTCACGTGGATAGTACATCATGAAGAGAACAGGGATCATGCACAGCAATTTCACCTTCAAGTTATCTGAGTTGAATAAACAAGATAAAAGAGCACAGTACAGTGGCTCACACCTGTAATCCCATCACTTTAGGAGGCTAAGCCAGGCAAATCACTTGAGGTCAGGAGTTTGAGACCAGCCTGGCCAACATGGTGAAACCTAAAAATACAAAAATTAGCAAGCCGTGGTGGTACGTGCCTACAATCCCAGCTACTCAGGAGGCTGAGGCAGGAGAATCACTTGAACCTGGGAGGTGGAGGTTGCAGTGAGCCAAGCTCGCACCACCGTAATCCAGCCTGGGCAAAAGGAGAGACTCTGTCTCAAAAAAACAAAGACAAAAAACAAGTTATGATGCTGCATCAACCCAAACAGAAGGAGATGGCTTTAAAACAAAAGAAGAAAAAAAGAGAAACTTCTCAAGCCAATACCATGCCCTTTAAATATCATTTTCAATTATACCACGAATGGGGTATTAAGGCTAAAAGTATACAAGTTCATTAACAACATTTGAGAGTATTACACTTAAGGTCATGTGTATGACACTATTACTAAGTAGGGCTAATGTGAAGAGTAAAACCCATGGTAACAAACATTAATTATCTAACAGTAATATAACAAGAAATTATGAATACTTTGCTGTCTTATAAAACTTGAAAAGACACATTAAGCTGAGCTATAGAGTAATTCTGTGGCTTATGTCCATGTGTATTCTTTAAATAACTTACTCAACAGAATAATTAACCCAATGATTTCTTATATAGCAATTTATAATCATGGGAACTTAGGATCCCACAACTTTATATAAATCTATACTAGATCATCTTCTTATTTGTCTGCGTCCAGAAGCATTAAACTGTGCAGCAAATATACTCTATGTGCCCTGGCTAGTTTTGAGTTGAAATCACTTACAACCTCATTGCAAAGGATCTGTGCCCATACAAAGGCAAAATAAAGCCTACCTTGCTTCACACTCAGATATGGCTAGGCTTTTAAGTCATCCCAAAAGGGTGGCTACCAACATGGTAATTTCAGAGAAGAATGATGTCACAGAGACTGAGTTATCTGTACCTTCTACTTTCCTTAATATCTAAAAGATCTGTAACTCTAAAAGCTCTGTGGAATCCCCCTGTGCACTACATCACTCTTCTCTGACATCAAAAAGAAACTGGAACAGGAAATCAAGACAGAGAAGAAGGGAAACAGGGAGGGAAAAAACAAGAAAAATAATTTTGTCAACTGGGCTAATGGTCACAGTACCCCCATCTAACCTGAACATCTCTGTGGTGCTTTAGTAACCCCTATTTTAGGACAAAGCTATCCCAGAAAGCAGTGAAATAAACCAGTGTGACAGTTGTATAGAAAAACAAGTTTTGTTAGGTTTGCAACACATTATAAAGAAACAGAAAAACGAAGTTAAAAATAAACTTGTTTACCGATTCAGCAAATAAATTATAGAAAACTTTTTTAAGATGCTGATAGACAATCACTTACTTGACTCCAGATCATAAAATGAGTAAAGCTTCTCTGATTCTGAAGGTGATCCTTCCATCTGTGAAGAAAAGGGGAAAAACACCAATAACAATTTCAAGTGCTCCAATATATAAACAAATATGTTTGACACCTTTATATATTTAAATGAAAGTCTATTAAAAAGAACATTTCTATATATTCTTTCTATTCATCACTCAAAATAAAAATCTAACTTGTATCTTCACTCAACAGTTTAATCTCCAAATGCAAAACTCTTGTACAAGAAGTTTCCATATTCCTAAAATCCTCTATAAAATTGTATACTGGCCAAAACAGTCAGTAAACAATAGGAAAAGGTGGGGCATGGCAGCTCACACCTATAATCCCAGTACTTTGGCGGGTCCGAGGCAGGCAGATTGCTTGAGCCCAGGAGTTCAAGGCCAGCCTGGGAAACATGGTGAAATCCTATACCTACAAAACATACAAAAATTAGCCAGGCATGGTGGCACAGAGCTGTAGTCCCAGCTACTCGGCAGGCTGAGGAGGAGGGTGAGCTACGATCACGCTACTATACTCCAGCCTTGGTAACAGATCAAGTCCCTGTCTCAATAAAATAAAATTAAAAAAAGGAAGAACAAATCGGGAGCCTGCAATAATTTGAGAAAGATATTCATGCTTAAGACAGGTAAAAAAAATCTGAAAGGCTTCCTCACAGCAGAATTTCACAGAATTTACTGTTTTGCCACTTATGAAAAAGGACCAAAGAAATCACTTCAATGAATTCCATAAAAAAAAGGTAAGTACTCTTCCAATGAATATTAATTATCATCTTCTTTGAAGAGGCAAGTAGAAAATGACATGCTTGCCCTGTGTGTTAGTTCACAAGAGCAAAGTTATAAAGGCAATGTAACAGAGATCACTTCCATCTCATATCGCAAATACAAAACCTTCTCCATCTTTATTCTCACAGGGAGACAGCAGGGTCTTCAAGAGAGACTGTGTATTTCTTCACTGCTACAGATTCTGTGATTGATAGGAAAAGAACACATTTTTTTGTCTTTGGACACTCCCTGGAATAATCTACCTTCTACATTAACATGGGGTTAATTTCAGCCTTAAAGAAGAGTAACAAAGGCATACCTCATGTTATCACACTTCACTTTACAGTGCTTGCAGATATTACACTAAAGGTTTATATCATCAAACAAGTCTATCAATGCCATTTTTCTAACATGTGCTCAATTTGTGTCTATGTATGACATTTTGGAATTCTCACAATATTTCAAACTTTTTGTTATTATTATATCTGTTACTGTGACCTATGATCAGTGATCTTTAATGTTCCTACTGTAATTCTTTTGGAGTACCACAAACTATCCCTGTATAAGACCAAAAACTTAATAAATGTTGTGTGTATTCTCACTGCTCCACGAACCAGCTATTCCCACTGACTGTCTATTCTCCTATCTCCTGCCTCTCCTCAGGCCTCTGTATTCTCTGAGACACAACAATATTCAAATTAGGCCAATTAATAACTTTACAATGGCCTATATGTGTTCAAGTGAAAGGAAGGGTTGCACATCTCTCATTTTAAATCAAAAGCTAGAAATGGGTATGCTTAGTGAAAAAGTACTGGAAGTTGATATAGATGATAAGGCAGGCCTCTTGCACCAAACAGACAAGTGGTCAATACAAGGAAAAGTTCTTAAAGAAAATGAAAAGAGCTAATCCCATGAACACATGCTGATACAAAGAAAGTCTGAGTTGTCTGGACTGAAGATCAAAACAGCCATAATATTCCCTTGAGCCAAAGCCTAATCCAGAGGAAAGTCCTAACTTACTTCAATTCTATGAAGGCTGAGAGAGGTGAGCAAATTGCACAAGTAAAGTTGGAAGTTAACAGAGGTTGGTTCACAAGGTTTAAGGAAAGAAGCCATCTCCATTACATAAAAGCGCAAGGTAGCAGAGTATGGTGGCTCATGCCCATAATCCCAGCACTCTGGGAGGCCAAGGCGGGCAGTTTACCTGAGGTCAGGAATTCAAGAGCAGCTTGGCCAACATGGTTAAACCTCATCTCTACTAAAAGTACGAAAAATTAGCCAGGCAGGTGGTGGGTGCCCGTAGTGCCAGCTATTGGGAGGCTGAGGCAGGACAATTGCTTGAGCCTGGGAGGCAGAGGTTGCAGTTAGCCAAGATCATATCACTGCACTCCAGCCTGGGAGACAGAGTGTGAGACTCCATCTCAAAAAATAAATAAATAAATCTAAAAAAGCACAAGGTAAAGTAGCAAGTGCTGATGCAGAAGCTACAGCAAATGATCCAGAAGATCTAACTAAAATAATTGAATTTCGCTACACTAAACAACAGATTTCTACTGTAGATGAAACTGCCTTATTTTGGAAGAAGATGTCATTTAGGACTTTCATAGCTAGAAAGAAGTCAATGCCTGGCTTTAAAGAACAAGTTGACGGTTTTTTTCAGGGACTAATGCAGCTGGTGACTTTAAGTGCTCATTTACCATTCCTAAAATGCTAGGAATTTACTGATGTCCTTACTAATTGTGGTAAATCTACTCTGCCTATGCTCTAGCAATGGAACAACGAAGTGTAGATGACAGCACATCTGTTACAGCATGGTTTACTGAGCATTTCAAGTCCACTGTTGGGACCTATTGCTCAGTAAAAAAAATTTCTTTTAAAATGTTACTGCTCATGAATCAAGAAATAATTTTGACTTTCAAGTCTTATTTTAAAACTATATTCCACAAGGTTATAGCTGCCACAAATACTGATTCCCCTCCTGGATCTGGACAAAGTAAATTTTAAAAACCTTCTGTAAATGATTCACCATTCTAAATGCCATCAAGAATATTTGCAAATCATGGGAGGTCAAAACATCAACATTAATAGCAGTTCAGAAGAAGTTGATTCCAACCTTCATGGATACCTCTGAGGAGTTTAAGACTTCAGCAGACAAAGTAACTGTAGATATAACGGAAAGAACAAAGGAACTGGAATCAAGAAGAAAACCTAGGAAATATGCTTCTACACCTCGGCCTTGGGAAAGAATTATGACTAAGTCCTCAAAAGCAACTGCAACAACAACAAAAAATTGACAAGCAGGATCTAATTAAAGAGCTCCTGCACAGCAAAAGAAATTTACAATGGAGTAAACAGACAACTTACAGGATCAAAGAAAATATTCGCAAACTATGCATCCAACAAAGGTCTAATATTCAGAATCTATAAGCAACTTAAGCAATTCATCAAGTAAAAAACAAACATCCTCATTAAAAATGGACAAAGGGCCACCACAGGAGCTCACACCTATATAATCTCAGCACTACGGGAGACCAAGGTGGGAGAATTTCTGGAGCCCAGGAGTTTGACACCAGCCTGGGAAAGACAACGAAACTTCGTCTTTCCAGAACAAAAGAAAAAACGCAAAAACTAGCTGGGCGTGGCGGTGTGCACCTATGGTCCCAGCTACTCAAAAAGCTGAGATAGGAGAATTGCTTGAGCCCCACAGGTTGAGGCTGCAGTGAGCAATGATCATGCCACTACACTCCAGCCTGGGGCAACAGAGTGAGACCCCATCTCAAAAAGTAAAAATAAAAAGTGGGCAAAGGACAAAGACACTTGTCAAAGACGATATACAAGTGGCCAAAAAACATAGGAAAAATGCTCTGTGTTACTAATTATCAGAGAAATGTAAATCAAAACCACAATGAGATACCATCTCATACCAGTCAGAGTGGCTATGAACAAAAAGTCAAAAATAACACATGCTGGCGAGGGAAGAAAGGGGAATGCTTATCTACTGTTGGTGGGAATGTAATCTAGTTCAATCACTGTGGAAAGCAGTTTGGAGATTTCTCAAAGAACTTAAAACAGAGTTACCATTCAACCTAGCAATCCCATTATTGGGTATATACTCAAAGGAAAATAAATCGTTCTACCAAAAACATACACGTACTCATACATTCATTGCAGTGCTATTCACAATAGCAAAGGCATAGACTCAATCAAGGTGCCCATCAACAGTAAAATGGACAGAGAAAATGTGATATATAAACACTGTGAAATACTACACAACCATTAAAGAGTGAAAACATGTATTTTGGAGCAACATCAATGCAGGTGGAGGGCATTATCCTACGTGAATTAACACAGAAACAGAAAACCAAATACCCCAGGTTTTCACTTATAACTGAGAGCTAAATATTGGGTGGATATGGACACAAGGATGGGAATAACAGACACTGGAGAATACAAGAGGGAGGCAAGAAGCAGGGAGAGGGGCAAGGGATGAAAAACTAGCTACTGAGTACCATGCTCACTAACTCAGTGATGGGATTCATCATACCCCAAACCTCAGTATCATGCAATATATTCATGTAACAAATCTGCACATGTACCCCCGAATCTAAAATAAAAGCTGAAACTTTTTTTAAAAGAGAGAACTAAAATTAGAAGTAGAGCCTGAAGTGACTGATTTACTGCAATCTCATAATAAAACTTCGAAAGATGAGGAGTTGCTTCTTATGAATGAACAAAGAAAGTAATTTCTTGAGATGGAATCTTCTCCTAGTGAAGATGCTGTGAGGCATCACATTATAGTGAAATCATTTGTGAAAAGAAGAGCCAATCGATGTGGCAAATTCTATTGTTGTCTTATTTTAAGATATTGCCACAGCCAGCCCGAACTTCCACAACCACCACCTTGATCAGTCAGCAGCCATCAACATCCAGCAGCAAAAGAGTATGATGCACCAAAGGCTCCAACGATCCTTAGCACTTTTAGAAAAGTATTTTTTAATTAAGATACATACATTGTTTGGGTTGGCATAATGCTATTCCACATTTAATAGACTACAGTGTAATGTAAACATAACTTTTATGCTTACTGGGAAGCCAAAATTTTTGTGAGACTCACTTTATTGCAAAAATTTGTGAGACTAGCCGGGTGCGGTGGCTCATGCCTATAATCCCAGCACTTTGGGAGGCGGAGGCGGGTGGATCACGAGGTCAAGAGATTGAGACCATCCTGGTCAACATGGTGAAACCCCATCTCTACTAAAAATACAAAAATTAGCTGGGCATGGTGGCGCGTGCCTGTAGTCCCAGCTACTCGGGAGGCTGAGGCAGGAGAACTGCTTGAATCCAGGAGGCAGAGGTTGCGGTGAGCCAAGATAGCACCATTGCACTGCAGCCTGGGTAACAAGAGCGAAAGTCAGTCTCAAAAAAAAAAAAAAAATTTGTGAGACTCATTTTATTGCAATATTCACTTTATTGTGGTGGTCTGAAACTGAACCTGCAGTCTCTCTGAGGTATACCTGAAAATGCAACTGCATATGCTTATTTAACTAAAACCCTGGCACATTTCATGAGTTTTATACTCACAAGTTTGAAGACCACTCTGCCAAGAAGTCGAACGGAGTCTGGAGGATACCTGGGTTTGCAGCTTTTAAGGCATTTGCATTCCCGCTTGTGGTCCGGCCAAGCTTTTTTCTATTAAGACAAGAGTTGGGGGAACATAGGTGACCTAAAATTTAACTTTCATTTATACTGGTTTGAGCACTGAGAGTTGTCAACATTACATTTTAATAGTCCAAATGTAGCTGCACAATAGAAAATAAAACCAACATTCTAACTCTGAAAATAATCCAGGATGAGTCTTTGCCAAGTATGCAATTACTACGCAAGGACATTTTTTTTTTTTTGAGACGGAGTTTCGCTCTTGCTACCCAGGCTGGAGTGCAATGGCGCAATCTCGGCTCACCGCAATCTCCGCCTCCTGGGTTCAGGCAATTCTCCTGCCTCAGCCTCCCCAGCAGCTGGGATTACGGGCACGCACCACCGTGCCCAGCTAATTTTTTGTAATTTTAGTAGAGACGGGGTTTCACCATGTTGAGATGGTCTTGATCTGTTGACCTCGTGATCCACCCGCCTCGGCCTCCCAAAGTGCTGGGATTACAGGCTTGAGCCACCGCGCCCGGCCTACGCAAGGACATTTAAAGCTTGAGCTTCACCTCTGTGCTTTCATTTGTCCCCTGGTTATTACCTGGCTGCTGGGGTTCAAAGAAAGAACCATTATAGCTTACTTAATAAGTATAAGATGATTTTTTAACTGATTAAATAGGATTCAACAAGTCATTTTGAATACAAAAAGAAAATCACTCCAAATTAGAAAATAAAACGCATGGTTCAGAAGATTCAAAATAGGGATGACAGCCTTCTGAATTTCTGTGCTGCTACAGAAGTATCAGGAGGGCTAACTCACCCCCAAATATAAAACCTTCTTGTTTTTAAAAGCAACGTAAAAAGACTTATTAGCTAAAACCATTAAATGCCCAGTTTGTCCTGGACGTGTCTGAGTTTATATCTGTGTCCTGGCTTAAATATTAATAGAGCCCCTTTTCACTCTGAAAAGTTCTGGTTTCAATGACAAATTGCATGGTCACCTATGCCACAATCCTAGCCATATGCTGGTGCGGCTGAAGAGACCACTGAGTCAGTTGTCAATCTAAGGATGAATGGACTAAAGGGAAGGACACTATCCCTGAGCCTTGGATCAGAAAGGCTACAGCTCCTTTCTCATGGAATCACTTTTATATGGAAATAAAATCCAGAGCATCTAATATTTAGCCTGGGAAGTAGGAGGAGCCTCAATCAATGTCTCTTGGGTTATATTCTGAAAACTGGAATTTCCATTACTAAAATGCCTGATACCCTATTCAATCTTATTTCAAAAATGATAAATCTGCTTCCCACCTCCTGGGTCTGTAAAATCCTCCTTATAGGGACTGCTCTCATTTCCACGTGCAGCAGAAACATATAGCACAACCAGAAATTTCAAAAGAGCTGCAGCTACTTCAAAACTATGACTTAGATTCAAAGTCAAGCCAACATTTTGCTCAGAAAGACTATCCATGTCAACCTGTTGGGTGACACCTTGGTCTGTCTTCTATTTCTTAGTAACCCACGTGGTGTAGACACTGTTTATAACAGGTATGTCACTTCTTCCATCAACTCTACTCATAGTTGCCTCACTTCCACTGTGGCAACCCTCTCAATGTACTGTTCATAACTTTTGTTTTAGTATTTACACTTCACTCACTTCTAAACAAGACTGAGCTGATTCAAAGTAAAGCTGTGTATGAAATAAGACTGCAAAACCAGAAACAGAAAATACTAAAATTATGGAGGGGGTTAAGAGGAAAGCATAATAGAATTTATTTAGCATTCTACAAAGCACTAGACACACGGCTAAGCAAATAACAAAGCATGTTTCATTTGATTTTTATAATAATCCAAATGGTAGGTATTATCCTTCTATTAAAGATAAAGAAAGTAAGGCTCGAAAGCTGATATCTAACTATCAAACTGCCTAAACATAAAAGGGAGAGTAAAAGTTCTTAGCATGCTAAATATGAGAGCTGAATAATTTGTGCATTACATTCATCTGAGTGTTTGTACATTTATTTGAGTCGCCTTATAAACAAGGCAAAAAAGAAGGAATAATGGTTTATACAATTCTCAATCGACAGAAAGGAAAAACATATAGTTTTATCAAGTATTAAATCACAGGAGGGATTTATTCCAAGAACACTAATCAACATACTGAACAATGTCCTTTACAACAGTTTACAATTATAATGGCCTTTTCATATGACTTCTATATCAGTACTCACCAAAAGGCATAATATTAAAATACAACTCAGTGAAGGAAAATGCTTCTGTTGCTCAGGAGGCTAGTCCTGGACTAGCAATTATCAATTACCAGTGTGTGTAAGGTGCCTAAAATATATATGGTACAATTGTCAAACAAGTTTGAAAAACACAGTATCATCCTATGACCCTAGAGATTCAAAATATACTTAGTATCCTAAAAGTTCTAAAAATCTATGCATTAAAGAAATGTGTATAAATTATTAACACGGTTTCTCATGCTTGTTATTGCCACCCATTGGGAAATTGGGTTGGTATTCACTGACTCAAAAATACATACATACATATATATATATATATATATATATATATATATATATATATATACTATACATATATGTATATGTATGTGTGTGTATATATATATTTTTTTTCACCTGGTCTTTGAATACGAGTGGGTTCAACTAAAAAATTTACATTCATTCGCACTCGCAAGAAACAAGAGCACTGAGTTTTTCGGTTCTGTACTGGTATAAGGGAGATCCATACTTTGGCGGAAGTTTTCATTTAATTTTCAAAGTTGAGAAACCTGGCAGATGCTCTCAATGGACAGACGTGCAGGCAGAAACAGATAACACAGTGCCAGTTGGTCTATCAGAAAGCACCTTGGACTCTGTTCAAATGTCTTAGTGTCCAGCTGAACAGGGCTCAAACTCAGCAAAACAAGGCACGGATCATTTGAGGCAAAAGGCCCTAAGAGTAGATTTGAATCATTGCTCATTTTAACTACAAGAGGTCATCCATAACTGCTCTGTTAAAACCTAAAGACTTCAGAAGCTCAGCCTCCTGATAGCTTACCAGGGTGAGTTAACTACAAATGTACACCAGATAATAAACAACTGATTAGTTAGGTGACAGTATTTGGAATTAAACATCCAAATTTTGGAGAATTCCTGTTAAAACAATTCTAGGTCCTTAACATAATTGACATTGAGCCCTTACTTCTCAACAATAACTAGAAATTAGACAAAATGTTTCTTAAACTTATTCTTAGATCACTGCCTGAAAACATACTTATCTTTTCATTTGCTCTAGCAATAAAAATGTTCATTATTTCCATCTAAAAACCAAATCAGCTCATTTAGGTATAAAGAAAGAAAGCAATCATACCACTTAAAATTGGTCTGTAATATAATACCAAGTATCAGCCCAGGCCATTTCTTTTCTAAAACGTTAATTGCTACAATTTATCATTCAGCTTCACCTATCACATCTTACCCTAAGGGTTACAAATATAAGCATACCACAGAAAAGGCTTACAAAGAAATCTTTTAGGCAGCTCCATTTGACTTTGAAGCAAAACGTGGCGATCATACAAAAACAAAAGGCATTATCTTCACTCAACAAACTAACCTTGGTCAAGACCTCAATGACACATTTGTCATATACATTTGCCATCTTCTCAAAAGACAACCTTCTTGATTTACATTTTTTCCTATTTTCTTACATTACTTCCAACACAGGATATAATTAAGATTTTGCTCATAATATTGGCTGTAGTACTTTCTGTTGTCATAGCTGAAAATTAACAATGATGTAAATAAGCATAAAATGGCTTGAGAGACAAAGGAAATTCAAATATAACATTAAGAAGCAAAAACAAAAGGAGACAAGAGTTTTATGCTGGAAAAAAAAGGAAATGACATCTATAACACAATTCTTTCAGTGCACAAATAACTCAAAAAACAACTTCAGAATCCACACATTTCCATAATGTATTTTATAGTATTTATAACAGTTCGCAACATAAACTAATTAACCACACCAGTAGTTCTCAATGGGAGTAACCCCTACCTTGAGGGTTGTTTGAGAAATGTACAGGGGTATTTGTATTTGTCACAATGTTTATGGAATATTACAAGCGCTTAATGAGCAGGAACCAGAGGAGTCAGGCATTCTATGTATGACAGTTCTAGAAAATGACACATTATCCAAATCCAGTGCAACTTTTAAGTGTCCTACCAAATTCTATGAAGGCGAAAACTTGTTAGTAATTATCTGAGCGTAGAGAAATCTTCTTTTACATTTAAAAACAAAGAACTTGTTTTTACATAATCCTAACAGCACTGAATATTGTAGGTAAATCAAGGGAAGACTGTATTTTAAGAACTTTATCTAAATTAGTCAATTAAAGTCATATCACTGAAGGCAACACCACTCAGAGCATCTTCTGACCTGCATCTGTACTTCCCTTCTCACAGTGACCCTACGTATAGGTGCAAATATGTGACTAATGATGTCTTCTAGTCTAATCATACCTCAGCATTTATGTACTAAAATACATATATTTTATCATAGGTTTTAATCTTCTTTTTCCCTATATTCCAATAATGGCATTATATTAATATTTTAAAAATATGTAAGTAGGTATATTGCATTACCTGTATAATTTCATTTCAAAATAGTAGAAAGGGCAATAAACATATTTCTCATAAAAATGGGGAGTTGGGTCTGAAAAGAGTTGAAAAGCCCAGATCTAGAACAACGCAACACAGTTATACATGTCACTAACATACAAAAGAATGTATTTTTAAACACATAGCCTAAGACCCACTCTAAAAATTCTAACATTACCTGTGATATAGAATCAAGTGTCTCACTGCAGGGATACTATGGTTTAAATGTGTATCTCAAAGTTCATGTGCTGGAAACTTAATCCCCAACGCAACATGTTGAGAGGCAGGGTCTTTCAGTAGCACAGTGCTCCTGACGGATTAACGTTAATACTGCAACAGCGGGTTTGCTACAAAAGCTAGTCCGGCCCTGTCTTAGGAGCGCTCTCCCGTCACGTGATGCCTTCCGCCATGTTATGACGCAGCAAAAGGGCTCTTCCGAGATGTAATCCCTCAATCTTGGACTTCCTGGCCTCCAGAAACACTGGTCACATAAACTTCTACTGTTTACAAATTACCCCGTCTGTGGGACTCTGTTATAGCAGCACAAAAGCAGATCAAGTTGACAAGGCCATTCATGTGTAGCTAAAGATGAAAAACCAGTGAGCTAAACTAAATTACAAAGGAGGTCATTATGTATATGAAATAGATGAAACAAAATACAATTCTATAATTATCACTGAACTATTGCTCTACAGAAGTAAATATTTTATAATATTAAGGTGGAAAAAGTGTTTAAAAACAAAACGTAAAAACCATAAAGGAAAAGATATATATATTAACTTGGATAACAATAAGGAAATTTTGCACATCAGGGGGAAGAAAACCAGAAACAAGATTTAAAGGTAATAAACCATTAAAAAAAAACCTAAAATATATATAGACACAATGTTAAATGTCTCCAGTAAACAAAAGGTCTTACAAATAACTTTTGAGTATTTCAAAAAATATAAATAAAGGTAAAGGACATGAATAAGAAATTCATGACTAAAAAAGAAAAACCAACAGACAAGTAATACAAACCATACCAGTGGTCAAAGAAATAGCAGAAACTAGATAACACAGGCATCCCATTAATTTGGCAAAGATGAATAAAACTGACAGTATTTAGAAGCAGCTAGGATTTGGGGAAAAGGCCATTTTCTAGCCTTGTTGGTAGAACTGTAAGTTGCTCTGATCTTTCTGATAGGTATTTGGTAATGAATATCAAAATTTTAATGTGCATATTGTTGACACAGAAATATTATTCATAATCTTTTTTTTAATTAAATGTATAAAGAAATAAATTTAAAAATGTTCCAGCGTAAGCAACATAGGGAAATCCTGTCTCTAGGAAAAAAAAATTTTATTTAATTAGCCTGACATAACAGCATGCACCTGTATTCCCAGCTAAACCGGAGGCTAAGATGGGAGGATCACTCCCAGTTACACAGGAGGCTAAGATGGGAAGTCAAGACTACAGTGAACCGTGATCACACCATTGCAATACAGTCTGTGTGACAGAGTGAGACCCAGGTCTCAGGGAAAAAAAAAAAAAAGAAATGCTTTTAATAGATGATGCTTAAAATACTGAAAGTTAACTTTTCTAGCTTTTCCTAAAACAACTTGCTATTTTTATCCTCCTCTTTATGGCTCTCCATTACCATTTAAATTTTCCACAAGGAGCATGGATTTTATTTTATTTATGAATAAAAACAATATAATTTTATTTTTTAACTGGTAATCAGAAAGTAGTAAATGAGAATCAGGGAGAAGCACTTTTATATAAAATGGACAGCAAAATTGCTGTTTAATAAACACTTGTGCTTCTTAACTTTTTAGTGTTTATTTTGGAAATCTGATTGCAACTCAAAGTGTTATACCAGACGGAGCACAGAAAGTTAACACCAAAACAAAAGTATGCCAAATTGCAGGGTTTATTGCCGGCAACCACGGAGGACTCACGTCTGACCAACCTGTGGCAGAGAAAGAAGCGTGACAAGACCTTTTTATACCCGTAAAACCACCTTGGGAGTGGGGGTGAGGGGCTTCAGACATTCCGAGGGCCAGGGGACTATTTGACATTCTGATTGTCACTTAAGCGGTTCACAGATACTAAGATTAGCATTCATTTACACCTCGTCTGGGTAGGAGTGGGATCCACAGATTTTTAGTTACTTGGAGCCAGGATGGAATTATCTGGGGGTGCTTATTCTGGTTATTACCGGTAAACAAAGGCCAGCAATTCTGGCAGTTACAGATAAGAGAAGGTAAGCAGTTTTACCTCTTTGCATTCTGCAAAGTAAACTAGCAGTTTTACAGAAGCCAAGGTTAGCAGTCATTGTGAGGAGAATGGAAACAGTTTTGTCTTTTATGAAATGGCATTGTTCAGGTTCTAATTCTAGGCCAGCTATATCACAAAAGCGTAATTTAAATGCATTAATTTTTAAATGTTAAAAACAATGTTTCAATGAATTCGTCTGTAATGCTGATGCAATCTTTTTTAATTCAGTAAACTGTTTTATCAGTTTAGCTATAGTCACTTCTGTTCTTCTTAAATGAGTGTAGTACCAATTAGGTACACCTTCCATGAAACAGGTGTTCAATACATATTTTATGATTTATTCTAAAACCAGTACCATTAAGAAGATAGAATTTACTATATATTGTCATTATTTGAAATTAATGCCATCCAAAAGAAGAAATGAAAGCAGACTATCACAATTCTTTCTTTGACCAATAAGAGATGGTCTTAATTACTTGATCATGAAAGGAGTGTATTGATGTTACACCAACAAGAGAAAAATCTATTTATTTCTTTTTTCTTACACAAAATAACATTTGCACTATAATATTTCCCTCTCCTTTTTAGATACAAAGTCACTATTGCTCACTCAAGAATCCATTTAAATGCTGATAAACACTGAGTTTTGGTTGGAGTGGATATCCATTTTAGGGCAGCTCATTATATGGGATAGAGTGTAAGAAGGGTCATCCTGTATTGAACCTAAATTGGGTAACATACATCTCATTCATGACACAAGCTCACCAGGTATTTATGCTATAAGAAAATTAGATTCAAAAATCTGTAAGCAGTCTTCCAACGATAAAATTCTATGATTTTGTAATATCCATTCCTAACAAATATCTGAATTATGTCAACAAATTTAAAACCTGCTTGGCTTACAATCACTGAAAATTTGCAACACTGTTTTTCTCAGATATTTGGTCATTAAGGATGAAGAAGCTGTCTTTAGAAATATAAAAAAGAAAAAGAATTTTTTGAGCCCCCTTATTCAAGTTTCATATAACTACCATTAACTAAACATCTTCTATGTGAAATATCACAATGATTTTTTTCCTACATATTCATGACTCAATCCACTCACAAACAATCATCTACAGAGGTTTCCTACAGGCAAAACTTAGGATAGTTGAGCTGCCATGCAACTCGCAAGAAAAGATACTCAAGTTTTCCATTCACATCTAGTCTGCTTGACAGCAAATAATACCTCCTCCTTGATCCCTGAAATGTAGTCCAATATTGAATTACAGATTGTCAGATGCATGCAGATCTGAAAAGCTGGAATCTTAGAAAAGAAAACTGGAAGGCTAAGAAGGTTGTCTAACAGCTACAGTTGACTGACAGGTATTAAGATCTTGCAAAAAATCTCTTTAGAGCACACTAGAGATTAGTGATAGACATTAGACATCACTTTAAAAGCTTACTGAATGTTTTATCAAATGTAGAGCAAGAGCATCTTCTCACAAGTCTTAATCAAATTAGATGAATAGGGCCGAATATAAAGAAGGAACATGACACGAAAATGGTCTTAGGGCATAAAGTTGACAAGAAGAAAAACAAACAAACAAGAATAAATAATTATTTCTTAGGAAAATGGGAATTAGGGTCTCCTGTTAAGTGAGGAGCCTATAATACGAGACAATAATAACAATCGTGGCCCAAAAGCAAGTCAATCATCATCTAGTGCAAGTTTCCAAAAATATATGGCCCACAGGTAAAATTCATTCTACATTTTTACATTCATGTAAAATTCAAATTCATATACATTCTAATTCATGCTACATTTTTAGTAAAATTGAACACTACAGGAATATAGCCACATTCATTAGTTACATTCATTCATTTCATGCTACATCAGAGTTGAACATGTATGACAAAAATCTATGGCCCACAAAGCCCAGAATATTTACTGGACAGTTCTTTACAGAAAAAGTTAGCCAATCCTTGATCTAATGAGAGATCATTGAAGATGAAATGACTTAATTGATAGTTTGGTTGGAGAGCAAAATAAATCATGCACTTCCACAGATTTCCAATCTTATTTGGAAAAAAAAATCTATGCTAGATTAATCAAAATACCAGCACCAGCTTCTAGCTGAATATGGTAGGTGAGACACATGTATTTTATTTCCTCAATACAAGTAATTATCAATTTTTTTACTCCCGAAGTAAATGGAACAGCCATCAGTGGATGAGTGGTGAGAAGGGGTGTGGTTGGCCTCATCTGAGAGTAAAAAAGTGGTGCTAAGAGACAGGCTGCAGAAACAGGGTCAAAGAGGCCTCCTGTGGGGACAGTCCCATCAGAGCCATGTCTGAGAGGGAAGTCATCCTGCCAAGCAGAACTCTGGCAAGGATCTATTGAATCAGAGACTGTACATTTGGAGAATGGAATTGAAAAATAGACATCAAAGAGAAAATTAACCAAAAGTCTGGATACCAGAGCCTCAAAACACCTCTTCCCCACTGTTGGCTTGATTTTGAGTAAGCAATAGAAGGTTAATGTACAGTCTTACTGAATTTGATACTAACATTATTATCACTGCAGCCTCCCATTTGGTCTTCCTACCCTGACTCTTACCCTTCTAGAATGGCTTCTTCAAACAACAGTCTAATTCTTTGAGTGGCTTAAAAAATGTGATCACTGTATTAGAAAAAGAAATAAAATCAATGCACACTTAATGGCTCTGTGGTGACCAGTATTTCAAACTACTTACCTGAAATATAATTTACATTATTAAATTATATTTAGGTTGGTACAAAACTAACTGCAGATTTTGCCATTAAAAGTACTGTCAAAAACCACAATTACTTATGATAAACCGTATCCGTTTTAACAGTATAGTTTGGTAAGTTTTTGTTTTTTTGAGAGGAGGTCTCACTGTGTTGCCCAGGCTGGTCTCTAACTCATGAGTTCAAACAATCCTCCCACCTCAGCCTCCCAAGGTGCTAGGATTATATGCACATGCCATTACACCCAGCTCTAATAAGTTTTGACATATATATATCTCTCCAAATAGCCAACACCAAAATTAAGCTATAGACATTACTACCACCCAGAAGCTCCTTTGTGCCCCTGATATTCAAGTCCTCCAACCCAAGCAACTCAGTGGTCTCATCTCCGTAATTATCAGATGAGTTTTGTCTGGTCCAGAACAGTATTACTTCTTTCCGTCTGGCTTCATTCTCTCAATACAGTGTTTTGAGATTCACTAATGTTGCACATGCATCAGTAGTTTCTTCCTGTTTTTTTGAGACAGAGTTTTGCCCTTATTGCCCAGGCTGGAGTGCAACAGTGAGATCTCGGCTCACCACAACCTCCGCCTCCCAGGTTCAAGCAATTCTCCTGCTTTACTTCCCTTAGTAGCTGGGACTACAGGTGCACCCACCATAACCAGCTCATTTTTGTATTTTTAGTAGCGATAAGGTTTCACCATGTTGACCAGGATGGTCTTATTCTCTTGACCTCATGATCCACCTGCCTTGGCCTCCCAAAGTGCTGGGATTACAGGCATACACCCAGCCAGTAGTTTGTTCCTTTTAATGAACAAGTAATAGTATAGTATGCATCTATTTATTCATTTATCTGTGGATGACTATTTGACTTGTTTCCAGATTTGGAACTTTGAACATTCACATACAAGTTGTTTTTGCAGACATACGTTTTCATAAGTCTTAGGTAAATAAGAATAGAATTGCTGAGTCACATGGTAAGTACGCCTTTAACATTAACACAACCTGCTAAACTTTCCCAAAGCATTATAACACTTTACATTCCCACCACCAGTGAACAAGAGTCCCAGTTGATCTATCACCTTGGCAGCACTTGACAAGGTCACTCCTTTCAATTTTAGTCTTTCTAGTGGGTGTTTAGTAATATCTCATTATAGTTTTAATTTTCCTTTCTCTGATGACCAGTGATGTTGAGTATCTTTTAATGTATATCTTCTTAAAGTGTCTATTCGAATCTTTTACCTGTTTTACTGGGTTATCTTACTACTGAATTATAAGTATTCTCTATAAATTTAGGATACAACTTCTAGGTTGCACAGAGAAAGAGAGGAGGAGGAAGAGAGAGAAAGAAGGAAAGAGAGAGACAGAGATTTCAAATATTTTCTCCATGTCTATAGTTTGACTTTCGATTTTCTTAATGAAGTCAAGGAGCTAAAGAGTTTAACTTTGATGAAAATCAATTTATCAATTTTTCTTGGATGCTTAGTGCTTTCTGTGTTCTACCTAGGAAACTTTATGTACCCCATATCCAAAGAGTTTCTCCTATGTTTTTTTCCAAAGGTTTTATAGATAGTTTTAGCCTTTAAGTTTAAGCTTACTAAATCTTATTAAATATATTGAAAAATTGTTTTTACTTTTATCATTTATTTTTCCATGTACATATTCAGCACAATTTGTTGAAAAGACTATCCTTTCACTATTGAATTGTGTTGGCACATTTGTTGAAAATCAATTGGCCACATATGTGTAGGACTATATTCTTTATGTTTTTGTTTCTGAATACAGGTTGAATATCCCTTATTTGAAATGCTCAGGACCAGAAGTGCTTCATGTTTTGGATTTTTTTGGATTTTGAAATGTTTGCATTATACTTACTGGCTGACATCCCAAATCTAAAAATCCAAAATCCAAAATATTCCAATGAGCATTCCCTTTAAATATTGTGGATTTTGGATGCTCAACCTGAATTATGATATGCTGACATTTTAAAAACCTTTCTGACTAAGGAGAAGACCGCTCCTTCCAGGGCCAGCCAATTCTAAGAAACAGCAAAGAGCTCAATCCTGAGCATGCCTTTGATAGGCAAACGAAATGATCCAGGGCCATACTTCCTCTGTCTGGCCCTGACACCATAGGAGGAAATATTCTTCTGCCTTAATCACCCCAGCGCCAGGTCCCAGGCAAACAGAGACCACCCTTATGCCCCAAGATCCCCTGATATTATTCAAACTAGCCTATCCTAAACTGAGAGGCACCTGTGAACGCCGCAGTCAAGGGACAATGGCTCACCAAAAACCTGAGACCTAGTCAGAGAACTATAGAATAGTCCCTCTCCTCTTGCATTTTGTCAGCACACTACAAAGGCCTATTTACAGTACTTTCTTTTACATCACGTCTAGCTGTAAAGAGACTATAAGACATGCCCTATTAGTATATTCTCATGCTGCTATGAAGAGAATACTCAAGAATGGGTAATTTATAAAGGAAAGAGCTTTAATTGACTCACAGTTCCACATGGCTGTGGAGGAAACTTACAATCATAGTGAAAGGGGAAGCAAGCCTGTCCTTCTTCATATGGCAGCAGGAAGGAGAAGTGCCCAGCAAAGGGGGAAGCCCCCCACTTATAAAACCATCAGATCTCATGAGAACTAACTCCCTATCAGGAGAACAGGACGGGAGATACTGCCCCCATGACTCAGTTATCCCCACCTGGTCCCGGTCCCTACCACGACGCATGGGGATTACGGGAACTACAATTCAAAATGAGATCTGGGTGGGGACACAATCAAACCATGTCACATACTGAAGGGCAAAATATATACTTTAAAGAGACAGAGCAAGCATTAGTACCAGAGTCAGATAGGGCAAGGATGTTGGAATTATCAGAGTAGATTTTTTTTAAACTATAATTAATATGCTAAGGATTCTAATGGAAAAGGAGACAGATTGAAAGAACAGACAGGAGATATAAGCATAGAAACAGAAATTCTAAGAACCAAAAAGAGCTGCTAGATCAAAAACACCAACAAAAATAAAGAATGCCTTTGATGTCTTACTGGTAGACTGGACATGACCGAAGAGAAGAATCTCTGAGCTGAAAATATCCCAATATAGTAACCATCAACATTAAGAAGCAAAGAGAAAGAAGACTTTATTTTAAAAAAAAAAACAAAAGCAGAAGATCCAAGAACTGTGCAATGATTACAAAAAGGTCTAAGACATGTGCAATGGACATATCAGAAGAAGGATACAGAGAAAATGGAACACAAGAAATACTTGAGGTAGGCCAGACGTGGTGGGTCAAGCCTGTAATCCCAGCACTTTGGGAGGCCGAGGTGGGTGGATCACAAGGTCAGGAGATCGAGACCATCCTGGTCAACATGGTGAAACCCTGTCTCTACTAAAAAATATACAAAAAATTAGCTGGGCATGGTGGCGTGTGCCTGTAATCCCAGCTACTCAGGAGGCTGAGGCAGGAGAATTGCCTGAACCCAGAAGGCAGAGGTTGCAGTGAGCCGAGATCGCGCCATTGCACTCCAGCCTGGGTAACAAGCGCGAAACTCCATTTCAAAAAAAAAAAAGAAATACTTGAGGTAATAATGACTGAGAAGTTCTCCCAGATTAATGCCAGGCACCAAACCACAGATCCAGGAAATTCAGAGAACACCAAGCAGAATAAAAGTCCAAAAATCTATATTTAGGCATGCCATTTTCAAACTACAAAAAATCAAAGATTTTTTTGAAAATACTGAGAGAAGCCAGGTTTTTACAGCTAAAGATAAGTATGTCTGTTTCAGGTGTTCATAGATACTGAAATGGTTTCAGTAACATGTCGTTTTCTGAAAAGCTCAAAATACTTGAAAGGTGTGTGAAATGATTTGAAGGTCTGTACACTCTAAAACTCATGCTGAAATTTAGTTACCATTATATCAGTATTAAGAGGTGAAGCCTTTAAGAGGCTATTAGGCCATAAGGGCTCTGTCCTCAAGGGCAGGATTAACTATCATTTGATGCCCTCTTGTCTCTCTGCCCTTCTACCTGTCAAGCCTTCCACCATGTGATGTCACACCAAGAAGGCCCTCACTACATGCAGCCATCATAACATTGAACTTCCAAGCCTCCAGAAATGTGATTTCACAGTCAATAAATTTCTGTTCTTCATTTAAACACTGCTGATGGGAATGTAAATTAGTGCAGCCACTGTGGAGAACAGTTTGGAGATTTCCCAAAGAACTAAGAGTTGAACTACCATTTGACCCAGCAATTCCGTTACTGGGTATATGCCCAAAGGAAGAGAAGTCATTCTACCAAAAAGACACATGCACTCTATGTCTATCCCTGCACTGTTCACAATAGCAAAGACAAGGAATCAATCTAGGTGCCCAACATTGGTGGACTAAATAAAGAAAATGTGACATATATACACACACACACACACACACACACATACACACACCATGAAATACTATGAAGCCATGAAAAAGAATAAAATCATGTCCTTGGGCCTTGCACAGTGGCTCACACCTGTAATTCCAGCACTTTGGGAGGCTGAGGTAGGTAGATCACCTGAGGTCAGGAATTCGAGACCAGCCTGGCCAACATGGTGAAACCCCATCTCTACTAAAAATACAAAAATTAGCCAGGCATGGTGGTGGGTACCCATAATCCCAGCTATTCAGGAGGCTGAGGCAAGAGAAGCACTTGAGCCCAGCAGGCAGAGGTTGTAGTGAGCCAAGATCGTGCCACTGCACCCCAGCCTGGGTGACAGAGAGAGACTCCAACTCAGGGGAAAAAGAAAAAATCATGTATTTTGCAACAACATAGATGCAGCTGGAGGCCATTATTCTAAGCAAAGTGGTACAGAAACAGAAAATCAATTACAGTATGTTCTCATAAGTGGGAGCTAAAATTGGCTACAAAGTATATAAATACAGGAACAATAGACATTGGAGAATATAAGGAACTGAGAGGACAGAAAGGTGCAGGGTTGAAAAACTACCTTTTGAGTACTATGCTCACTTCTTGGGTGACAGGTTCAATCATACTCCAAACCTCAACATCACACAGGATGCCTTTATAAAAAACCCGCACATGCACCCCCAGAATCTAAAATAAATGCTGAAAACACATTAAATAAATTTGAAAAAATAAAAATAAATTTTTGTTTTTTATAAATTACCGTGTCAGTTATTCTAACAGCACAAAACAGACTAAAATAAACACCATACATATAGAGGAATGAAGAATCATAGCAAGCTTTTCAAAAACCATGTACAAGACAGTGAAATGAAATAAAGTACTGAGAGAAAAAAGAAAAACTACTAATCTGGAATTTTGTACCCTGTGAAATTACCCTGCAAAAGTGAATGAAAAATATGGACTTTTTCAGAAAAACAAAAATTGAGGAAATTTACTGCCAGCAGATCTGCCCCCACGAAATGTTAAAAGAAATTCTGCAGAGAGAAGAAAAATGATAAAGGTTAGAAACTCAGATCTACATAAAGAAAGAACAAGAATCAAAGAAGGAATCAGTAAAGGTAAAACAAAACCTTTCTTTTTTTTATTCTTATTGACCTAACAGGTAATAGTTTGTTCAAAAGACCACTAATAGCATCAATGTATTTAATTATGTATGCTTATGTATAAGCTAAGTAAATGACCTAAGAGAGGGAGCAGGGGCCAGGTGCAGTGACTCAGGCCTATAATTTCAGCACTTTGGGAGGCCAAGCCAAGGTAGACTACAGGAGCCTAGGAGTTCGAGACCAGACTGGGCAACATAGAGAAATCCCATCTCTACACAAAATACAAAATGTAGCCAGGTGGTGCACGACTCTAGTAGTCCCAGCTATTTGGAGGTGGTGCGGGGTAGGGGGGCAGTGCTGAGGAACGGGGATCACTTGAGCCGTGAGGAGTGTTTGTGCCACTGCACTCCAGCCTGGGAGACCGAGAGAGATCCCATTTCTTAAAAAAAATCTTTTCAAAGAGAGGAAGCAGGAATTAAAGTACATTGTCATTCTAACTCTATATGTAAAGCAGTAAAGTGTCATTTGAGAGTAAACTTGGGTTCACTGTAAATGCATACTGCAATCTCTGGGGCAATCACTAAAAAGGTGTATATATATATGATATGCTAATAAAGATAAATAAAATCATATAAAATACTCAATTAAAACCACAAAAGGCAGAAAAATAATGAAAGACAACCATCGGAACAAAGAACAGGACAACAAATAGAAAACAAATATGATAAATATTAGCCCAACTATATCAATAATCACTTTGAATGTCAGTGATCTAAATGCATCAATCAGAAGACAGGGATGGTCACAGTGGATCAAGACGCAAAATCCAACCATATGTCATCCACAAGAAACCCATTTTAAGTATAAGTAGATAAAATGAAGATGGATGGAGAAAAACATACCATGCTAACACTAATCAAAAGAAAAGCAGAAACAGCTACATTCACTCTAGATTTCAGGTTAAATGTCACTTCTACAGGAAACCCTTCTGTATACACCTGCTCACAGGTGAGTTTGTGCTCACCCCAATCACATTCAATCATATAATCATGGGCATGGGTCACTATCTCTCTACCCTATAACAGATGTTTTACCAAAGTCAGGATCTTATTTACTTGCTCACTGCCTACTACTTATACCAACCCCCAGAACTTAGAGCATAAATAATCACTCTAACTCCTGCGTAGAAAATAATTTAGAAGTTGGAAAGAATCATAGTAACAACGCAGCTAATCCAGAAAAGAGATCATGGTGACAGGTAATACTAGAGAAGCTGGCGAGCAGAGAACCAATTCACATTTTTAGGTGGTAAAATCAGCAGGACATAATGATTAAATGATGTGTGGCCAAGAAAGGATGAGAATCAGAGATGGCACCTGGCAACTCAGACTGCTGGGCGACTGGAGAGACTGTTCACCGAATTGGAAAACATGAATGGAAGTGGGTCTGGGGGAAGATAATGTACTCTAATTTAGATACATTACACCAGAGACACCAGTGGAACAGCCACGTGGAAATCAGGATGAAGGAGGCCGGAGATGGCGTCTTGAGAATGATTAATATACAGATGCCACTTGAAGTCATGGGAGTAGATAAGATCACTCAGCAGGCAAAGGTAAAGTGAGAAAAGGAAAACTTCCAGCCTCCAGACACTTGTGGAAGTCAAAAACTTAAATACAACCAAATCATTTTAAACTTTCTGTAGCATTCCCTTTGTGTTTACAGTTAGATACAAAGCTGACTTACCTACAGTACATTCCATTCACAGTCTATCAGTTTGAGGCCTGGCACAGAACATTTATAAAATAAACAAAACTTGACTTCCTTCATTATCACTGCTTTGGGTATGCTAGTCTAGAAACCAACTTATTAAATCGCTCTATTAAGTGCTTACTAAAGTGGAATTAATTTTCTGCCCATCAAAACTGAATCAAATCATTCTACAACTAAGCATAAAATGTAAACCCAAAAACATGATTCACATTTTTAAAGAGGTCTATGATTATAAATACAAAATAGAATTTGTATCTGCTAATAGAGTGCTTTTAAAAAGTATATAAATTACAATTTGATGTAGTGCCTAACTGCTTATTTTGCTCAGCACTTAATTCATTCAATTAGAAATGTATATATTATAAATCAAATTAAATCCTGAAAAGGTAAATTAATACTTGATGACTTACTTGAAATTTACTTATCTGCTATCACTATTGTTTCCATCTTTTATTTTGAAAATGCTTTTTTATTACAAAAAAAATGTAGCCTGCTCCTCCTCTTCGATCTGATAATCATGTGTGATGTTCTATTTACGCCAATAAAGAAAAAAAACTGGACCTCCTTCTATTAAATTATATGATAGCCACCTCATAATAAGGTATAGACAGGAATATAAAGCCACTGACGACAAAAACATTTTGACCAGTAACAGAAACAGTACTGTACACAGAGGTAAATACATACGTATATGCGTACACCATATAGGATGTATAGACCAATAGTTTGGTGTATATCCTCCATCCATAAAATAGACACAAATAGATTATCTCTGAAAAACAGAAGTAGCAGTGGGGGAAGGAAGCTGGAAAAAGACGTTTATGTTTTACTCTATATGACTTTATATGGTGTTAATTTTTATAATAAAAACAGATCCTTGTATTACTTATGCTTAAAAATGAAATGTGTGCCAGGTGCTGTGGCTCATGCCTGTAATCCCAGCACTTTGAGAAGCCAAGGAGGGTGGATTGGCTGAGCTCAGGAGTTCGAGACCAGCCTGGGAAACTTGGTGAAATCCCATCTATACTAAAATACCAATAACAACAACAACAAAAAAATAGCTGGGTATGGTAACGCACACCTGTAGTCCCAGCTACTCAGGAGGCTGAGGCACGAGAATTGCTTGAACCCGGGAGGTGGAGGTTGCAGTGAGCTGAGATTGCACCGCTGGACTCCAACCTGGTGACAGAGTAAGACTGTCTCCAAAAAAAAAAGGAAAGAAATGTGAATACCGGTAGCACTGACACATCATCCTGTGGGTAACAAGAGACATGTTACACTCTGTGATACCCCAGTAGCCTCTGTCAGACAACTGGATGGCATGGTCCCATGCATCACATGCTAAGCTAGTGAACCAAAATCCTGTTCCCCTGGGGTATACATATTATAGATTTTATACCACAGATTTACATCGTCTGTATCAATTTCCATTCCAAGTGCTTTTGCATTCTGTTCATTACTGCTCACAGTTCACTCTGTCATTTAATTTTGCACAGCTTTGTGGATAGTCACAGTAATTACAATGTTTAATGCTATATTTTAAGGTTGAGATAAACACAGCAGTTTAAATGCATGTGTTCTGGACAACCTTTAACTCCCCCTCCACACACATACAAACACATACTCTAGCTATTACATATATCCTCATCCTACTGGCTATTTTCCCATTACCTTCCACAGTATATCTGACGGTGACATTATTATCGATGCTACAGTGAACAGCTAATATATGTAGTAAAAACACATGCACTACAATGAATCAAAATGACATATCTACCCACCAAACTCTTGCTACTCATTCTAATCAAATAATAGCTTTTTTTCTTGAGTGTACTACAAAAGGATGCGGTTGCACTAGAGGAAAAATAACGGTAAAACAGGGAAAAATAAAATGTTATATTAAGTAAACTGCTTATTAAATGTTTTATTAATAAACTGTTTAGGTCATTGAGATCAGAAAGCAAGTTTGCCTAGATTTGTGTCAAATAATATGATAATTTGTCACTTCTCTATGTTTTCTGTTTAATCTGAAGTTCCTAGAAACAAATAGCTCAGTTTCACATGAACAAAACACCTAGAACATGTCATAAAACAATGTTTCTGGAACTGATACTATATTAAAAGCAGTATTAACGTTCCACATTTTGCATTTCGTTATTGTTGTTCGTAACATTCTTACATAAATCAGGGATCTTTCTAGGTTCGACGAAATTTTTGTTTAAAAAATGAGGTGGAAATAATACAAGTGTTTAAAATTTTCCTATCCTATTTTAGTTAGAAAGTATTATACTGGCTGGACACAGTGGCTGATACCTGTAATCCCAGCACTTCGGGAGGCCAAAGCAGGAGGATAACTAGAGCTCAGGAGTTTAACACCAGCCTGGGCAAATAGTGAGAACTCATCTCCATTAAAAACAGTTTTATAATTAGCTGGGTGTGATGGCGTGTACCTATAATCCCAGATGCTCAGGAAGCAGAGGCAGGGAGATCACTTGAAGCCAGGATTTCAAGGCTGCAGTAAACTTGATAACACCACTGCACTCCAGTCCAACAGACAAAGCAAGGCTGTCTCCACAAAAATCCCAAAGCCAAGAAACAAAAGAATAATACAACATATATTGGAAAATTAGACCTAATCAGAACATTAGAGCAAGAACAAAATTTAGGTTTAAAAGTGCAGTTAAAAGTCTGAATATCCAGGTTTCATTTCTGAAACATCAGAGCCTACTAGTTATAGAATATTTGGCAAGTTGGCTGCCTCTCTCTCCTCATTTTCCTTATTAATAAAATAAGCATAATAATAGTACCTAATTCTCACAAGACTCTTGCAAAATCAAATGGAATAATACACTTCCTGGCACACAGTGGATGCCTAATAAATACTAACTCTTATAATTAGCACAGATTCAGAAACTGAGGCCCAGATAGTCTGTGTTTTCTCTGAGATAATTTAACCAGCAAATGTCAGAATTAGCATGAGAACCTGGAACCCCCGATATTTTTCAACATTTGATTTCTTTTCCATTAAAACCACTTTTGTTGCAGTCTCAAGAAATTGCTTTCAAAGGAGAAAATGAGAGAGAAGAAAATCCCTGAGACAAGCCTGTTCTAAATTTAAAAGAAGCGACTTTGGATATGTGTGTGCATACACAAAAAACAAGAAACACAAAGGATGAATGGAGGGTGGCAGGGAGGAGGCAAGTGACACAGACACAAAACCTCTAATTAGACTTTTTAATAAGATGTAACTCATTAGTGCATAATGACATTTCTTATTAAATGATTAATCATAAGGTTACAAGAAAAGGGCATGTTGAATGTTAATTATACATCCTTTCAAGAATTTCAAAGATGTTAACAACAGGACTCGTAAATTAACTAAAACTCTTAGCAGAAAATTTGGCATTATCTTTAAAAATTCAAAAAGCATAAATCCTCTCAACAATCAATACAATAAGAATCTACCTGACTATTAATTTGCAGAAGTGTACAAAAATGTGCAAAATAGGATGCTAGGTGCATTACTGGCAATACCAAATATTAGAAAAATTTTAAGCATTCATTAACGGAGAAATTATTATGGTCAATTCATATAATGAAACATATGGGATACAAAATGTTGCTCTAAATATTATTGTTAAATGAAAACAAAACCAACGTACATGAGAATTTGCACCAGATTAACCTGTATTTGTTTTTTTAAACATCGGATATAAATATACAGATATGTTTGCACAAGCAAATGCTGCAAGGACACATGAGAAACTTAACAGTGATTGTGGAAATGAGAATTGAAGTCACGGGGCAGTAAGACAGGGAGAAACAGACATTTACTTTCGCATAATAGACTATACACACACACTCAATTTTTAACCATATATGTTTAACATTAAACATTTTAACATCCCTGGCAACCTGTGTGACTTAGCAGGTGAATAACAAGTAAAAATAAGTTAGAGGTTGTAAAGAAATAGACATAGGCCAACAGGTATAACGAAGGACGAATTTAAGAGTAAAGAATGTGAAAGCTTCACTTACATGTATAGCTGAAAAGTCTTACCTGACACTTAGAACTACAGTATTTTGCGACGCGGCATTGAGAACATCGCATCAGCTTTTCCTTCCTGTGGAAACAAAAATTATTCTGCATTAAGAAATGAGCGGGAAACATACCACACAGCTGAAGAAAGAAAACATTAAGTCAACATATGGACACCAGTATGTCCTGCTAACTCCGTTCTGTACAATCCCTTAAGATTTTGATTTTCACATTGATGAACATCCTTTTTAACCTTCACTTACTTACACAAAAACTAACATCCTTTGGTCTGACAGAAGATGGCAGAGAAGAGGCAGGACTAGCTTGCAACTCCCGATGGGACAGACAGAGCAATGTGTGGAGACTCACACTGTCAACTTTTGATCCAAGAACACAGCAACATCCAGGTAAACTGAGAGAATCCACACATTCTTTGAAGGAACTGTATTGCCACTGTAGGATCCCTAAGGCTCTGAAAAAATGTGAGTCCCCTTGTTCAGCAGGGAGGCTGATGGTCTGGGGCAAGTTCTCAGTGGCAGTCACCAGCTGCCTGGAAACAGACTGTGCTGTTGTGGGGGCACAGTGGGAATGAGACCAGCATTTAGGACTATGGGTTGCATAGGAGCGGGATGAAGCCTGTGACTGCCAGCTTTCCCCCACTTCGCTGGCAACCTGTGTGACCCAGTAGGAGCAGCCATAATCCCCCTGGGAACATAATTCCATTGAACTGAGAACCACACCTGCATCCCCAACAGCAGCCCAAGCCCTGACCAAGGAGAATCTGGGCTCAGACACACGTATCCCTGCCTCCATCTCGTGGTTTTTCTTCACCAATCCAGGTTGCCAACAACAAAGGCCATAATCTCTTGGGAGTTCTATGGCCCTGCCCATCAACTGAGAAACCTGAATATGTAACCAGGCGACCCTGGGCAAGTTTGCTTTCCTCCCTATAGGACCACTGCTGATGTGTTCTTAAAAGCACCACCTCCTGCTCAAGGCCAACCAAAACAAAACCAGCACATTAAATAAAAATACAACCAAGGACCCTAGCAGAGTCCACTTCACGCCCCTGCTAGTTCCATCAGATCACAGGACTCTTAGCAGACACTCCCTAGTATCAGCACAGAGCCCAGTAGCTCCACTGGGTGACTAGACCCAGAAGAGTAAAAACAATCACTGCAGTTTGGCTCTCAGGAAGCTGCAACCCTAGGGGAAGAGGGAGCACCCCTTGGAACAAAAGTATCTGAACGGCAGCCTTTGAATCCCAGATCTCCCCTCTTACATACAGTACCCAAATGAGAAGGGACCAGAAAAACAATTCTGGTAATACGACAAAACAAGGTTCTTTAACACCCCCAAAGATCACACCACCTCACCAGCAATGGATCCAAACCAAGACAAAATATCTTGATTGCTAGAAAAAGAATTCAGGTTAATCATTAAGCTAATCAAGGAGGCCCCAGAGAAAGGTCAACTCCAACTTAAAGAAATAAAAAACATGATAAAGAATATGAAAAGAAAAGTCTTCAGTGAGATAGCATAAATAAAAACAATTACAACTTCTAGAAATCAAAGGAACACCTGAGAAGTGCAAAATGAACTCGAAAGTCTCAGCAACAGAATCAAACAAGCAGAAGAAAGAGCTTCAGAACTTGAAGTTTACCCAATTCATCAAAGAAAAAAGAATTTTTTAAAATGAGCAAAGCATCCAAGAAGTATGGGACTATGTTAAGTGTCCAAATCTAAGAATAACTGGTGTTCCCAAGAAAAAAACGAAACCTAAAAGTCTGGAAATATTATTTGAGGGAATAATCAAGGAAAACTTCTCAGGCCTGACTAGATCCAGACATCCAAATACAAGAAGCTCAAAGAACACCTGGGAAATTCAACACCTAGGCACATAGTCAAGAGATTATACAAAGCCAAGATGAAAAAAAGAATCTTAACAGCTGTGAGGCAAAAGTATCAGGCAAACTATAAAAGAAAACCTATCAGAGTAACAGCACATCTCTGAGCAGAAACTATCAGAGGCATGTGAACCAGAGCAACTCCATCTTGAATAGGAGCTGGGTAAAATGAGGCTGAGATTTAATGTGCTGCACTCCCACATGGTTAAGGCATTCTAACCCACAGGATGAGACAGGAGGTCAGCACAAGATACAGGTCATAAAGACCTTGCTGATAAAACAGGTTGCAGTGAACAAGCTGGCTAAAACCCACCAAAACCAATATAGTGACAAGAGTGACCTCTGGTCATCCTTACTACTACACTCCCACCAGCGCCACAACAGTTTACAAATGCCATGACATCAGGAAGTTACCCAATATAGTCTAAAAAGGGCAGCCATGAATAATCCACCCCTTGTGTAGCATATCATCAAGAAATAACGATAAAAATGGACAACCAGGGCTGCTGTCAGGAAGTTACCCAATATAGTCTAAAAAGGGCAGCCATGAATAATCCACCCCTTGTTTAGCATATCATCAAGAAATAACGATAAAAATGGACAACCAGGGCTGCTGTCTATGGAGTAGCCATTCTTTTGTTATTTTCCTCATAAACTTGCTTTCACTGTAAGGACTCACCCTGAATTATTTCTTGTGAAAGATCTAAGAACCCCTCCCGCAATAAAACCGTACAAGCTAGAAAGGTTTGGGGTCCTGTTTTTAGCCTCCTTAAACAAACAATTATCAGCCAAGAATTTTGTATCCAACAAAACTATATAGTCATATACTCATATATATGTATTTATACTCATATCTACATATATGTAGATATGAGTATATATAAACATATGTGCATGTGTGTACATATATGCATATGTGCGTGCATGTATACATGTGTGTCTATATACCTATATGTACATATATACATAGCTACATAAATGTATATATGTAGATAAATGTGCCTATGTATGTACATATATGTAGATGTATGTAGACATCTACATATATATATATGTAGAGAGAGAGAGTTTATTTTATAGAGAGAGAGAGGTAGAGGGAACCTAATACAACCACTTACGAGCTGTGTAATACTAAGCAATTTAAGCTCCCAAAATCACTGGATTAAAATGAGAATAAATAATAATACTAACATTACATAGATATAATGAGATATGAATAAAACTTAATATCATGCTTGGTTCATAGAAGTGCTCAGTAAATATTACTCATCATCACAGTTTTATTATTATTTTAAGATTTTTAATTGTAAACTTTCAAGATATTTCTAGATATCATCAGAAATATTTTAGTACTAATAGATTAAACAATATTAATATAGTAACCGGTTCAGCCATTGTACAAACTCAGAATTTTATAAGCCTTTGAATATGTTTCCTAGTTATTTTCAGGAAAATTTCAGAATTTAAAAAAAAATTTTTTTTTAATTGCATTTTGGATTTTGGGGTACATGTGCAGAACGTGCAAGATAGTTGCATAGGTACACACATGGCAGTGTGTTTTGCTGCCTTCCTCCCCTTCACCCACATTTGGCCTTTCTCCCCAGGCTATCCCTCCCCAGGTCCCCCCCGCTGCTGTCCCTCCCATATTCGCCCCAATACACCCCAGTGTGTAGTACCCCCTTCCCTGTGTCCATGTGTTCTCATTTTTCCTCACCCGCCTATGAGTGAGAATATGTGGTATTTCATTTTCTGTTCATGTGTCAGTTTGCTGAGAATGATGTTCTCCAGATTCATCCATGTCCCTACAAAGAACACGAACTCATCATTTTTGATTGCTGCATAATATTCCATGGTGTATATGTGCCACGTTTTCCCTGTCCAGTCTATCATTGATGGGCATTTGGGTTGGTTCCAGGACTTTCCTATTGTAAACAGTGCTGCAATGAACATTCGTGTGCATGTGTCCTTATAGTAGAACGATTTATAGTCCTCTGGATATATACCCAGTAATGGGATTGCTGGGTCAAATGGAATTTCTATTTCTAAGGCCTGGAGGAATCGCCACACTGTCTTCCACAACGGTTGAACTAATTTACACTCCCACCCACAGTGTAAAAGTGTTCCTATTTCTCCACATCCTCTCCAGCATCTGTTGTCTCCAGATTTTCTAATGATCGCCATTCTAACTGGCGTGAGATGGTATCTCAGTGTGGTTTTGATTTGCATCTCTCTAATGACCAGTGATGATGAGCATTTTTTCATATGTTTGTTGGCCTCATGTATGTCTTCTTTTGTAAAGTGTCTGTTCATTTCCTTTGCCCATTTTTGAATGGGCTTGTTTGTTTTTTTCCTGTAAATCTGTTTGAGTTCTTTGTAAATTCTGGATATCAGCCCTTTGTCAGATGGGTAAACTGCAAAAATTTTTTCCCATTCTATTGGTTGATGATTCACTCTAGTGACTGTTTCTTTTGCCATGCAGAAGCTGTGGAGTTTGATTAGGTCCCATTTGTCTATTTTGGCTTTTGTTGCCAATGCTTTTGGTGTTTTGGTCATGAAGTCATTGCCTACTCGTATGTCCTGAATGGTTTTGCCTAGATTTTCTTCTAGGGTTTTTATGGTGCCAGGTCTTATGTTTAAGTCTTTAATCCATCTGGAGTTAATTTTGGTATAAGGTATCAGGAAGGGGTCCAGTTTCTGCTTTCTGCACATGGCTAGCCAGTTTCCCCAATACCATTTATTAAACAGGGAATCCTTTCCCCATTGCTTGTTTTTGTCAGGTTTATCAAAGATTGTATGGTTGTAGATATGTTGTGTTGCCTCTGAGGCCTCTGTTCTGTTCCATTGGTCTATATCTCTGTTTTGGTACCAGTACCATGCTGTTTTGATTACTGTAGCCTTGTAGTATAGTTTGAAGTCCGGTAGTGTGATACCTCCCACTGTGTTCTTTTTGCTTAGAATTGACTTGGCTATGCAGGCTCTCTTTTGGTTCCATATGAAGTTCATGGTGGTTTTCTCCAGTTCTGTGAAGAAAGTCAATGGTAGCTTGATAGAAATAGCGTTGATTCTGTAAATTACTTTGGGCAGTATAGCCATTTTCACGATATTAATTCTTCCTAACCATGAACATGGAATGTTTCTCCATCTGTTTGTGTCCTCTCTTATTTCATTGAGCAGTGGTTTGTAGTTCTCCTTGAAGAGGTCCCTTACATTCCTTGTTAGTTGTATTCCTAGATATTTTATTCTCTTTGTAGCAATTGTGAATGGCAGTTCGTTCTTGATTTGGCTTTCTTTCAGTCTGTTATTGGTGTATAGGAATGCTTGTGATATTTGCACATTGATTTTATATCCTGAGACTTTGCTGAAGTTGCTTATCAGTTTCAGGAGTTTTTGGGCTGAGGTGATGGGGTCTTCTAGGTATACTATCATGTCATCTGCAAATAGTGACAATTTGGCTTCCACCTTTCCTATTTGAATACCCTTTATTTCTTTTTCTTGCCTGATTGCTCTGGCTAGAACTTCCAGTGCTATAATGAATAGGAGTGGTGAGAGAGGGCATCCTTGTCTAGTCCCGGATTTCAAAGGGAATGCTTCCAGTTTTTGCCCATTCAGTATGATATTGGCTGTTGGTTTGTCGTAAATAGCTTTTATTATTTTGAGATACGTTCCATCGATACCAAGTTTATTGAGGGTTTTTAGCATAAAGAGCTGTTGAATTTTGTCAAATACCTTTTCTGCGTCAATTGAGATAATCATGTGGTTTTTGTTTTGGGTTCTGTTTATGTGGTGAATACGTTTATAGACTTGCGTATGTTGAACCAGCCTTGCATCCCCAGGATGAATCCTACTTGACATGATAGATAAGCTTTTTGATGTGCTGCTGCAATCGGTTTGCCTGTATTTTATCGAAGATTTTTGCATCTATGTTCATCATGGATATTGGCCTGAAGTTTTCTTGTTGAGTCTCTGCCGGGTTTGGTATCAGGATGATGTTAGTGTCATAAAATGATTTGGGAAAGATTCCCTCTTTTTGGGTTATTTGGAATAGTTTCAGAAGGAATGGTACCAGCTCCTCTTTGTGTGTCTGGTAGAATTCGGCTGTGACTCCGTCTGGACCTGGGCTTTTTTTGTGTGGTAGGCTCTTAATTGCTGCCTCAACTTCAGACCTTGTTATTGGTCTATTCATAGTTTCAGCTTCCTCCTGGTTTAGGCTTGGAAGGACACAGGTGTCCAGAAATTTATCCATTTCTTCCAGGTTTACTAGTTTATATGCATAGAGTTGTTTGTAGTATTCTCTGATGATAGTTTGAATTTCTGTGGAATCTGTGATGATTTCCCCTTTATCGTTTTTTATTGCATCTATTTGGTTGTTTTCTCTTTTCTTTTTTATCAGTCTGGCTAGTGGTCTATTTTGTTGATCTTTTCAAAAACCCAGCTCTTAAATTGATTGATTGTTTGAAGGGTTTTTCGTGTCTCTATCTCCTTCAGTTCTGCTCTGATCTTAGTTATTTCTTGCCTTCTGCTAGCTTTTGAGTTTTTTTGATCTTGCTCCTCTAGCTCTTTCAATTTTGACGAAAGGGTGTCAATTTTGGATCTCTCCGCTCTTCTCATGTGGGCACTTATTGTTATATATTTTCCTCTGGAGACTGCTTTAAATGTGTCCCAGAGATTCTGGTATGTTGTATCTTCGTTCTCGTTGGTTTTGAAGAACTTCTTTATTTCTGCCTTCATCAACATTCAAGAGCCAGTTGTTCAGTTTCCATGAAGCTGTGCGGTTCTGAGTTAGTTTCTGAATTCTGAGTTCTAACTTGATTGCACTATGGTCTGAGAGACTGTTTGTTATGATTTCAGTTGTTTTGCATTTGCTGAGGAGTGCTTTACTTCCAATTATGTGGTCGATTTTGGAGTAGGTGTGATGTAGTGCTGAGAAGAATGTATATTCTGTGGATTTGGGGTGGAGAGTTCTGTAGATATCTATCAGGTTTGCTTGTTCCAGGTCTGAGTTCAAGCCCTGGATATCCTTGTTAATTTTCTGTCTGGTTGATCTGTCTAATATTGACAGTAGAGTGTTAAAGTCTGACACTATTATTGTGCGGGGAGTCTAAGTCTCTTTGTAAGTTGTTAAGAACTTGCCTTATGTATCTGGGTGCTCCTGTATTTGGTCCATATATATTTAGGATCGTTAGCTCTTCTTGTTGTATCGATCCTTTTACCATTATGTAATGACCTTCTTTGTCTCTTTTGATCTTTGTTGCTTTAAAGTCTATTTTATCAGAGACCAGAATTGCAACTCCTGCTTTTTTTTGCTCTCCATTTGCTTGGTAAATCTTCCTCCATCCCTTTATTTTGAGTCTTTGTGTATCCTTGCATGTGAGATGGGTTTCCTGGATACAGCACACTGATGGGTTTTGGTTTTTTATCCAATTTGCCAGTCTGTGTCTTTTAATTGGTGCATTTAGCCCATTTACATTTAGGGTTAATATTATTATATGTGAATTTGATACTGCCATTTTGATGCTAGCTGGCTGTTTTGCCCATTAGTTGATGCAGATTCTTCATTTTGTTGATGCTCTTTAGCATTTGGTATGTTTTTAGAATGGCTGGTGCTGGTTGTTCCTTTCTATGTATAGTGCCTCTTTCAGGAGCTCTTGTAAAGCAGGCCTGGTGGTGATAAAATATCTTAGTACTTGCTTGTTTGCAAAGGATTTTCTTTTTCCTTCACTTCTGAAGCTCAGTTTGGCTGGATATGAAATTCTGGGTTGAAAGTTTTTTTCTTTAAGGATGTTGAATATTGGCCCCCACTCTCTTCTGGCTTGTAGGGTTTCTGCTGAGAGATCTGCTGTGAGTCTGATGGGCTTCCCTTTGTGGGTGACCCAACCTTTCTCTCTGGCTGCCCTTAGTATTTTCTCCTTCATTTCAACCCTGGTGAATCTGACAATTATGTGCCTTGGGGGTGCTCTTCTTGCAGAATATCTTTGTGGTGTTCTCTGTATTTCCTGGACTTGAATATTGGCCTGTCTTCCTAGGTTGAGGAAATGTTCCTGGATAATACCCTGAAGAGTATTTTCCAGCTTGGATTCATTCTTTTCATCACATTCTGGTACACCTATCAAACGTAGATTAGGTCTCTTCACATAGTCCCGCATTTCTTGGAGACTTTGTTAATTTCTTTTTATGCTTTTTTCTCTAATCTTGGATTCTCGTTTTATTTCATTGAGTTGATCTTCGACTTCTGATATTCTTTCTTCTGCTTGATCAATTCGGCTGTTGAAACTTGTGCGTGCTTAGCAAAGTTCTCATGTTTTTCAGCTCAATTCATTCATATTCCTCTCTAAGTTGTCCATTCTTATCATTTCCTCAAATCTTTTTTCAAATCTTTTTTCAAGGTTCTTAGTTTCTTTGCATTGATTTAGAACATGTTCTTTTAGCTCACGGAAGTTTCTCATTATCCACCTTCTGAAGTCTGATTCCATCATTTCGTCACACTCATTCTCCATCCAACTTTGTTACCTTGTAGGTGAGGAGTTTTGGTCCTTTGTAGGAGACGAGGTGTTTTGGTTTTGGGTGGTTTTTCCTCCTTTTTGCACTGGTTTCTTCCCATCTTTGTGGATTTATCCACCTGTCGTCTGAGTAGTTGCTGACTTTTCGATTGGGTCTCTGAGTGGACGCCCAGATTGTTGATGATGACGTATTTCTGTTATTTAGTTCTCCTTCTAACAGTCTAGCCCCTCTGCTGTACAACTGCTGAGGTCCACTCCAGTTCCTGCTTGTCTGGGGTACACCTGAAGCAGCTGCAGAACAGTGAGGGATGCTACCAGTTTCTTCTTCTGCTATCTTTGTCCCAGAATGATGCCCGCCAAATGTCAGTCTGATCAGTCCTTTTTGAGGTGACTCTTTGGATATACAGGGGTCAGGGAGCTGCTTGAGGAGAGGGACTGTACTTTATAGGAGCTCAAGTACTGAGCTGTGAGTTCCATTGTTCATTCAGGGCTGTTAGGCAGGTGCATTTAGGTCTGCTGCAGCAGAACTCACAAATCCCCTTTTTTTTCCTCAGATGCTCTGTCTCGGGGAGTTAGGGCTTTCTTTATGAGTATCTGTTGCACTGTTCTGCCCAGCTAGGAGGCAGTCTAGTCACTATTTGCCTGCCAAGGCTCCGCCCCACTACTGCGGTGTCTGCCCTGTTGCTGTGGGCTCCGCCCTGCCATCATGGGCTCCCCCCTGTTGCCGTGCACTCCGCCCTGTTGCCCATGGGCTCTGCCCTGCTGTTATAGGCTCTGACCTGTTGGCAGAGTCTCTCTGTTATGGTGGGTTGCCTCAGCAACAGCAGGCTGCATCAGCAATGGGAGTGCACCTCAGTAGGCACGGAATGCCTTGGTAGTGGCGGGCGCCCCCTTCCCCACCAAGCTGCACTGTCCTGGATTCAGCTGTGCCCACAGTGATACTCTCAACCCCGAGCGTTTCGAATCACCGTTTTGTTTGTCCCTGTGGGGGTGGGACCCACCAAGCCTGATCACCTGGCTCCCTGCCTCAGACCCCTTTCTCTCTCTTTTTTTTAAGTTGAACAGTTGACTCTCTCCCAGGTGTTTTAGTTGCCTGCTGAAAGGGCACCAGGATGTCTGTGATTTCCCATGCAGCGACCCACTGCACCAGCTCAAATGTCGCTTCCCAGGAATCTCCTCATCTGGCTCTCTGTCCAAGTCCCGTTTAATCAGATGGATATGCTAATCTGCCCTCCCAAATCTCAGATTGCCATTTTAACAGGGCACCCAGACCAGCGTGTTTTGTGTGGGGTGCCACTGCACTGTGGCGCCGGCCAAAACGGCCGCGCAAGCCAAGAGGGCTGCACTGGCATCCCGTGTCTCTCATACTCCTGGGAATTTCCCCGTTCTGTGGGCAACAAAGATCCGTCTGGAAATGCGGCTAGGACTCACCCTCTGCACCTTCACTGAGAGCTGCAATCCTGAGTTGTTCCTACCACACCATCTTGGAAATCCCAGAATTTTTAAAAATTAAAGTGATTACACCCACCATCCACCTATCAAATGGCTATTAATACAAACCAGTAGATGTGGTCAAAATTGTACAGACTCATAGGAAAACAGAATGGATTTTGATTCATTTTTCTTTCTTATTTTTTGAGACAGGGTCTCATGCTATCACCCTAGCTGGAGCACAGTGGTGCAAATACAGCTCACTGAAACCTTGACTTCCCAGGCTCAGGCAATCCTCCCACCTCAGCCTACCAAGTAGCTGGGACCACAGGTGCAAGCCACCACACTTGGCTAATTTTTTTAGTTATTTGTACAGATAGTGTCTCCCTGTGTTGCCCAGGCAGTCTCAAACTTCTGAACTCAAGCAATCCTCCCACCTCAGCCTCCCAAAGTGCTAAGATTACAGGTATGAGCCACTGCACCCAGTCTTGGATTCCTTTTTCTATGTTCCATTTCATTTTATTTCACATTTCTAACACAAAGTATATTTTAAAAATGTAATAGCTAGTATTTCAAGGAAAATTAATCTATACTTCACTGGCACCATACCTTCCTGGGAGAAACACAAGCACTTTAAATCCATATCAGCACTTTGGGAAAAGCACGGCAAAATATGTGGCCCAAACTAGAATCAGAGAGGCAGACCACCTAGTTAAGCACTTCCCCTCCACTGTCTTCAACCCCCTAAATTAAAGCTAATGTCTTTGTGGAGCCTGTGCCATCTGATAAACACAAACCCCAGATGTGAATTCAACAAGCACTCAGTGACCAGCCACTATGGGCATCATCACATAAAGTCCCCAGGTGAATGACAGCAGAGAGGGTAACACAGTCACCACTTCTTGTAGAGTGCATTCAAGAAAGAGAGACAGCTCAACACACATCACTTGCAGAATAAACCATAACACAAAATCGTATTTTGAGAAGTGACACAGACTATATAGGACCCCAGAAGAAGGAAAAGTCACTTTCTGATGAATAAAGACTGAGCAGCAGAGAATGGGACTATTCTTGGACACAAGAAAAGAAAATGTTTTAGCTGTTTACGGTTCAAAATGTACAGTACTCACTAGGAATGTACCCTTGTAATGTCTCGTGGGCCCAATTTCCTCCTCTGCAAAGTGGGAATAAATGACTTACTCATAGAACTGCAAGGCAAACTATAAGATAATCTCTATCAAGTGCCTCCTAACACAGTGCCAACCAAAGCATTTAGTGCAGAGTTAAAACAGAGGCTGCTCGGTGTATTCTCAAATTGCTCAGGATAACTTTGTCCATCTCTATGCCATATCAGAAAACTTTCTTACATATCTCTTCCATGGTTACTAAAAACAAAAAGAAAAAATAAATCTACATGTGCTGCAAATATAGTCATCTCCAACCAGGTACACAGACAATTTATTAATATCACTTTCTGAAACCCACATGTACACAGAATACTTGGCTCTAAATTTTGACTAGCATCCTAAGTATCTGACACCTCAATCTACATTCACTGAAGTCTCTATTACTATTATTTTTAATGTGATCAGAATAACTAACCTCAAAAAAGTCTAATTCAAGAAGCTTTAACTTCAAATTTGCAAAAATGCTTTTTGAAGACTGCATTTGTAGAAATTAAATCTGAAAAGACTGTTAAATCTTCAATAATATTAAAAGGCAATTACCACTCATAACATTCTGATTGTTTTATGCAAGGTAATGTCTGCAACAAGTAAAGAAGCAAATTAAAACACCAGGGTGTCCTTGTGTTTTAAAATAACACAGTTTTAAACTTTCCTCATCATACTAACAGTATTTATTTAAAAGAGTATACAATGCATGTTGTAAGTCACTCTGACAGCTAAGAACTGGAAATAAGTGAATTCAGAATCAGTATTAAAGTAGACTTGGCTTGTTTTTTCAGGTAGAGCACACGCAAAAGCTGTGACCAAGATAAACTGCAGAAAAAAAATTTTTTTCTAGTAACAACACCTGTTGCTAAATAGGCAACCTTTCCAGTCTACTCTAGTAACACAACTCTGATCACCTAAGAGATTTGTTCAATTTCCCTAGGTCTTCTTGAAATATAAAATGATTATTTCAAAAAATGAGGAAGAAAATCTTGATTTTTCCCAGAGACTGAAATCAGACACCCTTTTAGTATGTAACTATTGCTAGTACAAATATCACAGCAAACATATTTTATAAGTACCATGGGTAAAATTTCAAATAAGGTATTAGAATATTTGATCAATATTTTCATAAATATACCATGACCTAAGCCTTCAAAATGGCAAAAGATGACCACCTCGAGTTCAGTTTCAGAAAATATTTTGTCACTCTAGAAAAAATATCTACACTTCCTCCAATTAGAAAACAAAACATCAGCACCATGCTTCTACTTCAGCTTCACTGAAGAAAATCAAAAGCTAAATTCACTAACTGTAGTCATTTACTCATTTCAGAGGCCTGAAAGCGTCTTCTCCTTCTGCCTGCTTTAAATATTTGCTCTTGTATTTTATAATTAAATATACTTTGTTTAACTTTTAACTATAAATTGCCTCAAGTCTCCCTGGAAGTAAGCAATAACAAAATCTCAACTAATTAATTCTCTCTTTTGGAAAATAAAATGATATTCTAAATTTATAAAGAAAGACTCTCTTGCTGTCCTAGTTCCTAAGTAAAGAAACCTTAAAAGAAGAGGCCTTAAGAGACATGAAATTAAATGTTACACCTCCAAGTGCACTATAATTAATTACAAATTCTCATCGATTTTTATTAAGAGGTCAGTCGTCTGCTGATAGCCACTGAATGAGAGTTATTAAGGGTTTGATGCCTGCTGGTCCTCATACAGTGAGGATGTTGTATGCCCAAGAGAAGGCTCTCCCATCGCCCTTAAATACCACTCACATATTTTTCTTATCAAACATCCATCTGAGTTTGAGAGTATTTTTTTATTAGTTTTTTTTAAGTACACATCAGTAGCAGCCAGACAGTTTAAGAATACCTTGAGGTGAAGTTTAGACATCCTCTAAAAGGCTATGACTACAAGTCATTTGCAACTTAGTAAGAATTACTTTAATTCAGATAATCGTGTTTCTTTTTTCCCACTCAGTTGAGATTTTAGGAATAGAAATTTTGCATAAAATAGGTACAGAAACAGGAGATAACAGTGACCAAAATTTTAAAAGCCTAGAAAAAAGAAAGAGAAGAAAATACAGTATAACAAAAAGGGAGTCAGAATGTATAAGAACATTTCATTTTCCATAAAATTTCTAATCAGACCCAACATGCTCTCAGGAATGAAATGCAGAAAGTACAATGAGGAGAAAAAACACTAAGAGAACTGTACTTTAACCCTCACTGATTCATTTATTGCTCTGCTTGTACAGACGATGAATAAATGTATCTACCCCTAAAGTTATTCTAATCATAATACTAATAAAAGCTATCCAGAATGTTGAAAGGAATTTTCATATTACATACTTAGTAAAATTAAGTTTTTTCAATGTATAAAAAAAGACTGAAAAGAAATAAACCAAAATATTGAATTTTTTCTTTGAACGATATGAATTGGGAGGATTTCCCCCTTTTTATTTTTTCCATATTTCAGTTTTATATAACAAGATTATTTTACTTCCATGATCAAATAAACATAAACATTAATAAAAGGAAATATTTACTATTTAACAGCCTTATATTGCATCTGGCCTAAGGCAGGGCATAGAGAGAGAGACAGACAGACAGATAGGTAAGTCAACTTTAATTACAGTTTATTCCAATGTTTAGAATGGTAAAGATAAATATATACTTTATTCAAACATAATTTAAATTAAATATTCTTTATTAATTGAATTTATTTCTAACTGGCATTAGCTACAACGAATGATATAAAATGAAGTATTTCTTCGTTTTGACAACATATGAGAAGCTGACAACTTAAAATAATAAAATCAGTATTGTATGCTAAATACAAAAATCTGATAGTTCTGGATTTAATATCTTCCCTATATAAAAAGCAATCATTTCAGAAGAGAACCCATTATTACAAAGAAGAAAAGCTTTTGCTGTATGAAACTTGGGTTACTCAGCCCTTTTCTGAGTAGACGTCTCAACTTCATCTGATGCTTCATATTTTATCATTTTCTTTGACTTATTTGAACTTGAAGGTCACCCAGATAAAGTAAAACTTTATTCTTTTATGTTAACTTTTATTTGATTTGGAGTTAGTCAATCAAAACATTACTTGTTTGAAAATTTACATACAGAGAAATCTTTAACAAGTGAGATATGATAGAAATCAAAGACTATTTCACAAACTGAACTTCCATTCATTCACTGATTCATTCTCTAAACAAAAATATACTAACCCCCCTCCAAATGCCAAGTACATGATTAGAAACATGGCAGGCATTGTCCATTGTTTGCCCAAAAACCACTCCACTCTTTCCTGCCATGAAGAAATACTGTGATTTGCTGAGGCAGCAAACACAGAGCTCCTGATTTGAGGAACAGAGATTCCCAGAACCAGGGGAATAAATTATGATAAATCCAAACTTAAAAAATGTTTGCCCCATGGCCACTGGCCACTGTAAGAACAAGCCATGTGGCCCAGTTCTGGCTAATGATTTATAAACAGGTACACTAATTTCTCATCATTCATACATCCCATGATTGCAAAGTCACTTATTCACTAACATTTATCTGTAACCCCAAAATCAATAGTTACAGCACTTTGGCAGTCAGTTGTGGACAGGTGTAGAAAGGCAAAAAATTTGTGTCACCCAAAGTGTATCTTCCCAGCTGAAGTCAAACAAGGAGACACTGCCTTCTCTCTGTGAGTGAACTTTTTGCAGTCCACTTTTTTTTTCTCATTTTTCTTGATTTGACTGTATAATACGGCCCCGAAGCACAGTACTCTAGTGCTGTCTCATGACCCTAAGCACAAGAAAGTTGTGATATGCCTCACAGAGAAAATTAGTGCTTTCGATAAGCTTCACCGAGGTAAAAAATTAGCCAGGTGTGGTGGTAGGTGCCAGTGATCCCAAGCTACTCAGGAGGCTAAGGCAGGAGAATTGCTTGAACCCAGGAGTTGGAGGTTACAGTAAGCCAAGATTACGCCACTGTACTCCAGCCTGGGTGACAGACGGAGACTCAGTCAAAAAAAAAAAGTATGCATTCCTAAAAGTAAAACTGCTGAATTATAAGAAAGCACAACTTACACCATTTTGCATATTGACAAACATGAAGGAACCAGACAGGAATAGTCTATAGATCTTACAAAGATATGATATTAAGGGAACGAATGATTGCAGTAATAATTGATGGAGACTCAGTCAAAAAAAAAAGTATGCATTCCTAAAAGTAAAACTGCTGAATTATAAGAAAGCACAACTTACACCATTTTGCATATTGACAAACATGAAGGAACCAGACAGGAATAGTCTATAGATCTTACAGAGATATGATATTAAGGGAACGAATGATTGCAGTAATAATTGTTTCAGAGTAAGTGTGGATACCTATAATAGAAAATCAAGTGAAATTACAATCAATGACTTGAACACATAAAATTCTACTATTTCTTTAAGTAAAGTAAGTCAGAAAATTGGGATTCTCAAGCTGGATGGCAGAACCATGGCGACAGCCTTATCTAATGTCCTCTGATAATCAGTACAGAATCCAAGGCAGCTACTAAGGTTTCAGCATCATGTCCACATTCCAGGCAGCAGCAAGAAGCAAAAGCAAAAGCAGTATACCTCTCACCTCGGAGAGCTCCCTCTACAGATCCTTCCAGGAAATGCCACAGACAACCTGCACTTACATCTCACTAGAAAATCGGAACACTTAATTCTTTAGCCAAGCTTACTGCCACCTCAAACAAAACTGAAGTTCTTTCATTAAAGAAGAAGTGCCCAGTGAATATTTGGTAGATAGCCAGCAGTCTTTCCATAAAAAATAATAACAGGGCCGGGCACAGTGGCTCACACCTGTAATCCCAGCGTTTTGGGAGGCCGAGGCGAGCAGATCACGAGGTCAAGAGATCGAGACCATCCTGGCCAACATGGTGAAACCCCGTCTTTACTAAAAATACAAAAATTAGCTGGGTATGATGGTGCTTGCCTGTAGTCCCAGCTACTCAGGAGGCTGAGGCAGGAGAATTGCTTGAACCTGGGAGGTGGAGGTTGCAGTGAGCCGAGATCACGCCACTGCACTCCAGCCTGGGTGACACAGCGAGACTCCCTCTCAATAATAATAATAACAGAACCTATTGTTACATGTGAAATTATTTTAACAGGTATACATGATAAAGTTAGGATGGCAATGAAGTCGTTAAAGACACTACCTGGTGAGAAACAGTGGGGAAGAGAGACAAAGTTTATCAGTGCTTCTGTGTAAAGTAGCCTACATAAACTGCCATCAAGTCAAAACAGAAGACTTGAAGATGTTCTATTATCATGAAGGAAGACCAGTGAACTCAGAGTGATTGGTAAATGTACTAGAGGCAACAAGGATTTCCTTAAACGAGTGACTACATCCAGTACCTCTTTATACCCCCGTCAACGTCTCCCACAATGCCCTACATATTTTATACAGTGAACAAATGTTTGCTAAAAGAACAAATGTGTTTACATATGAAAGTACTTTCAACTAAACCTTCAAGACCAGTAATTGTTGGCACCTTTAGAAGAAAATCAAAGCAGCCCCTGCAGCCCCAGACCCCTCCAGGCTGGCAGCCATTGGATCCAGCCTCGAGGCCCACCACAGGCTCCAGGCCAGCTCCTGTAGCCCCACCATTCAGACTAGAACCCAAGACTCAGCCTCCAGGCCCAGCCCAGCATCATGTCAGCCCCTACAACTTCAGGTTCCAGGATCACTGGAATGCCAGGCCAGCCCTCACAGCTCTAGATTCCAGGCCAGCACCCATGGACCCACACTCCAACAAACCCAGGACCCATGCCCACTCCACAGACTCAGAGTCCAGGCTTGTCTCAGTAAACTCAGCACCCACAGACTTAGGCACCAGGCTAGCACCTGCTAACCCAGGCTCCAGACCAGCTCCTAGGGACCCAGGCTCACCCCAGCACCAGGGCAATCCCAGGCTCTAGGCTGGTCCCTGTGACCCCAGACTCTAAAAAACCCAGGATCCAAGTCCATTCCAGCAGACCCAGGGTCTAAGTCCACCCTAGTAGACCCTAGTGGGCCCTACAGATCCAGGCTCTAGGACTGCCCCTGTAGACCCAAGCTCCAGACAGGTCCCCCAAACCCAAGTCCCAGGTCTTTTCCTACATACTCAAGCTCCAGGCTCACCCCAGCACCAGGCTAACCCCCATGGACTCAAACTCAAGACCCATCCATATGGACCCAGGCACCCAGACAATCCTAGGGCCAGGCTGGCCACCACAAACTCAGGCTCAAAGCCCACTCCAGGGCCAGGCTAGCCAGACTTCAGGCACATGCTCCAGGCTCATACCCATGAGCTCAGTCAACAGACTCACCCCAGTGAACCTCAGCACGAGGCCTCCCCCATGGATCTACGGTCTAGTTTTTTTTGCCAGCAAACCCAGTGGGTCCAGGCTCCAGACCCACCCCATGAACCCAGGTCCCAAGCCTACCCACGTATTGACCCAGGGACAAGGCTAGCCTGCCCAAGAAGGTGAAGTGGCCCTCCTCCCCTCAGGAGGCAAAAAGGTGGCAAATTACGTTACAGACATGGAAGACACCAAAGGAATCATCAATTTGACCTCTATTTACATAGCAGGATCTACCAGCTGGGAAGGCATTTATGTGAGTGTTGGGGATGGGCAGATCAGAGATCTCAGTAATAACTAAAAAGAATCTGTCTGAGAATATTCATCTCCCAAAAGGGCAGAAGGCCACAACTATTGAAACCAGAACCTGACTTCATTTGAGAGACTGACTCCACCCCAGACCTATGAATCAGAATCTACATCTTAATCAAATGTCTAGGTGACTCATATTGCACTAAAGGTAGAAGAGCACTGGTCTAATCTACAACAACAACAACAAAAGCCATATCTGAAATGGAACAATATAGACAATTATTTTGGATATGAAGCCTCTTTGGTTTAAAAATATATTATCCTTTAAACTGTAGGCAGCAACAGGTAATATATCACATGAAATAAAAGCTGTTATGATGCTTTTCAGAAGATGATCAAAATATCAAGATGGGGTCAGGCACAGTAGCTCAAGCCAGTAAACCCAACATTTTGGAAGGCCGAGGTGGGCAGATCATTTGAAGTCAGGAGTTCAAGACCAACCTGGCCAATATGGTGAAACCCCATCTCCACTAAAAATACAAAATTAGCCAGGCATGGTGGCACATGCTTATAGTCCCATCTACTTGGGAGGGTGAGGCAGGAGAATCACCTGAACTCGCAAGGCAGAGGTCGCAGTGAGCCAAGATCATGCCACTGCACTCCAGCCTGGGCGACAGAATGAGACTACACCTCGAAAAAAAAAAGTCAAGATGGTTTACCCCTGCTCTATAAAAGTTAGGTTAGAAGACACTCAGACACACACACATACATATATAAAATATTATGTTACATCAAACTGAGACAAAGAGAAACAAATCAAGAGACATATAGCAATCAGTCTGATACTTAACAAGTTGAAAATTAAACATGGTATTATCATTTTATATGCATTTTTTAAACCTGGAAAAAGAATGTCTAATTTATTTCATGAAAATGAAGCTTCAAATGTGAAATATACAAGGTTTCAGCAAATCATGCAATATAGGGTAATAATTATAGCCAAAGAATAGTAGGCACTAAGAATACTCAGACTAAAAGAGAAGTACAAATGTACCACCAGGTGCACAAAAAAGATTCATGATCGGGGAAAAGCAGGCAAGAATAAAGGCCAGAGTTCTCAAGTTATGAAAGTCGTACACAGCGTTCTCAGGACTACAGACAGCATGCCAAACGCTTATGATTTTTCTAATAACCTGTTACTCCCAAAAACTTTCAACCAGTTTTTAAGGTCACGTTTCCCCTCAATGGAGCAATTTTAAAAGAAAGTGAAAAGTAAAAATAGTAAATGCTTTGAAAATGTGTTTTACAGCGAATTTTCCAAAGTACATCTGTCTTTCCCAATACAATCTGGCATCCCTGAATATTTAAACTTATAGATGAACTATGTAAGTCACAATGGAGTCCTCCATTCACCAGATAACTATTTCACTGTTGTATTAGCAGCTTACTCATGTGTTCTTTACATCGCCCCCCTCAGTTAAGGACGGATCCTTGTCTCTATCAGTACCGGACACAGGAGCAAGCACATTAACAGGTGCTCTACAAGCACTTAGTGAATGAATGAGTGATTCAGATAGATCGATTTAATGATAAGATTTATTAGAAAGACCACATAGCTTCATATAAAGAATGTCATCCCCACAGCCAATCCTCATTTCATACTGAGTATCTTGCAGATATTTTATCACTGATCATAGGAGAAAATGACTAAGAACAGTGGCAACAACTTGAAGCTTAACATTATCATCTGAATATACAAAATAGCACTACCATAAGGCATTTCAGGCTGATCAAGGGACACACCATTCAACTCAAAGGGTACAAAACAGATGACCTTTCAGTTCAATCCCAGAAGATTAGACACACACCCCAGCTACTGGTCTACAACTACCATGAATAAGCATCTCATTGTGCGTATCTTTCCCCTTTTGCCCATGTATTTGCTTGGTTAATCTACCAAAGGTAACAAATAACTACTTTCAGCAAAACCCTATTCCTTTTTCCTAGGCCAGAATAAATCCTAACACGTGTGTTTCTCCTGCCATGTCCTATATATTACACGCTTGCTAGCTTTTACTCTATTCCTGATATCTTCCATATATGAAGAGGAAACTGAAAGATAAAGCAGAAAAATTTGTAGTTAGGGGAAACAGGAAGGCATTAAAAAAAATTTAAAGATCTGGAATGAGCCTGATTAGCATCAGAGTAGACACCTGGTGGGAGCCCCAGGCATTTAATAGAAGAACCTGATAAAGAAGGTTCTTTAGAGATAGATGTTTTGACATCTTCTGGTGTAAAAAGATACAGGTTGTCTTAGAGAAGACAACCATTAAAACAAAAGGGAGGATGGAAAATGGAATGACTCCCTTTCACTATATATATATAATATGAAATATTCACTTCTGGGTAAACTAGAAAATAAAATGCATCTATTTTGGAGCAATATTATAGTATGGAAGCTGAGAGGTAATTATCCTTCAGATATATTTTTCTGTCGGACTAAATAATGTGTTTTTTCATCTTCTCTAAAAGCAGTGTCATAAACCTTCAAAGTTTCCATGGCAGGTATATGTTGAGACTATATTTAGAAAAATCAAGTCCCATAATGTTCTAAACAGAGATGGATACAAGAGAAAAAAGAAAATGTAACCATAGAACAAAATAAGGTATTTAAATATAAATTTTTATTTATTTGTTTTTGAGACAGAGTCTTACTCTGTCTCCCAGGCTCGAGTGCAATAGTGTGACCTCGGCTCACTGCAACTTCCCGCCTCCCAAGTTCAAGCAATTCTCCTGCCTCAGCATCCCAGAAGCTGGGACTACAGGTGCCTGTCACCACACCTGACTAATTTTTGTATTCTTAGTATAGGCGAGGTTTTTGCATGCTGGCCAAGCTGGTCTCAAACTCCTGACCTCAAATGATCCACCCACCTCAGCCTCCCAAAGTGCTGAGATTAAAGGTGTGAGCCACCGCACCTGGCCTAAAAATAAAAATTTTATGTGTGCATATTTATCAACATATTTTACTGTCCTTAAAAAGCCTAATTTTGGAAGAGAAATTATAATGGAAAACATACTGTAACAGCTCAGTAAAAGATGATTAGGGTGGTTAATTGATTCTCCTATTTACTATCTGTCAAAAGACATTATTTGTAGTAGCTGAATTGAGCTGATTTTCTTCATATCTCAGAAATATTTCACCCATGGAACATTAGATAATATTGCCCAGGACTTACACAGTGATAAATACCTGACCAAATTTATAATAAAGAAACTTTTCATTCATATCTTTAAAAATAATAAAGTAAAATTATATAAGATAAAGCTTAGGTATTTTCTGACTGAGAATTTTAATGGATAAAATCGTGTAACACTAGATCTTTCCTATGTGCTCAAATATTGAAAGTTTATCTTCTGTCTCCAGGATGTGTTTCAAACTGAATTTAATCGGTAAATTGTTTAAACTATGTGCATAACACAATACTTATTTGAAAACTGATCTGAGTGAATGATGAACATATAACATTTGAGATAAAGAACAACATACGAATTTTAAGTATTAAGTATAAATTGAAATACTTAGGATATGCACATTTCCCAAGTATACTTAGGATATACATACTTCCTAAGTATTTCAACTTATTCTTAATACTTAAAATTCACATGGCACTATAAGCTTTAAAGTATTTCATAAATATTAAGAACTTAAAGCTTACTGCATTTCTGCTTCCACCTCAAATCTCTGTATACTGCATTAAGTCATATTCCTAGGAGACAAAGAACCCACCTTCTGTAACTTGAAATTAACACTAGAAATGTTTCCAGCAAAGAAAACAAAAAGAATTATCTGAGTGAAAGAATTCAATGAAGAACCCTGTATAAACAGTGCTTCCCTCCAAACTGTGCATTATATTCTTTATGAACAAGAAATAAAATGGACATGGACCATCAGAGAAGAGAATTGTGTAGAGCAGCGCTTTTCAAACAAATTACTTCGTTTAAAACAAACACAATCACTAAAAATGCAGATTCTAACTCAGTAGATCTGAAAGAGGGGCTTTTCTGCACTTCCAGCAAGCTTCCAGGTGGTGCTGATGCCTCTTGTCCATGAAACATACTTTGGGCAGAAAGGGAGTAGAATACATACATCTTATTTGGAGGTGTGAAAGCCTAGTGCCAAAGGACCACCAGTTAGGTTTATCGGCTTGCTACAGCAAAAGGACAATGCATACTCTAGGGAACGGGGTACTTCTGAAAAAGGGAGTTAAAATGAACTTGCTATAAAGTTTGTGTTTTGTGCTGGATGATATGGGAGAGGGTAAAGAAAACAGAAGTTCCAAATTCAATGTTGTCAGGAACCAAAGATTGTTGGCAGACTAAACATTTTAACAATTTTTATCAAGGGAGCAGAAAGAGCAAAGAGGGGCTAGAGTTGATTTGAAAAAAAAAAGAAAGCAAGCAATTGTCAGCCAGGTGCAGTGGCTCATGCCTATAATCCCAGTACTTCTGGGATGCTGTGGCAGGAAGATTGTTTGAGGCCAGATGTTCAAGACTATCCTGGCCAACATAGTGAGATTTCACCTCAGTCATTTTGTAATTATTAAAAAAAAAAAAAAAAAAAGAAAGAAAGGAAGAAATTGTCAGTCACTCATGTTACTGAGGAGTCCATATAAGAACTAAGACTGACTGGGAGTGGTGGCTCATGCTTGTAATCCCAGTACTTTGGGAGGCCCAGGCAGGCAGATCACGAGGTCAGGAGTTCAAGACCAGCCTGGCTAACATGGTAAAACCCCACCTCTGTTAAAAATACAAAAAATTAGCTGAGTATGGAGGCACCCACCTGTAATCCCAGCTACTCAGGAGGCTGAGGCAGAAAAATTGCTCAAACCCAAGAGGTGGAAGTTGCAGTGAGCCGAGATCAAGTCACTGCATTCCAGCCTGGGTGACAGAGAGACTCCGTAACAAAAAAACAAAAACCAGAGTCACCTAAGAACAGACTCTGTTTTACTTCTTACTCTTTATGAGCAATATGACAATGAGAGAAAGAGAGAAACTGACTACATTATTACACAGTTCACCCCTCCCCGTGTATGATGTGAATACTGTGTTATACAGTCCTATGTGATACAGTGTTATACTTTTTGATATAGAGAAGACAAAGTTTTTTGTGCACAGAATATGAAAGAGGGACTACACAATAAGCAAGAGTCTTTGAGGAATAGACCAGTACATTAATATCCTTTGGGGAACTACCTATGTTATATGTCTCTCACAAAAAACCGAGAAGAAAAGCAGATGGAGAATACAGCAAGCAGACTGTCTTGCACATGGGTAAAAAGCAGTGCTCAGAAATACTATTAAGAAACAATATTACCATTTAGAAGCTTCCTGTAAATGGAAAACTGGATAAATATCTCTTCTAATCACTACATGAGGCAACATACTCAGCTTATTGTATATAGTATGGGCTTTAGACATGGAGGGAAAATCTTGGCTTCATACTTAATATGATAGGGCTAAGGACAACTCAGTTAACTTTTCTAGCTTGAGACTTCTTATTTATAGCATGAGGACAATACTGTTAACTTTGTTTTAAGGAGTAAATAAAATATGCACAACATTTCATGTATTAAGTACCTCACAGTTGGCCCTCAATAGCATTTAAAGTTAACATATTACCAAACCAGATTCAAAATGCCAGTTTAACATTTATTCATTCCACAGATATTTGTTACCATGTGCCAAGCACTGTGTTTAGAAAAAAATGTAGTATTTTAAAAGCACCTGGTTTTCTGGAGTTTACAATCCAGCATAAAGACAATCAATCTAACAATAAAAAGCACAGGATGTTACCAGAACACAGAGCAGAGAGACCTACAGCAAAGCAGCAGTGTGAAGCAGGGAAGGCTCCTTGGAGGAAGAAAACCTGAAAAAAAGTAAAGAGTTCTGAAGGACTTCTAGTTACAGCTATGTGGAGAAGTCAGTAATTCATTGCTATAAAAATCAACTATAAAACTGGAAAAAATGTATTAAAAATAACATTTCAGAGCATGAAAACAGACTAAAGCAGACAACAAATTAAAAAGCACTCATTCTTGAAAACCAGCTAGAGGTTTAGGTAAAAACAGCATAAGTCTCTAGGGCACCTCACCTCAGGCTACTTCTCTCCTACACTCAGCTGCAGTGGTGAAAACTATAGGTTGACAGACTTGGGGCCGTCTGTAAAAGCCAATATCTTTGCTACCAGAAGGGGCAGATCTGACGTGGGATGGTGGCAAAACTCCAGGTCTTTACCAGCTAAAGTAGCAAATGTAGTGGGAGACAAAAAGGGAAAAACCGTACCTCTGTTCCCTGAGGCTACAGCTGGGCAAGTGGCAGGAGGATCCCTTCAGCCCAGGAGTTCACTGCCGCAGTGAGCTATGATAAACCACTGCACTCCAGCCCGGGTGACAGAGCAAGAGTCTGTCTCAAAAAAAAAACCAGTAACTAAACTGCATAAGAAAGAATACTGGAAATTGTTGATATGTAGGTAAATATAAAAGCCTATATATCATATACTGTATTTTTAATTTCTTTAAAAATCCTAAAATTGGCTTTAAGTAAAAATCATTATTCAGTGCATAATATGTATATACACGGATGGACAGTACATGACAAAAATAGCACAATGTGGGGTGGGGGATACATGAAGCTATATGGGAAACAAAGTTACCATACTTCACTAGATTAAGTAACTATTAAATAACTGTAAAACTTTCAGATTATGATATGTTCCAGATTCATCCTGTAATCCTTAATGCTATCCAAAAGAAATGTGAGAACCACAAATAAGTCATATATGTAATTTTTAATTTTCTAGTAATATTTTAAAGGTTTTTTAAAACATGAAACTTTATTAAGTAGGAATGCAGTAGGAAAAAAACATGAAACTTTAATAACATATTTTATTTAATCCAATACAACCAAAGTATGACAGAATATAATCAATACAAAAATCATAAATGTTTTACATTCACTATTAAGTCATTGAAATCTGATTTGTATTTCACTTTAGCACACATAAATTCAGAGTAGCCATATTTCAAGTGCACAATGGCCACATGTAGCTAATGGCTACAGCACTAGAGCAACCACTAAAGAAAAGATGACTTAAAAAAAAAAAAATCAACACATGAATTAAAATGGTACACTTCAAAAACATTTAACACAAATGTAATAGAAGAAAAGAAGAAGACAAAAAAGACATGAAATCTATAGAAAACAAAAAATCAAAATGGCACGCATAAATCCAACCATATCAAAAATTATATTAAACATTAATGTACCAAACATTCACAGCAAAAGGAAGAGAACATCAGATTGGAGTTTTGAAGGCAAGATTCAGCTGAGTATGATGGCTCATGCCTATAATTACAAAACTTTGGGAGGTCAAAGTGGGAAAATTACTTGAGGCCAGGACTTCAAAACCGGCCTGGGCAACTAAGTGAGACTCTATCTCTGACACACACACACACACACACACACACACACAGTGGTATGCAAGTGTAGTCCTAGCTACATGGGAGGCTAAAGTAGGAGAACTGCTTGAGCCCAGGAGATAAAGGCTACACTGAGCTTTGATTGCACCACTGCACTCCAGCCTGAGAAACAAAGCAAGACCTTATCTCAAAAGAAATAAAGAAAGAGAGAGGGAGGTAGGGAAAGAGACAGGAGTGGAAAGGAAAAGAAAAGAGAACAAAAAATGCAAGAATCAGCTGTATTCTGTCTGTATGAGATATACTCTAGATTCAGAGATACAAACAAGTTCAAATCAAAACAAACTGGTAACCTTAAGAATGCTGCGGTTACTATATTAATATCAAACAAATAAGACTTTAAGACACAAATATTACTGGAGACGAGGGACATTTGATAATGAAAAGTAACACATTTTGTAATGAAAAGTTACATACAAAAAAGGGGAGAAAAAAAATGTTCTAAGCATTAAAAGTCAAGAAGCAGGGGAGGGATAGCTGGGTGGGGAGGGATAATGAGGGAAGAAATACCAGATATAGGTGATGGGGGGGATGAAGGCAGCAAAGCACCTTGCCATGTATGTACCTATGCAACAATCCTGTATGATCTGCACATGTACCACAGAACCTAAATTATAATTAAAAAAAATAAAAGTCAAGAAGCAAGAGAAGTGCTTTCCTATTTGGTACTCCTCTCTCTCCAGCTGTTCATATCTTATTCCCAACTCCTAACAGCACTACCCATGGAGCAGTTCTACAATTCTCAACATTCAATGTCTTTAAATTCCTATGTATTTGAACATACCCTTGCACTACCCGTAACACTGACATCAATATTTGCATCAGAAACTCCCACTCATCCTTCAAGTTTCAGCTCATCAACAAACCCTTCTCTGAATGCTTTACCAAATCTTGCAAATACCTACATTAAAGCACTCATTGCTCTCCAACCATCATTTTGGTATTGAATTTCCCTCCAGACTTTCATTCTTTTTGTTTTCCAGCTTGCAGTAACAGGTTCTATCACAAAACATGATACATAACACGCGTTCAGTAAATGCTTGCTAAATGAAGGATAAATGAACAAATGAACAATTGAACACGTGTAGGAAGGAACAAGGTTGGTGAAAATAGGGGTTGAAGATTTTTTTCACAACTCACATCAGAGGGATTAAAATGGAGTGACCAGGAAGCATTAAACACATGAAAGAATTACTTTAAGCAATAATAACAATAATAATAACCAACATTAGAGGAGTATTTACTATGTGTCAGGTACTGTGCTAAGTATTTTATATACATTAATTCTTTCAATCCTCGTAATAACTCCATTATGAAGGGACTAGTTTTAAGGAATTTTTTAGACACAAGGTCTCACTCTTTTGCCCAGGCTGGAGTGCAGTGGCTCACTGCAGTCTCAATCTCCAGGGTTTAAGCAATCCTCCCAGCTTCACCTCCCAAGTAGCTGGGACTACAACACGCCACCACATCCAGCTAATTTTTAAATTTTCTTTAGAGATGTGGTCTCACTTTGTTGCCCAGGCTGGCCTTAAACTTCAGGCCTCAAGTCATCCTTCCACCTCCACCTTCAAAAGCGCTGGGATTCCATATATGAGCCACCAGGCCTGGCCTTGAAGATACTAGTTTTCAGAGATGGGTCAACAGCAAAAAAAAAAAAAAAAAGTCAATTAGAATAAATCACTAAAAGAAGACACATTAATAGTCAATAAGCATATAAAAAGATATTCAACATCATTAATCATTATGGAAATACAAATCAAAACCACATAGGTATGCCACTTCAAACACACTAGCAGACTATCCTTACAAAAAAACAGAGAATAACAAGTGTTGGCAAAAATGAGAAGGAAAAAACCTTCATACTTGCTGGTGGGAATGTAAAATGGTATATCACTTAGGAAACAATTGGGGAGTCTCTAAAAACATTAAATACTAATTATATAGTCCATATAATGAAAACAAGTTCTCTTTTAGGAAGAAGGAAATGTTCTAAAATAGGTGGCTAAACAACTCTGAGACTATGTTAAAAAAATATGAAACTATACAATTTAAATGAGTGAAGTATATGAGATGTGAATTATATCTCAATGAAATTCTTTTTTAAACAAACTAACTTTAAAAGTTTTTAAACTTAACCATTATGATACAGTTACTCAGTGAAAGAACCAAAATTTGAACCTAGGCAGCCTGATCCTGTGCTCAGAATTCCTACATATATTATAATATTACTAAGAGAAGCACCATAATTAGCTCATTTTAGAAAAGGACTTCATCTAATTATCTTAACCAAAGCACTTAGTATACTGATGTAAGATTTTTCAAAAAGTTAAACAGCATGAGAAATTTATAATACCAGATAAAATTCTAGGCTGGGCATAGAATTGGCTAGTGGCTCATAACTATAATCTCGGTACTTTGGGAGGCCAAAGTAGGAGGATTCTTTGAGCCCAGGAGTTAAGGACCAGCCTGAGCAACATAGCATGACGCCCATCTCTAAAAAAATAAAATAAAATTTTGTTTTAATTAGCCACGCATGGTGGCAGGCACCTGTCTTCCCAGCTATAGGAGGCTGAAGTAGGAGGACTGCTTAAGCTGCAGTATGCTGAGATCTCACTACTGCACTCCAGCCTGCGCAAGAGAGTAAAATCCTGCCTTTAGAAAAAAATCTAAAAACAACTGTTTTACTTCTAATGCTGAGCTACTTTCTATGCTCTGGTGACATCTACGGTTAAAACTGAAAACTAGCATTAATGGCTAGAAAGAAGCAAAGGATTTTTCCACATGGATTCCATCTTTCTTAGCTTTGATTTTATTTCATGGAAACAGAAGGTAAGGAAAATCTAATCAGTTAAATTATTCTGGTGTCATATCCTAATAAATAACTGTTACCCTTATGTCCTTCAAGGAAGGAATGATACCAGTAGTACAATGCTGTATGTTTTTTGATTGCTCTTATCAGTAAATACCTAAAATATTAGGCAAACTAACTCACATATAGCACAGGTATGTAACATATATAACTGATAAAACCCAAGATCTCTAACACATTTGAATGTAAATATTAATTTCCTTTAAGAACAGAATCCAAACAGCTGTTTCTGGCCAATACACACTGTGAGAGACCTCCTATGTACCGCCTTGCCATAATGAAAGGAAGTTTAACCCCACAATATACAATCCTCACTGCACAGACAAGATCCTGATGTCAGAACACCAAAACTGAGGGGCTTACAATGTAAACAAACAGTAGTAACCTATGGCAGATACCAACCTTTGAATCCAGCTTTGGATTTCACCAGAACTCAGGCTTTTGAGAGAGAAATGAGAATATTCCAAAACAAGAAATCACCAATGTCAGGTTCTCAAGAGTAAGTCCTATTGTTGTAAAGAGACTGAACAATGAACATAGCAGCAATCAACTCCCAAGAGAGGCCATTCATTCGCTTGTTGGGTAGAACCTCCTGGGACAACCAGTCAACACCAAGAAAGCAATTCCTGCTCCCTGCATTTTAAAACAGAAGGCTACATTTTTACCACTATTCCCAAGCAACCAATCCAGAACCAAATAGCATGGATATTTTGGAATGAGGAAAGCTCTAAATATATTAATAATCAAATCCATGAATATAGCCAAAGTCCAAATGTAGAAATATATCTTATCATTTTGGTCCATCCTTTAAATGTTTCAACGCTGTCTGAATAGCAATCTCAATGCTGACATCACTCATCCAGTCCAAATGCAAACGTTTTGTTTTTCTCTATTTCCCTTTAGCCTGAGACAAATCGATTCTTTTCAAAGAGTCATTTGAAACATCCTCAGGGGTTCTCTTAGAGTAGACAAGGCAAAATCCCTGGCTCTCATGTGCCTCTGACAAGTTCCACCATTTTCACAAGTAGCTAATGTGCACTACTACTGCATGTGGACCACCACTGTTAGGGAAGAGGAACCCAATCACTGCCTCTATGTTCTGCCACCACCTGAATAATAAGAACAAGAAAATCACATGGCAAGAGCCTGCAGACATCAAGACACCTATGTTAGGCACCTAAGAGGATAGAGTGGCTTTTAAAACCTGATTTTACAATTATAAGGTTAAATATCTGAGGTTGTCTACAAGGAAAAAGAACAATGTTTGGAGAAAAAGCATGGTCAAGATCCTTTATGAGTGTGAGGGTTACTATATGTCATCATGTAAGGGGCCTTGGAAACACACTCTAAATTATAGGAGAGGCTAGAAAAATACTATTTACCTTAATATTGAGATGAAAGTATGAGTTACTCACACATAAATGATAGAAATAACTGAGCTTTTGCAAATTGAGCTTTATACTTACATCAATATCCTACTGGTACACATCTCCATTTTACTTGATCATACTGTTTGGGAATTTTAGTGTTAGCTTCTCAGCCAGCTAATTATTCATTATTCAAAGTATTTTTGCTCCCAATGGCTCACTTACTAATTATACATTGAACCACAAAGCTCTTGAAGTTTCTACTCCCACCTTAGCATCCTATTTGGATCATCAGACAGCTTCCGTATCGGAACTGGATACACATCATCAACCCACAGAACTAATTCAGGATAACTTTCATATAACCAAAGAACAAACTATTATGCAGAATCCGTTTATTTTAATCTAAGACAACTAGTACTTTAATATGGTTTGGCTCTTTGTCCGCACCCAAATTTCAAGTTGAATTATAATCCCCAGTGTTGAAGGAGAGGCCTGAATCATGGGGTACACTTCCCCCTTGCTGTCCCTGTGATAGTGAGTTGCCATGAGATCTGGCTGTCTGCCTGCCAGCCATATGGACATGTGCTTACTTTCCTTTTGTCTTTCACTATGATTATACATTTTGCGAGGAAGAAGGGTGCATGGCCTGCAGAACCATCAGCCAATGAAATCTTTCTTTTATAGATTACCCAGTCTCTAGTGTGTCTTTATAGCAGTGTGAAAACTAATACACTCAACAAGTAGAAAAGCTATGGCTTAACCACAGCAACAATATTTCCTTACCAAGTGTGGTTGAAGACACTAAAGGAGTGTGTCGCCATGATCTAAAATGTCGAGAAATTAGGAATCCTTATAATGGATATTCTCTTGGGAAAACTCTACAATTTATTTGCCTGTTCATGGACCACTACTGGTCTGTGGCCTGTTAGAAACCTGGCCACACAACAGGAGGTGAGTAGCAGGCAAGCAAGAATTACCACCTGAGCTCCACCTCCTGTCAGATCAGCAGCAGCATTCGATTGTCATAGCAGCACAAACACTACTATGAACTGTGCACGCGAGGGATCTAGGATGTGCGTGTGAGGGATCTAGGATGCGCATGTGAGGGATCTAGGATGCGCATGTGAGGGATCTAGGATGCGCATGTGAGGGATCTAGGATGCGCATGCGAAGGGTCTAGGATGTGCGTGTGAGGGGTCTAGGACGCGTGTGCGAAGGGTCTAGGATGTGCGTGTAAGGGGTCTAGGACGCGTGTGCAAAGGGTCTAGGATGTGCGTGTAAGGGGTCTAGGACGCGTGTGCGAAGGGTCTAGGATGTGCGTGTAAGGGGTCTAGGACGCGTGTGCGAAGGGTCTAGGATGTGCGTGTAAGGGGTCTAGGACGCGTGTGCGAAGGGTCTAGGATGTGTGTGTAAGGGGTCTAGGATGCGTGTGCGAAGGGTCTAGGATGTGCGTGTAAGGGGTCTAGGACGCGTGTGCGAAGGGTCTAGGATGTGCGTGTAAGGGGTCTAGGACGCGTGTGCGAAGGGTCTAGGATGTGCGTGCAAGGGGTCTAGGACACTTGTGTGAAGGGTCTAGGATGTGCGTGCGAGGGATCTAGCATGCACACTCCTAAAAATAAATGTAATATGCTTGAATCATCCCAAAGCCATCCCCTCTGCCCACCGAACTGTGGTAAAATGATCTTCCAAGAAACTGGTTCCTGGTGCCAAAAAGGTTGGGACTGCTGGTACATCATATATAGCTCTGTGACCTTAACTATTTCAGATGATACCTTTCATGCTCTGGGTTGAAAAACCACCTCTGAAGATAGGAGCTATTCTAACACAGCTATCCTAAATTCCTTACTTATTCATCATGGAAAAACATAAATGTTTATTATTGCCAGGCCCTCAAGCAGTTAATGGTCTTGAGGAAGGAGACCGCTTTCTCTTAAGCTTCTAAGACCACTTCCCCCTAGCCTTCTACATTGCATTTCTAAAGGAAAAGTTAAGTCAGCCAGATGAGGTCAGTGGAAGGACCAGTTGGCACCACCAGCCAGGTCTAAAGGTTAAGGATCAAACTCCCTACTGCTACTCACAATCCTATCTATAGATCATGGACAAGATATGGAGGAATTTTCCCCAGAAGGCACTGATCTTGCTCAACTGCTCAGACCCCTACCTAGTCACATATCCTACACTCTCACATGTGCACCTCTTAGACTGTAAGCCTTAAAAAGGGCCAGGATTTTCTCTGTCGGGAGCTCAGTTATTGAGGCTGGAGCCAGCCACATCTCCTGGCCGAATAAAACTGCCACTTCCTTCCCATTTCGGTGTTTGAGAGGTTTGTTCGCAGCCGCTCCTGCTTCAGTCTAGCAGGAAAAATATACCTAGACAGATGTAGTCACCCAGTGGGTTCTTCTTGCTTGCTGCACAGATAGAGCTGATTCAGAGACAGCAGTGCTGTGGTGGGGAAAGAGTTTACAAACATAGAGCTAGCCAAGCAAAAGAACAAGAATTTATCACTCAAATCAACCTCCCGAAAACTTGGGACCAGGGCTTTTCAGGGATAGGTGTCAGCAGATGGGAGATAGGGAATTGAGAATGCTGACTGGTTTGGGATGAAATCACAGGGTTGTAGAAAACAGACGTGTGTTGAGTCTGCCTCTGGGGTGGGTATGCAAGACTGACTGAGCCATAAAAAAAAAAAAAGAAAAAACAGAACAACAAAGACTGGTTGACTCCTGAGACATGGGTGTGGGTGGAGTCAGTCAATCACCAGACTACTCAGTTTGATAAACATCTCAAAAGACCAATCTTCTGTTCTACAACAGTGATGTTAAGTGTAGGAGCCATTGGGGAAGTTACAAAACTTGTGATCTCTGGAACAATGGCTGGTGTGGTCTAACCACGCCTACATCTTAGCAGAATTTCAGGATCTTCCCATAATCCCAATCTCATAGGCTTTCATTATTTTGCAAAGGCAGTTTTGGTCCCTGATCAAGGGAGTTAGTTTCAGAGAGGGACTATCATCATCCTTGCTTCAAAGTTAAACTATACACTAAATTCTTCCCATAGTTAGTTTGGCCTATGCCCAGAGATGGGCAAGGACAGCCAGCCTGTGAGGTTAGAAGATGGAGTCAGCCATGCTCAGCTTCTCTGTCATAATCATTGCAAAGGTGATTTCACAGATGAAAATCTATAATAAGGTATGGTAAAATCTACAGTAGAGATAAGTACAACACGCAGTCGTGATGAACTCTACTTAGGAATAGCTTCACAAATGAAATATTTAGAGTGGTTCTAAAAGGGCAAGAGTTAAACCAGGCTGACAAGGAAAAGCATATACAAAGGTAAACAGTACATTCAGGGGACTGTAAGTAATCTAGAACGACTGAAGCACAGAGCACGAAGAGGAGATCCCTGGGGCTGAGGTTAATCAGATAGGCAGGAGCCAAAATAGGAGGAGACTGGAATAGAAAAAATGAGAATAAGGTATGTACAATGAAGGAAGAAAAACAGGTGAGAGACTTCACGGAACCCAAAGAAATAGAGAATTCAAGAACTAGTGCTCAGTCTGACCACAGCTGTATAAAATAGACAGTATCAGGCTGGGCGCAGTGGCTCACGCCTGTAATCCCAGCACTTTGGGAGGCCGAGGCGGGTGGATCACGAGGTCAAGAGATCGAGACCATCCTGGTCAACATGGTGAAACCCCGTCTCTACTAAAAATACAAAAAATTAGCTGGGCATGGTGGCGCGTGCCTATAATCCCAGCTACTCAGGAGGCTGAGGCAGGAGAATTGCCTGAACCCAGGAGACGAAGGTTGCGATGAGCCAAGATAGTGCCATTGCACTCCAGCCTGGGCAACAAGAGCGAAACTCTGTCTCAAAAAAAAAAAAAAAAAGTTTGGGGCAGTGGAACATCATCACAGTATCTTAGACTCATATTTCCTTAGATTAACTAAATGATCATTTTCAAGTCAAAGCTTTTTTTGAAAGCTAAAATAAAATTTCTAAGTAACCAAGGAGAGTCATTCAAGTGGAAAAAGTTGACGATATTAAACTCTAAAAAATAAGGTATGTAGGCCAGGCATGGTCGCTCACACCTATAAATCCCAGCACTTTGGGAGGTCCAGGGGAAGTATCTCTTGAGCCCAGGAGTTCAAGATCAGCCTAAGCAACATAGTAATACCCCATCTCTATTTAAACTTTCTTTTTTTGAGACAGAGTCTCATTCTGTGGTCCAGGCTGGAGTACAGTGGCAAAATCTCGGCTCACTGCAACCTCTGCCTCTCAGATTTAAGATATGCCCTGCCTCAGTCTCCCAAGTAGCTGGATTACAGGAATGTGCCAGTATGCCCAGCTAATTTTTGTATTTTTAGTAGTGACGGGGTTTCACCACGTTGGCCAGGCTCGTCTCAATCTCCTGACCTCATGATCTGCCTGCCTTGACCTCCAAAATGCTAGCATTACAGGTGTGAGCCACTGTGTCCAGCCTTACATTTTTCAAAATAAAAAATCAGGGTATGTAATAATCATATAAAGTTCTAAAACATCCAGTAGCAACGTTTTTAAATCCCAATAATTCAAGTACATTTTAAGATTATTCATTCATAATACATTGTAGTCTAAAATAAGAATAACCTCTCTAAACAGTCATATTACCTTCATCCTTCCTTTTTCCAATATAATGGCAAAAGACAGAGTTGTGATATTTTTACTGTAATCATAGAAATAACAATGTAACATATATAGGATTAGCATATCAAACGTGAGTAAATACGAAAATACAGATGTTTCTTCATCCTGATGAACAAATTATTAAATCTGCCGACTATTTTCCAAATTTATAAAAGGCCATAATAAAATGTGAAGCAGAACTGTTCAAACCAGTTAAAGGGAGTCTGGAACTGCTAAAATGATTAACAATGCCAACTTAAAGATGATCTCATATCTGAGCACGTGATACCTCTGTGATTTCGTGGCACAAATCCCTCTATCCATCAAACTAAAGAGAAGGGTTAGAGAGGTTAATAGAGACAGAGTGTCTGTAACAGACTTCTGCATTCCATTCTCCACTCAATACACTCCAGTCGTCACTGAACTATTTGTTATGTTCTTATGAGTCAGTGCTCCCTTCACAGTCAAGATAGAGGCCAGAAGCCACCGTGTGAAGTAATAAAGCTTACCTTTGCAAATCCTCGTCAAGCTGATCTGACGATCAAGTCTAGGCGAGGCTCCATAAACAACGCAAGTGCAAGCACAACTTTAATTAGAAGCTCAAATGGCACCATGAAACATCTAAATAAAACATGAGCAAGTCCAATAGCCACCTGCAACGAGCAATGCCAATTTCCAGCCTCCGTTCACTATAAAGAGATTCTTCTCTATTCAGCTGCGCACTCACTTGGGCTGTATGACTTTGGCCTAAAATAACAGTCAATAATTTAAAATCATGGAAATAAATTTTAAATCTATACCTAAGTTTTATTATGCATGTAGCAGTCAAAAATGTCATCGACAGAAAAAAAAATGAAGTTCAATCATTTGCTAGGCTGGCACCTCATTCTACCCTATTTCTCCATTAAGATTCACCATTAAAAACAAACAAAACTCATACGGCAAATTGCTGATAAACCAGGGTCAAGTTACTCTATCTGCGGCTGGTTAAGGGTGATCCCGAACTACGTGGCTTTTTTAGATCCTCCCTGACTAAAGGAAAATTACTAGAAGAGTAAGGACTACACAGAGCTAGTCGCATAAATTACAGTTGACCAGGTGCAGTGGCTCAGCCTGTAATCCCAGCACTTTGGGAGGCTGTGGTAAGAGGACTGCTTTAGGCCAGGAGGTTGAGACCAACCTGAGCAACATAGCAAGGCCCTGTGTCTTTAAAAAAAAAAATTTTTTTTTTTAAATTAGCCAAGCATGATGACACATGCCTGTAGCCCCAAGTACTCGGGAGGCTAGGGCAGGAGGATAGTTTGAGCCCAGGAATTAAATGAGATGGCATTAGTGATGGTTCCACATATCAAGAAATATATCCCAGTTTCCTTCTTTACTCCCTATTTTAAACATATCCTATATTCCTAGTTCCTCTCCTCTAGTCTCTCCTTCTATGAGATACGGATAATTTATTCCCTATTCTTGCTGTTTTCTAACAGTAATACAAGACAAAGGATAATCAATGGTAAGAACATTTAACTAGGAAATAACCCAGAAGTTCACTGACAGAAAAACTGATAAAGTGTGGTCTATGCTATATGATAGAATATCATAAAGTGGTGAAATTAATAACTAATGCTATGTGCAATAATGGATACATGCTGAAAATGTAATGCTGAGGATTTTTAAATTGCAGAAGACTACATTCAGCAATGATATCATTTATAGGGCTCAAAAAATAAAAAACATTTATCTATGTTCAAACACATACATTTGTGATAAGCATATAAAATATATATAAAGCATATAAAACATCTCACATACCCTGATTCAAAGTCAACAGTCTCACAGAAATGTCTTCACATTTGGATGCACACCCGAATTGGAATGTATGCTGCTCTACATACGGGCACACCAAACACAACCAACCTAGAGTTGCTCGAATGCTGTAAATTTTTAAAATAAATAAAGCCAGCCAACATGTTACCCTTCATTTACCTATCTTAAATTCAAATCACGATGATAGCTGTAGGTGGAAATGTTTTGCTTTTCGTTATAAAAGCTTTACACACACCATGGTGGCCACTGCTGTTGAGGTCAGCAGCACCATGGTAACTGTGAAAGGTTAGCACTTTAGTTTTTGTATGTTGAGGCCTTGGCTCAAGATCCCATCTGTGCTGACTTCAGACTGAAAGGAACACATTTCCTTCAGCCTGAAAACTGAAACATATGCTGCACTTAGAGGTTCCTTGAGTCAGTTCAGCTGTACGCACCCAGGATGTGGAGACTGATAACTTGTGAACAAACTAGAAGACTTTACATACGGCACCCACCTGCTAGACAAGGGAAGACATGCCCGTAAGGCCTCTATATCCAAAAAGACAGAAGTAAGTCCCATCATCTACATATATTATGTCTACATGCAGACTCTTGCTCCTGCTAAAAAGCAGAGTGAGGAGTTTGCAGGTTAACAAGACAGAACTGAGTCAATCAACTAAAGCACTTAGAAAGGCCCTGCGAGCACTTGATCTTTGCATCCTCATTACTTGATCTAGGCTTGTGCTCTTCAATACTGACCACATTTGGCTATTTAACAAAAATTCAATAAAACTTAAAATCAACTTCCTCAGTCACACTAGCGACATTTCAAGTGATCAGTAACCACATATGATTACTGGCTGGTTACCACACAGGACAGAGCAAGTATAAAACCCTTCTGTCATTACAGAGAGTGCCTTAGGCAGTTCTGACTTAGATACTTATACGCTTTTTTACTTTAACATTTAAATTGGCACATAATAATTATAAACATTTATGAGGTACAGCATGGTTTTTTTTTTGTTTAGACAGGGTCTCACTCTGTAACTCAGACTGAAGTGCAATAGTGCAATCATGGCTCACTGCAACCTCAAACTCCCAGACTCAAGTAATTCTCCCACCTCAGCCTCTCAAGTAGCTGGGACTACAGATGTGCACCACCACGCCTGGCTAATTTTTATTTTTTGTAGAGATAGGGTTTCAACATGTTGTCCAGGCTCGTGTCAAATTCCTGGACTCACGTGATCTGCCCATCTCAGCCTCCCAAAGTTCTGGGATTACAGGCATAAGCCACCACGCCTGGCTATACAGTATGGTATTTTTTTTTTTTTTTTTGAGACGGAGTTTCGCTCTTGTTACCCAGGCTGGAGTGCAATGGCGCGATCTCGGCTCACCACAACCTCCACCTCCTGGGTTCAGGCAATTCTCCTGCCTCAGCCTCCTGAGTAGCTGGGATTACAGGCATGCACCACCATGCCCGGCTAATTTTTTGTATTTTTTAGTAGTGATGGGGTTTCACCATGTTGATCAGGATGGTCTCGATCTCTTGACCTCATGATCCACCCGCCTCGGCCTCCCAAAATGCTGGGATTACAGGCTTGAGCCACTGCAGTACGGTATTTTTACACATATACACAATGTGTAATGATCAAATCAGAGTAAATTAGTATATCCATCACCTCAAACATTTATCATTTATTTGTATTGGTAACACTCAAAATCTGCTCTTCTAGCAATTGGAAAATACACAGTAAGTTGTGGTTAACAGACACTAAACCACTTTTCAAACAAAACCAAAAACTCCACCAGCATACTGAACATAAAAATCCCAGAGTAAACCAGAAAATGTCAAGGATTAGTCACCTAGCACAATTAATCTGAGATTTTTCACAGCTTCGATGGTTGAGGCTTCTCTCAAATGGCATCTTTATTTGAGCATTTCATTGTTTACTGTTGCACAGTGATTAAAAGAATGGACTCTGAAATCAGATGGTTTGAGTTTCAATCTCTCCAACGGTCTGTGAATTATTCTAATTTTCTTATTCTCCTATATGTTAAAATGGGTTTTGTTTTTTTTTTAAATAGAGACAACAGCTCAAACTCCCAGACTCAGGCAATCCGCCTGCACCAGCTTCCCAAAACACTGGAATTACAGGTGTGAGCCATTGCGCCCAGCCAAAATGGGGGTATTAATAGTATCCACCTCACAGATTTGTTTAAAAATTAAAAGATACAATGTTTGTAAATGTATTAGTACCATGCTTTGCATGGAGTAAGAGCTCCATAGTTGTTAGCTATTTACTATTATTATCCTTACCAAAAGGAAGAAGGAAAGCATGAGGCTGAATTTCTGAATTTTGCCCGTTAAAAAATGTTAAAGCTCTGGTAAAGATGCACCATGAGAGAAAATCAACACATATGATCTTTTTCATTTTCAGCCTTGAATTTAATAATTTCCTTTCTCAGCTTTAAAAAGCCTGTCCTTGCCTTTTCATTCTTCTCATAAGTCTCTCTTTGGTGCATCATGTCCATTGTGCTACACGTTAGCCACTATTCAAAGCACATGACATGTACCAGCTTAATAAATTCTCAAAACAATCCTACAAAGTAGATACTCAATAAGCCTATTTATTTTCAAGTGAAAAAACTGAGACACTTAGAGGTTAGGCAACTCATGCAGGATCACATAGCTAGTAAGTGGCAATGTGACTGGATCCAAACGCAGGCAGTCTGGATGGAGAATCTCTGCTCTATTGCAGCCACCATGCAAAACTGCTTAAATATGCAGCAGTCCTCCCTTCAAAGCAAACAAACAAAACCTTTCCCAGGCTATCTACCTGGTAATATTTCTCTAGCTTATTTAATTAGGTTGGTATGACAGGCAAGAGTAGGTCTCCTGGGATTTGGATTGACAGCAGCTCTCACTGTCCTGTCTTCTGACTAAATCCCCTGCGGGATGTGGATGGAATAAAACTGCTAGCAGAAGGTCTGGCATTGCCCCCTGGGAGGTCTGGGAATTTGTGAGGAGAGTTTGGTTTTCACAATAATTGCGGGACACCATCAGGATTCACTCTGAAGGAGACAAAGGTGCTTATATCCAACAGTATCTGTCACAATCACATACAACTTTCAAATGTCCAGTTCAGACATTCAGGTCTAGAACCTAACTGCTGATTACATATAAGAAGCAATTCTTGTATTTTAGTTTATTTAATAGATGCTGAATTTTCTAACATTGCAACCACCAGGTAAAATGAAAGAAGCTGGTACTTTTGTCTTCAAAATCTTACCAGGAGTTGTTCATCATTTCAGACTAGAATGTCATGCTATTTGAATCACAAACACAACACAGCTGTATCGGTCTCCAACTGGAGCTGCACCTTTACAGTAATTCTGTACCATGACTCCTCTTAGTACCTAGGTATTTATATATAACAACATCTTAGTCAGCTGAGGCTGCTAGAACAGAATACCATCAATTGGGTGGCTTACATACAACAAAAGTTTACTTTTCGGCTGGACGTGGTGGCTCATGCCTGTAATCCCAGCACTTTAGGAGGCTGAGGCAGGCTGATTACCCGAGGTCAGGAGTTGGAGATCAGCCTGGCCAACATGGTGAAACCCATCTCTACTAAAAATACAAAAATTGGCCAGGCATGCTGGCAAATGCCTGTAATCCTAGCTACTCGGGAGACTGAGGCAGGAGAATCACTTGAACCTGGGAGGCAGAGGTTGCAGTGAGCCAAGATCATACCACTGCACTCCAGCCTGGGTGACAGAATGTGACTCAGTCTTCTTAAAAAAAAAAATATATATATATATATATATATATATATGTATTTTCCCACTGTTCTGGAGGCTGGGAAATCCAAAAATCAAGGTGTCTGCAGATTCAGTGTCTGCTGAAGGCAGGTTTACTCATTCACAGATGGTGCCTTCTTGCTGTGTCCTCACATGGCAGAAGGAGAGGTCAGCTTCCTGGGGCCTCTTTTATAAGGGCACTAATCCCATTCATGAGGACTCTGCCTTCCTGATCTAATTACCTCCCTCAAACCCATCTCTTAATATTATCAGCTTGGGGGCTAAGATCACACAGCATATTAATTTTGGAAGGGTGCAAACACTCTGACCATAATAGGTTAACATACACTGTTTTATAATAAGTAACTTTATCATAAAAAGTTATGATATTGCATTATATTGCATTTTGAAATTGTGTACATAAGTAGTTACATTATCTAAGATTTTCTCTTCAGGATAGCATTTGTTTGTGTGTGTGTGTGTGTGTGTGTGTGTGTGTGTGTATGTACGTGCATGTCTCAAAATATCTTTATAAAAAGGGCTTTTGTGCTTAAAAGGGGTGATGTCCCATGCTTGACATCTCTGGGAAAAAAATTAGTCGTCTACAGAATAAACTGTTGCTGTTTCCTATAATTATTTTACTATACAGGAAAATCAGAGTTACATGTCCCTAAGGTGTTAGGGACTAACAGCTTTCCAACTGCCCAGAAGTATTGATAAACAGAGGGAAAAATGAAATTTATGAGTTCTCCATAAAGTTCTGGCCTCTCCCCATCCTAATCCCTATTCTAGAAGCAAGTCTTTATTTATTTTTATTTATTTTTATTTATTTTTTTTGAGATAGAGTCTCGCTCTCTCACCCAGGCCGGAGTACAGTGATGCAATCTCAGCTCACTGAAAACTCTGCCACCCAGGTTCAAGTGATTCTCCTGTCCCAGCCTCCTGAGTAGCTAGGATTATAGGCACCCACCACCATACCTGGCTAATTTTTATATTTTTAGTAGAGATGGGGGTCTCACCATGTTGGCCACACTAGTCTTGAGCTCCTGACCTCAAGTGATCCACCTGGCCTCCCAAAGTGCTGGGATTACAGGTGTAAGCCACTGCGCCCAGCCAAGTCTTTAAAGTATAAAACCTTAAGGTACAGAAGCCACTATCTTCTGTATTCCCCTACCACCTCTCACTGACTGAGCCAACTAGTTTTGCGTTAACTGCCATTGTCACACATCCCCAAGAACCTACAGAAATGACCTTGGCTTGTTACTATCAAACCATCTCAAACCTCTCCGAATCTTTACCTACTCGGTAAATAAGACGACTTACAATTCCTTGGGTAGTTCCTGTAGCCCCGTCCCAGCTTGAATGGATTGTCCTGATGCGACTACACAAGGACTGCTGTCTCATTTCCCTGACCTGGCATATCTTTAGTTTCTTCCCTCTTGACTTCTAATGAAGACAAAACTGCATTGCCTAAGTATCCTTTAGAAATAAAACCTTAACGTTCTTTAATACTTGATCTCTTTTCAATGTCTTCTATTTATTTCCTGTAATTCTGCTAAAAATAGTTTAGACATTGAAAAAAATCAATTCCAATAAAACTAAATAAAATATATTGAATGACAACTACTTACTGTGTTAAAAAGAATACTACAGTAAATTAAAAGGTTTCCTGAATTTGCAGCATTCTTAAACTGAATTAAAAAGTAGAAAGAAAAGGAGAGAAGATGAATATAGTAGCGGTTTTTAAATTTTGGTATGTATCAGATATTCCTAATTACCTGATAAGGAATGTTGCCCACAATTTATAGGTTGAAGAAATCAAGACAAGAGAGGTTAAACAGTTTGCTCAAGGTCATGTATAGAGACACCTCCACCCTCCGCCTCAACCAGTGCTAGGATTACGACCCATATTTGTCTAACTCTATTACATCATGCTACCACTCTACTGTAATTATAATTAGTGCTAACTACGTACCAAGAACTGTGCTAAGCATCTCATTTAGTCTTTATAATAATCCTATCAGGTAGGTACCAAATTTAGCTTCATTTTACAAATGAGAAAACTGGGAACAGAAAGTTAGGTTGCCCAAAGTCACATAGTAAATAGTCCAATTTACATTCAGATCCAGGTACCTGACTCCAGAACCTATGCCCACAATCATTAGGCTACACTCTCTAATAGACTAAAATTCACTTCAAAAAAATGAGTAAATAGCTAAAGGAAATGATGACAGTTCTATTCCCAACAGAATGATTTGTTTAACAACAGCTGTCCTCGTGAGGGTGCAAGATGTAGTTTGAATATATGTCCCCACCAAATCACATGTTGAATCATAATCCCCAGTGTCGGAGGTAGGGTGTGGAGGAAGGTGTGGGTCATGGGGGAGGATCTCTCATGGCTTAGTGCTATGCTCATGATAAAATATGCTCATTTCAAAGTATGTGACACCTCCCCCTGACACTAGCTCCTGCTTTCTCCATTTGACATGCCAGCTCGGCTTTGCCTTCTACCATGACTGTAAGCTTCCTGAGGCTTCATCAGAAACCAAGCAGATGCCAGGTGCCACGCATGGTTCTTATATAGGCTGCAGAACTGTGACCCAAGTAAACCTCTTATCTTTATAAATTGCCCAGCCTCTGTACTTCTTTATAGCAACACAACAGCCTAACACAATGCACTAGCAAATCAAAGTGGGATTTTTTTTAGTCCCCAAGTGATTAAAACTTTTAAAAAACAAAACCATTAACCTTAGAATTAAATATCTTATTTTGGTGTGCTAATGTAATATTGAACATGAAGTGATTACAAAGTAATTTCCCATAATCTCTATCTGTGGGTGGAAAGAGGGGTGGCATATAATGGCACAACACAGAAATGTATCCTTACATTTGAAAATTCATCTTCTCTTTGGAATACAGGCTCCTCCTACCCCTAGAGCAGTCAGAGAGACATAGTTACCAAATGCAAAACAGAACGCAGTCTTTACAGAGAAACCACCAGGGATGAGAAATCACCCGCTGTTATTTACAAATAAAGCCAGCAGTGAGAAATGTGACAGAGATATTAGAGGAAAGCAAAAGAGCCATTTTTAAATGTTACTTAAAGATTGTCCTTGAAAAATATGAAAGAAAAAACTAAGAATATTATCTGGTAAGTTAACAAAGCCCTGAAGCAAGCATCAGACATCCCAAATCAGCCACATGGGACATAGAGAAGGAGCCACACAGAACCTAAACCACTCTCTTATCTACAAGGTTAAGGTTTGGGTTTGCTACAGGAAGACACCAGAGATTTAGAATACATGGTGTCATGTAAATAGCTCTCACCGTCATTATTTTTAAGGCTTTTATGTATATATTTTAACTGCATACTATTTACGTAAATAAAATATATATTCATATATACACTAATTTGCACACACACATATACAAATATATGTAAAAATAAATGTTCCCCAACTTGTGACATCAGGTGATCCACTTACCTCGGCCTCCCAAAATCCTGGGATTACAGGCGGAAGCCAGGTTTTTGACATTCACACTGGGTAAATCTTGATGAGCAAAACAGTACCCATCATAAAAAGCTGCCTTAATTTAAAGCTATTTCAGCTTAGGTATGTTTCATATTACTGTAATGAAGATCATAGCCAAAAGATGATAATAAAACTAACAAACCCCTGGAACTGTTGACACAGATACACTGTCGATAATTTTTCTACAAAAACTGCCATGTCAGCTTAAGCTATCTTTTCTTCTCTGAACTGTGATAGCATTTACCTTCTCTAGGCTTAGGTCCCACAGATGCAAAGGGAAAGGAAAGTGTTGTGGCCCATCCCCACTTCTAATGTAACAGCAATAATAATAGATAAAATGTATATAGTACCTACAATGTCCCAGACCCTTTTTGGATGCTTTAACTACTTACTCCATTATTTTTCATCCTTACAACAATCCCATTATTAGTCCATTTACTAAGAAGGAAATTGACTCAAAGTTGAGGTAAATAGTCCCAGGTCATAAAGCTATTTCATAGAACTGGATCTAGAACCCTGGCTTCCAGCACTAAAAATTAAATGAATGAATGAATGTTTGCTCACTTTTTCTTTTAAAGATAAAGATCTTTAAAATCTTCAGCCCAGGCTAGACTCAAACTACTGGGCTCAAGTGATCCTCCTGCCAGCCTCCCAAGTAGCCAGGACTACAGGCACACACACACCATCAGGCCCAGCTTTCACCATTTGTTCACCCTTCTGGTTCAGTTTCAGATTTCATTTAGAGAAAAAAAGTTTTGCATCATTTAAAATAAAAACACTGAATGCCACTAGTATATATAGTTTATTTACCTATTAGCCCTCAAACTCGGATATCATTTTTATGGTGTTCTGGGCACACCATTTAATTCTGTGTTACTTAACTTTCTGTACGTTAAGTCTTGAACTGCATACATGTACGTATAAACTCCCACAGATAAGTACACTAGACGGTAAGCTCTTAGAGGACTTTTATTTCTTTGTATTAGGTTGGTGCAAAAGAAACTTCGGGTTTTGCCATTAAAAGCAATTAATATCTCCTATGTTGAATACAGTACAATGCATTCACTAACAAATTTTTTGAGAAATAAACTTGATTTAACTGGTCAAATAAATTTTTATCCTGGGAAAAACAGTTTTAGTTTAAACTATGCTACTACTTACTAATAATAAACAATCCTTAAGAATTTAACAATCCTAGGCCGGGCACAGTGGCTCACACCTTTAATCCCAGCACTTTGGAAGGCCAAGACGGGTGGATCACGAGGTCAAGAGATGGAGACCATCCTGATCAACAAGGTGAAAACCCGTCTCTACCAAAAATACAAAAATTAGCTGGGCATGGTGGCGCATGCCTGTAGTCCCAGCTATTGGGGAGGCTGAGGCAGGAGAATTGCCTGAACCCAGGAGGCGGAGGTTGTGGTGAGCCGAGATCGTGCCATTGCACTCCAGCCTGGGTAACAACAGCGAAACTCCGTCTCAGAAAATAATAATAATATAAAAAAAAAAAAAAAAAAAAAAAAAAAAAGAACTTAACAATCCTTAACAACTTAAACAATCACATGAGGCAGCGGGTTCTGCCGAACCCGCTGCCTATTTCTTATCCATGCGGTGTCACTAATCCATTTATAGGTTGGAACAAGATACAAGTTTTAACTTCCAGAACTAGTAGAGCATACTTTCCCTGCAGAGGGACCACCACTGTGACTTCAGGATTCTAATGAAGTTTTTTTCTCTGAAGCTCAGCATTCAAATCTGCATTCTTACTTGGTTAGTATTCACCTCCACTACTTTATGCAGATCACAAGAAAAATGAACCCTAGGTGCCATAACAACTTGCAAGAAATTACTATTCATCAGCATGAATCAACAAGCCTACAATTATAACAGTGTCCACTGGGAAAAGTAAAAAAAAAAAACCTTTTACGAAGGTCATATAAAATGAAAGAAACGGGGGAAAATAAAGAATTCATTTTTGTATTGAACACCACACAAATGTTTTCAGCAGAAAATTACTATGACTATTATTGGGGCTCAGAAAAATGATACCCTAAAGTATGGTGCTTTCATATGCTGGGTACTTTTGAATTTAAAAAAATCAGAAGACCTTAGAAGCTGCCTCAGAACCAAGGACTCTGTAACCTTCTCCTGTTTCTCTTCAACCCCCAAAGCACAGAGAGGGGCTCTCTGGAATTTCTTTATCAGACTGAGGAAACTTTTTCCGAAAGAAATGCAATTCTCTTAAACCTCCTCCCTAGAAATCTCATTAAATTACCAGGAAAGATAAACCTGAGAAAAGAAGAAACTATAAAAGTCATGACCAGACAGACTTTTCATCTATTCTTCAGAGAGCAGCTTTGAGAGGTTACCTAAGAGACTTTAACTGCATAATTGGACAACCTGCAGTTCCTCCTCTCAACTTCCCGTAACTGTGAGACTCATTCAGTTTCCAAAAAGAACCATTTACAAACTACTGTCTGCTCCTTGGACCCATTAAACTCTCCTAAAAGTCACTTACTATACCCCAAAATTGCCTGCATTTCCTCATCTCCCTGTCCCCTAGGAGGAGGGTGCTATTTAAGCTGTGGCTATCTGGCCCTTCTGTTACAGCCCAACAGGTTCTTCTTACCCGCTGCCCAGAAAAGCCAATACACTGAGAACAGCAGGAGTGTTGCAGCAGAGAAGAGTTTAATTATTGTAAGGCAGCTGAGAGGAAGGAGGGGCAGTATCTCTCAAAGCCACTTCCTTGAAAGCTTGGAGCCCAGGGTTTTTAAGGATAATTTGGCAAGCTGGGGACCGGGGGTAGTATACGCTACTGATTGAAGATGAAATCACTGGAGTGTTGGAACTGTCTTCACATGTGGAGTCAGTTTCTAAGTGGGGGCCACGGGACAAGTTGAGTCAGTTCCTTGGTACAGTCATGGTCCAGATGGCATTAGCCAGTTCATCAAAATGCAAAAGTCTGAAAAATATCTCAAAAACCAATGTCAGCGTTTACGATAGTGATGTTAACTAAAGGAGCAACTAGGGAAGTTACAAATCTTGTGGCCTCCAGCAGTAACCAAGTTAAGGAAGCTGGCTAGTTATCTCTGCTTAACTGTGCCTATAGCTTAGCAGAATTCAGGCCCTTATCATAATTCTAATCTTGTTGCCTTCCATTTGTTTTACAAAGGCAGTTTCAATTCCCAAGCAAGGAGAGGACCAGTTTCAGGAAGGGACTATTAATCATCCCTTCTTTAAAGTTAAACTGTGAACTAAACTACACTCCTAGTTAGTTTGACCTACACCCAGGAATGAGCAGAAAATTAGCTTGTGGGGTTAGAAGCAAGATAAAGTCAGCTGTGTTGGATTTCTCTCACCATCATAACCTTTGCAAACGTCTTTGCAAAGACCCAAAAGTTATTTGAGTCTCATATATCGCATGGCCCCTGTGCTTATGCACGTTAATTAATTTATATGCCTTTTCCCCTGTTAATCAGTCTATTGTCAGGTTATTTGAGCAAATTCAAACTTTCAGAGCAGGGGGAATTATCTTCACCCCTATACTCTCCAAGTTCAAAAACCAACAGATGTTCTGATACAGGCTACAACAGGGATAAACCGACAAACATTGTATGGTTCCATTTATATGGAATATGTATAACAAGCACATTCCTCCGAAGACAGAAAGTAGATTAAGGGTTCCCTTGTCCCCCTAGGCGACACGGGGAATGGCTCACTTCTTCAGTGCACCGCTGCTCAAACCTCTATGGGGAGCATACAGACGGGCAGGTGGTGGGGCTCCGACCCCATAGCAGTGTCTAGAGCTGAATGTTTAAAGCTCCTGAAGCCCCAGTGAGCGTTTGTGTCACAGAGTACTCTTTTAATTTAGCCACCTGTAGGTGGCTTATGTTAGTCAGCTCAATCAGACTCCCTTCCTTATCACAAGGACAAAGGGATTTCTGTAACCTGGGGTTCCTTGCCTTGGTGTACTGGAAGAATCAGATCACAAGTGGGCTTGGAGAGTAAGTGCAAGGTTTTATTAAGTAGCCCTCAGCAGATGGGGAAGCCAGAGGGAGATGGTTTTCCCCTGGAGTCAGGCCACTCGGCGACCCCAGTGGTTCTACTGGTCACTGGCCTGGCAGCACGCCGGCGTCTGCTGGTGTGCTCTTCTGCCGGCATGCTCCCCTAGATATCCTCTTGATGTCCAGCCACTTGTCCTCCAGCAGCTTCTGTCTGTGCCTTGCTAGAGTGTTGGGTTGTTATACGCCCAGGATGGGGATGTGGCAGACCAGGGTAGTCTTGGAAAATGCAACAGTTGAGCGCAAAAGCCTGTCCTTACCAAGGTCCATGGGGGTAGAGCCCTAGCCAGGGACGATGCCCTCATCTACCCAGCACTTTCCTTACCCCCTTCTTAACTTTTTTCTTAATTTCTTTATGGAGACAGCTCTTGTAGCCAGGCTGGAGTACAGTGGCACAATCTTGGCTCACTGAAACCTCTGCCTCCCAGGTTCAACCAATTCTCCTGCCTCAGCCCCCCAAGTAAGTAGGATTGCAGGTGCCTGCCACCATGCCCAGCTAATGTTTGTACTGTGTATTTTTAGTAGAGATGGGGTTTCACCATGTTGGCCAGGCTGGTCTGGAACTCCAGACCTCAAATGATCTGCCCGCCTCGGCCTCCCAAAGTGCTGGGATTATAGGTGTGAGCCACCATGCCCGGACCCACCTTCCTTACTTAAAGGGACCACTCTCTTCCTTTCCCAGCATTCCTGTATCAAGACCAGTGATGGCACTGGATTCTTGCAGGAACACTAATCCTACTGTGAACTGTGCATGCCAGGAATCTAAGTTGCATGCTCCTTACGAGAATCTAATGCCTGATGATCCGAGATGGAACAGTTTCATCTAGAAACCATCTGCCCCCTCATCCTATTCCCTGGAAAAACTGTCTTCTGCAAAAGCAGTCCCTGGTGCAAAAAAGGTTGGGGATCACTGTCACTGTTTTAAGCTGAAAAGTTTGTCATGACTTGATATAGGATGAATAAGAACTAATACATAAACAACTCAGTAAGAAGTTTAGAAGATAAAATTCAACTAAAAGTACAGCAAAAAGAAATTGACTCCATAATGCAAGAGGCTGCTCCTACAGCTTGGGGATGCAAGTAAATAAAATCATTGAAGGCACTGTGACTTCACAGCCATGCGACAAACAATGTATTGAGCACCTACTTCCTAAAGCACACTGCAGTCAACAATAATTCAGACTACAATCAATCTGAAATCATCATCATTCAAGGTTCATTTGTAAATAACTTAACAGGCTAGGGAGAATATGTGAAGAATGACAGTTTTATCTTTAAGAATTCATGACCATTTTTAGAGAAAGTCATATGAATGGACAGAGAAGATAGTCTCATACTTGATATGATATCCTACGCAGGTAAAGGATTCCGCTGCCCAAAAATACCTGATCTTTGGCTTGTTCTGATAAATCAAACACCTACTAACAAAAAGCTTTCAAGATAAACCTTCAAAATATATTAAAATGGAAATGTTAACAAAAAGGGTAGTGCCCACCAAAATTTTAGCATAGGTTAGGAAAGAGAAATTGTCATGGAGCAAGGCAAAAAGTCATTAGCTGGAAAAATAGCCAATCCAATTTGGAGGGACTAATGCCATAACTGATGAACTTACCATTTTCTTTGTCTGGGTCTGAAGTATGACAATTTTCAAAAGACAGACAGATCTTTCTAGGCAGTCTAGTTAGTATATGTCAACACGTAGTCTTGTAAAAGTATAATATCCTACAAAGAAACTCTAAACTCCTCGAATAGCCACTATTCTCCAATGTTTACAATGCACATTAACATCTGAGAGGTAAGGGTCAACACTATTTGCATTATAAACTGGCAAGGAATAATCTAAATTACTAATTACATTTAGCATGTCTCATATTGATGAAACAACAAATGTTTAAGGAAAACGCTTCTTTAATATCTACTAACATTATGTTTCACTGTATTACACAGAACCACCAATAAGGCTAAAGCAGGTGTACCATTTTTATTTACCTTACAACAAAGAATAAATGGCTTGGCAAGTTCCTTTAAAAAAAATAAACTGCCATTACTAATTCTGTAAACTAGAAATTACCAAAACAATTTTAATAAAAAGATCTCGAGAGCCCCATTGTATTGTTAAAACTACTAAAGGCAGTAAAATAATAAAATAGAAAAGGTGACATTCAAATCCATGAAAGAAATAAGGAAAAAAAACAAGACCTTAAAATGAAAGCTCTAATGTAATTTCATCATTTTATTGTAAGTCAGAGAGCCTATATTAAAGGCAGTAAAGACGTAAAATACTAAAAAAAAAAAAAAAAGAGAGAAAGAGAGAGAGACTAAAAACCATCTTAAATAATCTAGAGGTATTTGAAAAATAATACAAGGCAATTAAAAACAGTAAAACAGAAAAAAGATTTTTAAGTCCAAAGGGAGCTCAGAAAGGCCTACAGCTGAGCTCCTGTGCAGGGAGAGAGAAGTTAAAAGCAAAGCCCAAAACATCAAGTGCAATGTAAGGAACAGAACACACCTGAAAACGGGCGACTGAAGTCTAAGTCTAAAAGCCCCGGAAACAAGAGCCCCAAGAGCAGGCAGGAGAAGAGGAATGTGCCAGCTGAAAAGAGAGAGAGCACATTCACCTTTCCTCTGCCTTTCATTCTATTCATGCCCTCGAGAGACTGGATAATGCCCACCTGCACTGATGAGGGTGATCATTACTGGTCTGCAGATTCAAATGCTCATCTCTTCCTGGAGCACTCTCACAGATAGATCCAGAGATAATATTTTACCAGCTATCTAGACATTCCTTAACCCCGTTAGCCATCACAACACCTAAGGAATGGTGACATGGAATACTGGAGACAGAATGGCATGAAACGGCGAAGGGCCTTCGATGATGAGCCATGGATCAAAGAATACTAGGGCAAAGATTTTTGCATAGGAAAATTACATAATCTCTCTACTACATATTTAACCTGATTAAAATGGACTTTTGCAAAGACAACTAAGGAAGAGACCTAGTTAGGATCTTGTTTTGAATAAGTAGATAGGCCAGGTGCGGTGGCTCATGCCTATAATTCCAGCACTTTGGGAGGCCGAGGTGGGTGGATCACGAGGTCAAGAGATCGAGACCATCCTGGTCAACATGGTGAAACCCCATCTCCATTAAAAATACAAAAATTAGCTGGGCATGGTGGTGCATACCTGCAGTCCCAGCTACTTGGAAGGCTGAGGCAGGAGAATTGCTTGAACCCAGGAGGTGGAGGTTGCGGTGAGCCGAGATCGCGCCATTGCACTCCAGCCTGGGTAACAAGAGCGAAACTCCCTCTCAAAAAATAAAAATAAAAAAAGAAAAGGAGAATAAATAGATGAATGTATGTATAATAGTTGGATGGGATTTTAAACATTGCCTGATCTCATTCCTTCATTTATCACACTCAGAAAGCGTAACCTGCTCATGATACGCTGGGAAATTAGTAACAAAGGCTACAATGCTTGCTTTTTTTTTTTTTGAGATGGAGTCTCACTCTGTCACTCAGGCTGGAGTGCAGTGGTGTGATCTCCACTAACTGCAATGTCAGCCTCCCAGGTTCAAGGAATTCTCCCGCCTCACCTCCCCAGTAGCTGGGATTACAAGCATGCACCACCACGACCGGCTAATTTTCATATTTTTAGTAGAGATGAGGTTTTGCCACATTAGCCAGGCTGGTCTCAAACTCCTGACCTCAAGTGACCCGCTCACCTGTGCCTCCCAAAGTGCTGGGATTACAGGTGTGAGCCACCACATCCGGTGTACAGTATTTTCAACAATGAACTCATAAGTACCCTTATATTTATTCTGATTTTTTTTTTTTTGATAGGAAGTTTCGCTCTTGTTACCCAGGTTGGAGTGCAATGGCGCGATCTCGGCTCACTGCAACCTCCGCCTCCTGGGTTCAGGCAATTCTCGGCCTCAGCCTCCTGAGTAGCTGGGATTACAGGCACACGCCACCATGCCCAGCTAATTTTTTGTATTTTTAGTAGAGACGGGGTTTCACCATGTTGACCAGGATGGTCTCAATCTCTTGACCTCGTGATCCACCCGCCTCGGCCTCCCAAAGTGCTGGGATTACAGGCTTGAGCCTTTTTTTTTAAAGATAGCTCTATCTATCTCCCAGAATTTCTAGAACCACCTCCTTAATGAACTGAAGTCTTTCTTTCTGGCTACAAATATTCACTGAACCCTTCCTTTGTGCCAGACACTGTTCTAGAAGACAACAACAAAACTAGTTCCCTCTCTAGTTGGATCCAAAATTCAAAAGAAGAAACAGAACAATAAACAAACACACACGTCACACAGCGGTAAGTATTATGAAGAAAAATAATCAGAATGAAAACAAGTGCGGTATAAGTACACAGAGTAGCCACAGAATGTTTTCTCATAAGTCTGCATGAGCCAGTAGCAGCGGCTTATGCCTATAATCCCACCTAGTAGAGGGAATGAGGTGGTGGGATCACTTGAGGCCAGGAGTTCAAGAGAAGCCTGGAAAGCATAACAAGATCCTACCTTTAAAAAAATTTTTTTAAGTAGTAGGATGTGGAAGCACACACCTGTAGTCCCAGCTACACAGCAGTCTGAGGCAGGAAGATTGCTTGAGGCCAGGAGTTTAAAACTAAGCTAGGCAATTATCTCAAAAAAAAAAAAAAAGCCTGCACCATAAGAAATCCAGTGGAAGAGTGGTCCCCAAAGACTAGACAATAAATGGGAAAACAGGGAGCCTGTAAGCAGCCTGTTTGAATGAGGGAGGGAGAAGAAAATGAGAACTTTGTTCTGTCACAGTTTAGAACAAGCAGAAACTTACAGACCATTGTAAAAACTCTGCCACTGAAGTGTTCCCCAGAAACAATGCAAACCAGGACACACTGGAATATCTTTAAAGCGATTGAAAGGTAAAAACAATAAGTCAAGCCAGAATTCTATATCTAGCAGAAAAATCATTAAAAATAAAGGCAAATAAAAATTCCAGAAATGCAAGGAGAATTGGGCACCAACAGACCTAAAACTAGAAATTTATAAGGAAGTTTTTCAGGTTGAAGAAAAAGGGTACCAGCTAGAAACAGATAAACACAAAGAAACGAAGAGTGCTAGAAATGTTATGACAAAGTACTGTAGGGTTTATAACATGTAAAAGTAAAATGCATGATGAAATAGCACAGAAAATAGGAGGGGAGACATAGAAGTACACTATTACAAGGTTCTTACATTATATATCGAATTTATAATATTATTTTACATATTATGATAGTTAGATGTTTTAAACCAAAAGCAACAACAAATAAGTATAGCTAACAAGTCAGCAGAAGAGACAAAATGGAATATTAATAAATATTCAAAGGAAGACAGAAAAACAGAGGACAAAAACAACAACAAAAATAAATTAAAAATAAAGCATAAAATAAGTAAACTTACAAAAACATGGCAAGAACAATGCCTACCAAGCAACATATTTAAGCTGGTCTGTGTTAGTGCATCTGTTGGGTAGAAAGCTGAGAACCAGCATCTTTACTAACTGATATAAATGTCTGCCTGAAGTTTTCACAGATGATTTACTGAAATATGGTCATTCTACATTGCTTTCATTTCAATCTGTCATAAAATAGCTGTGTATGATTTTCAAAATCAAGAAATACTTTAACTAGCCAACTAGTTTACTGGTAATAGCTTCTCGTTCTAATAAGTTTTTGAACTACTGACATCAAATAAAAATGGCAGTCGAGAATTTGTAAAAAAAAAAAATTAGGCCAAATAGTTATTTGCAAAATCGTTTTGTCATCTTTGGTTCATAGAACCATTATGTTTATCTTATAGATGTTATAGATTTTTTATCAACATTCAAAAAGTTATCACATCAACATATCCACTGGCAAATATATAATTATAGTTTACATAATTTCTTATTTTATACTATATTTTCACATAGTGACAATAGCAATCAAGCACTAAATATAACAGAATTCACATTAGTAGAGGTTAATGGAGCCAAATAATATTGTTTATTTTTTTAAATAAATAATTATCCTGTTAATGTTGCAATTTATCCTACTTGATTATATTTAATCAGCAAAAACCCCAGGCTCAATGTAAAACTGATCACAGCAAGACTACCTCAGATCTCCTTCCAAAGTGCCAGTCCAGACTTCTGAGTGACCATGGGCAGAGTGATGCAGTGAGTGATGGAAGAGCCCCAAAACTTTTTCAGCACACACCAAAACCCACCCATGTATGGTTCCATTCAGAAAAGACCACAGCTCTCCAGGTGCTAGAGATACAACCTAGACAACTGGAATCATATGACATGCAGTCTTTTACCTCTGATTTTCACTTAACATAATGTTTTTTGAGGTTCACTAAGTAAGGTTTTATCATTGATTTACTAGGGGTTTTTTTGTTTTGTTTTGTTTTGTTTTGTTTTTTTGAGACGGAGTTTTGCTCTTGTTACCCAGGCTGGAGTGCAATGGCGCGATCTCGGCTCACCGCAACCTCCGCCTCCTGAGTTCAGGCAATTCTCCTGCCTCAGCATCCCGAGTAGCCGGGATTACAGGCACGCGCCACCGTGCCCAGCTAATTTTTTGTATTTTTAATAGAGATGGGGTTTCACCATGTTGACCTGGATGGTCCCAATCTGTTGACCTCGTGATCCACCCGCCTCAGCCTCCAAAAGTGCTGGGATTACAGGCGTGAGCCACCACGCCCGGCCCGATTTACTGGGGTTTTTTTTAAGTAAAATATCATATAAGCTGTAAATAGAAATAGTTTTCCAATTACAGTACCTCTGATTGTTTTCTCCTGTCAAGTGCATTTGTTAATACTGCCAGTACAATGGTCCCAACTTCAGTGGGAATACTGTTAGTGTTTTCCAATTAAAGTAAAACGCTGAGTATTTGATACTTTCACTCTGAGAGGAAAATCACATATTTCAGTATATGTCACCACCATATTATATTAACTAGAAGCCACCATTTGTTCATCTACGATAGGATAAAATAATGTCTGCCCTCTCTACTTTTCAGAAATCTTATAAAGCAAAAAAATATATATATATAGTAAACAATAAAACTCTTTATAAGTCTGAGAACCTATATTATAATACCATAAAAATAATTTTAGAAACCACTGAACTCCTTTGAAAGTGTGTGTTTTTAACTACTACCAAGGAAAGAGACGTTAGCAGACAAGAAGCAAGGAGACTACACCCTTCAGCCATCCACGTTCTATGTAAACAAAGAAGGAAGGAAGCTAGCTACAGAAAGCGAATGTCATACTGGAACACACAGAGTTTTCTAAGTTCCTGTAACATATTTCTGGTCACAGAACTATCACCAAACCTACAAATAAAGACCTAAAACTCTTCTAATATTAAACATTAAAAGAAATATGAGCATACACACATTTAAGAAAGACGAATCAGGCCAGGTGTGGTGGCTCATGCCTGTAATCACAACACTTTGGGAGGCCAAGGTGGGAGGATCATTTGAGCCCAGGAGTTCAAGACTAACCTGGGCAGCATAGGGAGACCCCATCTCTACAAACATTTTAAAAATCAGCCAGGCATGCCTACAATCACAGCTACTCAGAAAACTGAGGTAGGAGGATTGCTTAAACCCAGGCGGTTGAGGCTGCAATGAGCCATGATTGTGGCACTGCACTCCAGCATGGGTGATAGAGTGAGATCTTATCTCATGAGAAAAAAAAGCAGAAGAATTTAGAATTTAGAGGTATATTTAAAAGGTTAAAGGATTCTTAAATCCTTATCTTATTTTAGAGGAATTCCAAATACAGACATGAAAATGGGGATACCTACATGACTGAAAGTAACTGAAAATATCTGCTTATCTACTCAATAAAATGTTCAAATATAAAAAAATTTTAGACCTCTTGACAAGGTAGGTACTAAAAGCCAGTACCATTATTAGTGCATATTTGTTAAAATAAGGAGGAAGGAAAGGAATTCAGTTAGCTCTCATAAATACCCTTGGATTGGTCTATGCAATAGTAATTTTCACATTTTTAGAGCTCCTTTAATAATGTATATAGTGGGAAGGAAGTCAAACTACTTATTTAATATTTAAGTTGAATTTGAACTAGTCTCAGAGTTCTATGCCAACCAGTATAAGAGTTAGGATGTTTTTCAGTTGCAAACAACAACAAAAAAAACAGATTTGCATTAAAAAAAATTAAAAGCCCAGAGGGTGGGCAGGTTTCAGAGTTTGTTAAAAATAAAAATGACAGCCGAGCGCAGTGGTTCATGCCTGTAATCTCAACACTTTGGGAGACTGAGGTGGGTGGATCATGAGGTCAGGAGATCAAGACCATCCTGGCCAACAGGGTGAAACCACGTCTCTACTAAATACAAAAACATTAGCCAGACGTGGTGGTGCATGCCTATAGTCCTGGCTATGCAGGAGGCTGAGGCAGGGGAATCACTTGAACCTGGGAGGTGGAGATTGCAGTGAGCCGAGATCATGCGAGACTCTGTCTCAAAAAAATTAATAAACAAATAAATAAAAAAGACAACAGTAACAACAGCAAATACAATGTGCCAGGTACTGCTCTCTCCATTTTGTGTGAATTAATCTATTTAATCCTTGCCACAACTTTCTGAAAGCTGTTATCGCCATTTTGCAGATAGAGAAATTTTCTTAAGGTACAGACAGCATCTATTACTATATTTGCCCAGGGTGCCACAGTTACTAAGTAGTAGAGCTGGCTTCGAACCCATGCAACCTAAACCAGAGCCATGCTCTTAACTGCTGATGCTCTGCTGCCTCTTTATGGCTTCTCGGGCTGCAACTCCTTTCTCTCCAATTCCCTCTGCTCTGCTCTCTTCCAGAGCTGCCTGGAAGCTCAGTCTGGCTCCCCCTCAGTAATAGTATAGATGCCAATGGGTCCTGGAATTACCTTGTACTCATATAAAAGGGGAGAGCAAAAGCATTTCTTCCTACCAAACAAAAGCTCTGAATCTCACTTTAATTGGACATATCAGTTTTTGTTCCCACCACAGAACCAACCACTGCAGATAGGGAATAAGGTTGACCAGAATTATCCATGCCAATGGGAACCCACCACAAGTACAGTAATAAGGAGACTCTACCCCACCAAACCTGCAAAACTGCCATGTAATCCAGCTGGATTGGAAAGAATGTTGAGGAGAAGCTACTCTGTCCACTGCAATCATGATACGCTTGGGTGATATAACTTTAAGAAAGGAAATCAAGATATAACCTTATAGTATACTTACTAAAAGTCCTCAAATCTAAGAAGCTATGGAACGTAAGACATGCCATTATTAAAGATACCATTAAAAACAGTGTAGCATCGCCAATTATCACCTTAAGAGGCCTTCAACTGTAGGATACATCCTAATTTCATTTATGTCGAAAATGTAGGAGGAAACATTCATCTTAAAATCAAAAAAATGTGAAGTGCCATCAGCTGGAGTTCCAAAAATCCACAACTGCTTTCCCACATATATCAAGCATAAATCTAGGCTATAACTCCATACACAGGCTGAGCAATGAAACAGCAATCAACCCTGTTGTGTTCCCAGAACTTAACATGAATGATAATTGAAAGAGTTATCAGAGGCATCCCTCCTCAACCTCTCAGTCAAACACCATGTCAGACAAGGAATATCCACCATATGCCAGGCACAGTGTCTGGGTCCTATAAGGGAAAATATCTTAATTCCAGCCCTCAAGGATATGACTGACAAGTACTAAGTAATTATATAACAAACAGAATGAAGTAGTGTTATTAAATGGATATCAATAAAATATAGGGATTCAGAAAAAGGAAAGATTAATATAGACTAACTGGAACAGGGACAGTTCCAGCATCAAGAAAACAACAGAGCTGTCTGGGCATCTGTAAGAGGTAAGAATCTAAGAGAGGAAGGCATGAAGCAAGAGTAAATAAAAGGGAGGTGTTTCAGATCACATCAGTAAAAATCAGTTGAACTAGAGCAAAGGCTGTATGTGGAAAAGTAGAATAAAAAGCTAGAAATATAGTTTGGAGCCAGCACATTTGGTAGTCAAGAAGGGCACTGAACATTTTTGAGCAAAGAAATGACATTATCAGAGAGACTGGAGAAGAATCCCTGAGTTGTTTGCAGATACCTACATATTAGTATGGAACACAGAAGGAAGGTCCAAGCTAAGAGTTTTTATTTGGGGGTCATGACGACTAGATGAGAACTGAAGTTATGAAATAAATGACATTTTCCTCAGAGGATCTGACATGCTGGAAAAACAAAGGAGCCCAGAGAAATTACCTGAGGAACATCAACACTAGTGGAATGAACACAAGAGAAGGAGCTCACAAAGAAAAAGCAGCAGCAACTATACAAGAAAAGGAAGAAAACCAGGAAAGTGGGAAAAGAGTATGTAAGAAAAGAAAGAAGTTAATACTGACCAGTTACACAGCAAGACAGAATAAGAACTGAAACATAAGCCCTAAGATTTAGATTACTGATGACCTGGCTTAAAGCAATATACATGGAATAGCAGGGATGGAGATAGTATACACAGAGAGGTCAGAAAAGGATGCTTAGAGAAGATAGTTTTTGAGCTAAGAAGTTAACCAAATAAACAGGAAAAAACACCAAGTGTAAGGAAAGAAACGTAGTGTCTACAAAGAATAGGCTGGATCCAATATAAAGACATGTATCCTCAACAACAACAACAAACTAGAAAAGTACACATAAGGAGATTTTTAATTCAATAAGCATAACTAATTTGTTACTTCACACAAATTGATCTTTTGCTTTAATTATAATGCTAACTTCTGAAGAAAAAGATCAATGCCAACCAAAATCTGGCAAACACACTGCTCAGCAAAATTTGATGAAAAGGCATGCAAATAAAACACACCTTTTGTATGACCTCTTGCTAAAAGGAACAACTTTAGGCCCCAACTTTGGGTGGCTCACACCTGTCATCCCAGCACTTTGGGAGGTCAAAGCAGGTGGATGGCTTGAGGCCAAGAGTTTGAGACCAGCCTGGCCAACATGGTAAAACCCCATCTCTACTAAAAATAAAAAAATCAGCCAGGTATGGTGGTATGTGCCTGTAGTCCCAGCTACTTGGGAGGTTGAAGCAGGAGAATCACTTGAAGCCAGGAGGCAGAGATTGCAGTGAGCCGAGATGCCACCAATACACTCCAGACTGGGTGACAGAGCGAGACCCCCTCTCAATCAATCAATCAAGCAATCAATCAGTGGAGCAACTTTATATATATCTGCTACATAAATTACTCTCCAATTCAGCAACAATCTGCTTAAACTAACTCTACGCAACCAAGTTCAATCTCAAATTTCATTTTGACTCAATTCTTTTCCTAAAAAGGATTCCATATTTTATAATAGAAAGAGCCATTAAAAAACTAAACATTTTCTTTATAATTAGGAATAGAGAAAATTGTTCAGTTTCCAAAATCCCACATCTCTGACTATATGCTGGGAGAAAGTATATAGTCTGGCAGCTCAATAGACATGCATTTTTTAAAAATCTCACTGCATAATTGCAGATAAGACAAAGGAGTAATCTAACAATTATGCCAAACTCAGACTGGACTCTATGTGTGAAAGTACCACCTCCTCTAGCACTTTCTCCAAGGAAACTATCAGAACCATTTATTTTCAAGTACATAATAGCAGAACTATCAGTTATGTGACATCCTATGAAAAGACAGACACAATTTCTAATTATATCCATTCTTTCATTTTAATTACTCTAGAGAGTGATTACATATTTAACTTGGCTATCTTTAAAAAATTAAGTTGCTTTAATGAAAGTATTTTAGATAGCTACACTACCATACATCAATTAGAAAGTTAATCATTCTGCTTGTTCTCACAAAAAGATTTTAAAGGAGGTGGAGAGGTGGTGTTTCATGCTTTTTAAAAAGTTAATTAGAGAGCACCCAGAAAGAGCGATCATCCGGGAAATAAAGTTTATCAAAAATCCGAAGTATGTAATCTGCACAGTGTCAAGAAACAGCAAGACATTCTCTTTAATGAGTTTACTTATGTTCACTTTAAAAGAAAATCTTCAGTTCACTGGGTGACATTGAGTTTTTGACACACTACAAGACTTCACCGTGTAACAGAATATAAGACTTCACTCACTTGCTTGGTCTTGACTGCCTAATTGATGGCAGACTATTATCTAAACCATATTCCTACTCTAAAGGCAGCCTTCTATTTTACAACGATCTTGCTGTACACTTCACAGTCACACTCAGTATTACAAAACATTCCAAAATCGTTTTTTATAAGTTTTTAGTGTTTGAATTATCATAATCCCCCCAAATTAATTATTAATATAATAATCAAGGAAGGTTAAGTTGATACTTAATTTTTGGCCACAACAGGTTCAATGGATCTACCCTAGATAGATGGATAAGCTTAAGAATGCATTTTTAGGAGTCCTAGCCAGAGAAATCAGGCAAGAAGGAGAAATAAAAGATAAACAAATAGGAAAAGAAGAAGTTACTCTCTCTTTGCAGACAATATGATTCTATACCTATAAAACCATGAAGACTTCACCAAAACAATTTTGGAACTGATAAATGACTTCAGTAAAGTTTCAGAATACAAAATCAGTATATAAAAATCAGCATTTCCATACCCCTATAATGTTCAAGCTTAGGATCACAATCTCACTTATAATAGACACACATGCTAGTATCTAGGAATACATGTAATCAAGGAGGTGAAAGAACTCTACAAGGAAAGCTACAAAAACACTGCTGAAAGAAGTCAGAGATGACACAAACAAGTGGAAAAACATTTGATGCTCATGAATCGGAAGAATGAGTATCACTAAAATGGCCACACTCACGGTGGCTCACACCTGTAATCCCAGCACTTTGGGAGGTCAAGATGGGCAGATCACCTGAGGTCAGGAGTTTGAGACTAAGCTGGACATCATGGTGAAACCCCATCTCCACTAAAAATACAAAACTTCGCCAGGCATGCTAGTACATGCCTGTAATCCCAGCTACTCCGGAGGCTGAGGCAAGAGAATTGCTTGAACTCAGGACATGGAGATTGCAGTGAACCGAGATCGTGCCACTGCACTCTAGCCTGGGTGACAGAGCAAGACTCCATCTCAAAAAAAAATAAAAAATAAAAATATCTATATTGCCCAAAGCAATCTACAGATTCAACGCTATGCCTATCAAACTACCAATATCATTTTTCACAGAATTAGAAAAAAACTATTCTAAAATGTGGAATCCAGAAAAGTTCCCAAAGGATTGTCAAAGCAATCCTAAGCAAAAGGAAAAAAACTAGAAGCATCACATTATCCAACTTCAAAGTATACTATCAGGCCAAACAGTAACCGAAACAGCACAGTATTGGTACAAAACCAAACACATAGACCAATGGAGTACGGAGAACCCAGAAATAAAGCTGCACACCTACAGGCATCTGATCTTCCACACAGTCAACAAAAACAAGCCATGAGGAAAGAACGCTCTATTCAATAAATGGTGCTGGGATCAGCTACCTATATGCAGAAAAATAAAACTGGACCTCTACCTTTCACCACATACAAAAAATAACTCAAGATGTGTAAGATTTAAATACAAGACCACATACTATGAGAATCCATTCTTCTATAGGACTGGTGTAGAAAACACCATTCTGGACATCAGCTTTGGAAAAGAATGTATGACTAAGTCTTCAAAAGCCATTATAACGAAATAAAAATTGACAAGTAGGACCTAATTAAAGAACTTCAGGACAGCAAAAAAAACTACCAACAGAGTAAAGGCAATATCTGGAATGGGAGAATATATTCACAAATAGTGCATCTGACAAAGGTCTAATATCCATAATCTGTAATGAACTTAAACAATTTAACAAGCAAAACACAAACGACTCCAATAAAAAGTGGGCAAATATATGAACAGACACTCCTCAAACAAAGACACCCCACAAGTGGGCAACTAACATATCAAAAAATGTTCCACATCACTAAACATCAGAGAAATGCAAATCAAAACCACAATGAGACACAATCTCACACCAGTCAGAATGGCTTTTATTAAAAAGTCAGAGAAGAACAGACGCTGGCAAGGCTGCAGAAAAAGGGGAACGTTTATCCTGTTAGTGGGAATGTAACCTAGTTCAGCCACTGTGGAAAGCAGTTTGAAAATTTCTCAAAGAAATAAAAACAGAGCTTCCATTTGACTCAGCAGTGCCATTACTAGGCATATACCCAAAATAAAAGAAACTGTTCTATGAAAGAGACACATGCACTTGTATGTTTGCTGCATCACTATTCACAACAGCAAAAAACATGGACCTAACCTAAGTGTCCTCAACGGTGGACTGGATAAAGAAAACATGAGGTGTGTGTCGAATACTACTCCACTCCTCATGGAATACTATTTATCCATAAAAAAGAACAAATCATATCCTTTACAGCAACATAAAAACAGCTGGAGGCTATTCTCCTAAGCAAATTAATGCAAAAAAAAAAAAAAAAAGAAAACCAAATGACATACAGATCATACTTACAAGTGGAGGCTAAACACTGGGCACTCATGAACATAAAGATGGCAATAGACACTGGAGACTATTGAGGGAGGGAGGAAAAGGGGGGTGAGGGTTAGAAAAATATTGGGTACTATGCTCATTACCTGGGTGACAGGATCATTCCTGTCTCAAATCTCAGCATTATGCAATACACCCACACAACAAACTTGCACATGTATTCCTTGAATCTAAAGTAAAAGTTGAAATTATTTTTCAAAAAGAATGTATTTCTGATTATCTGAAATTATTGCAAAATACATGTATATGCATTTTTTTTCAAAGAGGTTTTACAGGTTTCATAAGGTAACTGTTTTATTCTATGAAGAGACCATGGAATAAATAAAACAAAGCAGCAAAAGTTTAAGTGAAAGTTTTACATTCAGACTACAAAGTTTCTTTGGTAAGCTAGTGTGTTAGGCAAAGAGGTATTCTAAGTAACTCTAATACTAGATAAGGTACATTCAGGACAAAGCCACTGCTTTTCTCTAAGTTAGGAAAACATCAGGAACTACTGAGAATTCCAAAATAGTTTGAATGAGGAAGGGGAAATAAGAGAAGAGTAAAATAGCATTGAGATTCTAAATGATGGAAGAATTCCAAGCAGAATATAAAAGGAAACTGAAGAAAACTTGCTAAATGAAGCCACATTAATCAGAATGTCCCACATGGCATTGAACTTCCCTCTATAACAGCTTTTGCTACATTCCCCTAAAAGTTTATCAAGGGCAGACGCTTACCTTAATAGTTTTTGTTTTCACAGATTCTAGTGCAGTATTTGTCACATAGTTGTTACTCAACATTTCCTGAGTCAATAATGAAAATATGTGTTGGAAATAGGTGCAAGTTTTTTTTAATTATTAAACCAGAAGCTTTCAATGGATAGTAGCTACATGTCTAAATTTCCTTCACCCACTTGAGAGAGAAAATATAAAGGCCTTGAAATGTTTCAGGAGAAAAATGATTTATGAACCATTCTTCCTTATTTTAAAAAAACTAAACAACAATAGAAGGGAGTAGAAAAAGAATCTGATCTTCCTTCATGGAAATATGGATTTAAAAATAAACAAAAAAGAACCTAATTGGCCGGGCACGGTGGCTCACGAGGTCAAGAGATTGAGACCATCCTGGTCAACATGGTGAAACCCTGTCTCTACTAAAAATACAAAAAATTAGCTGGTCATGGTGGCACGTGCCTGTATTCCCGGCTACTCGGGAGGCTGAGGCGGGAGAATTGCCTGAACCCAGGAGGCGGAGGTTGCGGTGAGCCGAGATCGTGCCATTGCACTCCAGCCTGGGTAACAAGATCGAAACTCTGTCACAAAAAAAAAAAAAAAGAACCTGATCTTCCTAAAGTGAACTAAAATTTATAAATTTCAATCCAATAATTGGATGCAAGAACTTTGTTCTTACAGACTATCTCAGGCAGCATTTTAAAGGGGGGGGGGTCTACAATGTTTTCCTCTTTAACTTTTGATTTTAAAATAATGTTACACTTCCATAAAAGTTGCAGTAACAGTACTGAAGTTTCCTATCTTTCTTTCACTCAGCTTACCTTAATACTGACATCACCAAAATAATACACAGAAACCATCTAGGTTCCTGCCTCCCTAGTCTCCTCCTATCTATGATAATCCCTAAATCTTTCCTTGTTTGACACTTAATACTTGAGAAGAGTAATGATCAGTGATTTAGGTAGGTGTCTTACCTAAATAACAAGTTTTCTCTGTTCCACAAGGTAAAGAATGTATTTAGATGTCCTGCTTCCTTAGACTCCTTCAATCTGTGACCCAACGTGCTCCCGCCCCCAAGGGCAGGTTTATTGCTATTCCCTTTCCCCAGGTGTAAAGGGTTTTCACCAAAGCCCTACAGGTAAGGTCATTGTTTTGTCCTTTCCCCTGATTTCATTCAGTAGAAGAGAAAAGGACAACAGGGGAAGAAGGGTCCTGCTAGAGTTTCTTACTCTATGAGTAGCAGCTGCTCTTCTACAGACAAGGAACGCTTTCTCAGGAATCTCACCTGCCTTTTGGGAGAGCTCCTGGTAGAGCTTTTGGAGACAAAGCCTGCAGGTGGGTATGAACTCCCCTCAGCCACAGTTCCCAGGGACTTCACACTTTCTTGCCAGCCCACACGGAGCATCCATCAATACGTTTCACTATTCCAGCTGAATGCTTACCAGTGTCCAGCTGTGGGTGCCCAGGTAAGCAAGTGCTCATGTCTCTCCCTGCATCTGTTTCTTCTTAGACTTCAAGCTAGCCGGCTGCCCTATAACCTCAGCAATCTGATGGGTTAAAGACAAAAAGTCAGGGACTTGCAGCTGTCCAGATGTTTTTGTATGTTTAGTCTTGCTTTTAAGATGAGAAGCCATGCTCTTTCTGTTCAGTTTTGTTTTTATTTAATGCCTGAATTTGCTAAAAGATAACACTATGAAACAAATTTAAAGTTTACTGAAAAAGCAACTTAAAAGCAGCCTTCCAAATTCCGAATTAAAATATTTGAATATAATTTTTAATCTTAAAACCTAATTAGTTTTGACTGTTGATCAATGTGATTTTTCCAGCTGTTGTTATATCATCAAGAAAACTCTCATTTCCATAACAATAATATTCAAAACTGAATTGCAGTAATGCATGTGGACGTAAATTATACTGAGATGTGACCTAATAAAAAACACTAACAGCTGACAATGATTCCTTAAAAGCATTTGCTTCATGTCTGTCAGAATGCTGGGAGAATACCAATTATGTATTCATAGTCCTCGTAATTTTGTTTTATAAACTATTTTCTCAAATCTCTTGGAAGGTTGCTATAGAGTTAAAGCTGTCTTAAGATCAAAGATCAAATAGAGGGAAAAAAAACTGTAATTCTCTACAGCAGCTCACTGAACTTTCCCAACTGCTATGCAAAAAAAGGAGATGTACGTTAAGTTTGAAAACAGAAAATCTTTTTAACTAGGAATGACAGTATACTGATTCTGGCAACATTGAGAGGGAATTTTTATATAACAGATCCAACTCCCTTTTGCCAAAATATAAATGATGTCAACAATAGGAAAATAAAATCTAGTCAGTAGTCTCTTATTTACATATTTCTCCCTGCAAATATAACATATGATCAGATTTCTATTATAAAACCACACACAGTAAAATAAATTTTCAACCATCTAGAGGACTTTATAAGCACAGGCTTAGTTCGGGGTGAATGATAAGAGACAACTGGAGTAAGGCACTGCAAAATGAAGTCAACTCAGGCCCAGAGGAATTACTTTCCTGGTACTCATCCCTCCCCTGTATCCTTAAGGGACTGATTCCAGGACACCAACCCCCTCCGTGGCCCACAGCATGGAAACCAAAATCCATGGATGCTTAAGTCCCTTTTATAAAATGGCATAGTATTTGCCTATAACCTATGCATATCCTCTTGTATACTTTATATCATCCCTTGAATACTTACAACAGCAGTCTGCGACCTTGTTGGCACCAGGGACCAGTTTCGTGGAAGACAACTTTTCTACAGATGCCCAGGGTTGGGGGAGGGAGGACGGGGGAGAGGGGATGGTTTTCGGATGAAACCATCAGATCATCAGGCAATAGTTTGATTCTCATAAAGAGTATGAGATCTAGTGAGATCTACTGTGTAACCTAGATCCCTCACATGCACAGTTCACGACAGGGTTCATGCTCCTGTGAGAATCTAATGCCACAGCTGATCTGAGAGGAGACACAGCTCAGGCGATAATGCTTGTTCACCCCCACTCACTTCCTACTGTGCAGTCTGATTCCTAACAGGCGATAGTGTGGTACCATTCCTCAGCCCAGACATTAGGGACCCCTAACTATGCTATGTAAATAGTTGTTATACTGTATCGTTTTTATTTGTATTATTTTTATTGTCACATTATTTTCTGTGGTTTTTCCAAAGTTTTTATAATTTTTTTTTACAGACAGGGTCTTGCTATTGTTGCCCAGGCTGGCTCCAAACTCCTGGGCTCAAGCAATCCTCCCATTTGAGCCTCCCTAGGAGCTGGTACTAAACACAAACACCACCACACCAAGTCCAAATATTTTCAATCCAAGCTTGGCTGCATGCAGAGATATGGAAAACATGGACACAAAGGACTGACTGTATAGTCCAGCAATTCATGTTTCCACGGACTATATGTAAAATCCTAGAAGCTTTCTCGTGTATCTTCACCTTGGAAACAATAAAAGAAAATTCCCAGCATGAAAATGACGTGCCCCATTTTTTAGAACTGAAACAGCACATTTGTCTCCTGAGACAAATGCTCACAGGCACACCAATAACTGTCTTGGTATTGTCTCAAAGGATTTCAGCATGGGGCTTGTTTCCGTCCTTAGTGTGCCTTTAGCTTCTCTCTCCTCTCACAATCACTGAACTGTACACTTAAAACGGGTGAATTTCGTGGACTATAAATGATACTTTAGTAAAGCTATTTTTAAAAAAGAAAAGGAATATTACTAGATCCAGTGTTACCATATTAATGGGCAAATGTACAAATAATTCCAATTCTCCTTCTTATAAACAGAAGTGTACGCAGGTCTCAAAAAAGATGTAGGTGGAAGGATGGGCACAGTGGCTCACGCCTGTAATCCCAGAATTTTAGGAGGCTGAGGCAGGTGGAACACCTGAGGTCAGGCGTTCAAAGCCAGCCTGGCCAACACAGTGAAACCCCATCTCTAACAAAATACAAAAAGTACCGGGGATGGTGGTGTGCACCTGTAGTCCCAGCTACTCTGGAGGCTGAAGCAGGAGAAATGCTTGAATCCAGGAGGCAAAGGTTGCAGTGAGCCAAGATCACATCACTGCAGTCCAGCCTGGGCAACAGAGCAAGACTCTGTCTCCAAAAAAAAAAAAAAAAAAAAGATTTGGGGGAGAAATGAATAGGCTTTTCAACAAATTGTATGCTGGGCCACTCAATATCGACAAGGAAAGAATGAATTTGAACCCCTGCCTTGCCCCACGTAGGAAAAGTAATTCAAAATGCATCAAAGAGCTAAATGTAAGAGATAAAATTTTTAAAAAGAAATGTAGATATACATCTTCATGACATTAAATTAGACAACACTTCCTTAAACATGGTACCAGCCTGGGCAAGATTCCATCTCGAAAAAAAAAAAGATGTAGGGGGAAAGAACAGTCTTTTCAACAAATGGTATGCTGGGCCAACTCAATATCCACAAGGAAAGAATGAATGTGAACCCCTTTCTTGCCCCACGTATGAAAATTAATTCAAAATGGATCAAAGAACTAAATGTAAGAGGTAAAACTATTAAAGTTTTAAAAGGAAATGTAGATACACATCTTCATGACATTAAATTAGACAACAGTTCCTTAAACATGATACTAAAAGCATAAGTAACAAAGGAAAAACTGATAAAGTGGACTTCATCAAAATTTAAAAATTTTGTACATCAAAGGACATTATCAAAAAAAGTGAACAAACAATCTACAGAATGGGAATAAATATTTGCAAATCATCTATGTAATAAACCTCAAGTTTCCAAATTTAAAAGAATTCTGACAATGCAACAATAATCAAGAAACACATAAACCAATTTAAAATGGGTAAAAATTGTGAACAATACTTCTCCAAAGAAGATACAAAATAGCCAACAAGCACATTAAAAGATGCTCAATATCATTTGTCACTAGGGAAATGAAAATCAAAATCACAATTAGACCCAAACTTTAGACCCACTAGTATAGCTATAACAGCTTTTTTTTTTTTAATAGGGAAGTAAGTGTTGGTAAAGATGTAGAGAAATTAAAACCTTTGTATGCTGTTGGTGGTAATTGGTATAGCTACTGTGAAAAACAATTTGGCAGTTCCTTTAAAAAAAAAAAAAAAGTATTACTATATGACCTAGCAATGACACTACCAGGTATATTCCCAAGAGGTATAAAAACAGGTCCACTCAAAAACTTGTTCACAAATGTTGATACCATTATTCACATTGGCCAAAAAATGGGGGGGAAATCCAAATATCCACCAACTAATAAATGCATAACAAAATGTGGTGGTATAACTATACAATGGAATATTATACTATTCAGCCATAAAAAGAAATGAGGTACTAATACATGTTACAACACAGATGAACCTTGAAGCTATTATGCTAAGTGAAAGCAACCAATCATAAAAGACCACATATTTTGTGATTCCATTTATATGAAATGTTCAAAATAGGCAATTTAGTTGTCAGGTGATGAGACAGGCAGGAATTCGGAAGTACTGGATTTCTTTGGCATGAGGGAAATGTAGAAATAGATAACGGTGATGCTTGCACAATATGGTGAGTATAATAAAAACTTAATTATATATCATAAAGGGTTAAAATGGTGATTTCATATTATTTCAATTGTATACTTTTTTCTAACATGAAATAAATGGAGTAAGTGGTGATGGTAAGCAGGCTGCGGACTCTCCCAGAGCAGAATTCCCATCACCGTAACTCTTCTACAGAATCACAATACACACCTAGCCACAGAATTCGAGGCAAAGCACTGTCAAGGCTTTAAGTAGACAGGATGTAAGCAGAATGAGAAAGTGATGACCACGGGATATACAAGGAGAGTCATGTATTTACTATTAAATAATAGAGCCAGGCCTGCATTTGGATGGCCAGCAGTGGCAATGAGGAGAACCTATACACTGTCAGTGCCACACGGAGATGGAAGAAGGCAAAAAAAATCCCTCAATTATCTAAACTTTTTATTTAAGTTAATTTACATTTAAAAAGCTACATGTGGCTAGTGGCTACTATACAGGACAATACATAATACAAGGTAACACCCTACACTTTTTGCTTTATAAACATCAAGCTGTGCTTCATTTTTGTTATTCACAGAACATTCTGAAGACCCAACTCACCGTTATTACCATAGTCACAGGAAGCAAAGATCTTTGTAGAGTTCTCCTTCACATACGAAAATCATCTTTACATATCACTAGTATTAAAAGACAACTACAATGAATAAGTCTACAGATTTAAAAATAACTCAGAAAAACAAAAACATCAACAGCTTTCACTAATTATAAGCAAACAAGGCTGTGGAAAATACAGAGAAAACAAAAGACCTCTTGCACACAGAGAATCAATTGATAATTAAGGCCTTAATAAAGTGTTAGGCTGTAAGTCAGTACATCTAGTAGGACCCTTCCACAATAAAGTTTTTAAAATGGAAAAATTTTCCCACAAAATGAGTTGGGAACCATTTGTCTAAATCAAAATTACTTCTTGAAGAAGTAATAGTATAGCATAAGAAGTGAAATGGTATGGCCCCAAAACAGTGTTCATGGTTACACTGGGAAATGCTGGATTAAAAAGACATAAAATGGCTTTTCTCAGAGAAATTTTTACATAACCCTTAACAAGCTAATGTTCATTGCTAATTTTCAAGAGGGAGATTATGGAAAGTTTATAGAACCTATCTGATCAATAATCATAGAAAATAAAGGTCTAATCAGTATTTCTCAGGTTTGTGTGATTATATTAATAAGAATCACCTTTATACAGATTTTCAGGATCCTACCCCAGAGATTCTGATTTAACATGTCTAAGACAGAGAATCTTATTCTAGGTAAGCTTTACGGTCCAGAAAGTTTGGGAAACACTGGTCTAGGTCATTTGGAGTATCCAAGATAAAACTGAAAACCATATATACACATACAAACTTAACTGATCATCACAGACACACAACCAGAGTGCATTTTTAAAAAAATAACCACATGTCAGCATGGACATAGAAAAATTGGAATCTTCATGCATTGTTGGTGGGAATGTAAAATGGTGCAGCCATTTTGGAAAACAGAATGATGATCTCTAAAAAAATTAAAAACAGAATTACCATATGATGCAGCAATTCCATTTCTGGGAATATTACCAAAAGAACTGAAAGTAGGGTCTGAAACAGTTATTTGTGCACCCAGGTTCACAGCTGCACTATTCACGACAGCCAAAAGGTGGAAGCAACCACGTGTCCACTGACAGACGAACAGCTAAACAAAACACTGTATATGTATTATGGAATATTATTCAGCCCTAAAAAAAAGAAAATTCTGACATATGATACAACACAGATGAACTTTGAGGACATTATGCTAATTGAAATAAGCCAGTCACAAAAGGATAAATACTATATGATTCCACTTATATGAGGCAAAGAGAGTAGTCAAAATCAGAGTCAGAACCTGGGAGAACAGGAAGTTATTGTGTAATAGGTACAGAGTTTCAGGTTTTCAAGATGAAAAGAGTTCTGGAAATGAATGGTGGTAAAGGCTGCACAACAATGTGAATGTACTTATGCCACTGAACTAGAAGTTTAAAAATTGCTAAGACAGTAAATTTGATGTTATGTATATATAACCAAAATTTTAAAATAAATTTAGAGAAAAACAGATTATTAGAGTTGTCTTGTTACACAGTCAGAGACAGTGCTAGAAAGAGTGTGGAGCCTCCTGACTACCAGGCCAATGTCCTCATCACCACACCCTGTTACTAAGAATAGACAGCTAGGTATGGGTAGGCACACAAAGTCACAGGTCCAGCGTTTACCAGATCTAGGAAGATTTCATTTCTCCAGTTCTGCTCATCTGGAATTTATGATAACCCAAGGATAAACTTCAGTCCACTCAAATTATCTGTCTATAAAGAAAGCAATTTGAGAGTGATTGAAAATGTATAATTAGATTAAAATTTTAAAAGCATGAACTGACATAGAATGTATAGGCCAAGCACAGCAGCTCATGCCTGTAATTTCAGCACTTTGGGAGGCCGAGGTGAGCAGACTGCCTGAGGTCAAGAGTTTGAGGCTAGCCTGGCCAACATGGTAAAACCCTGTCTCTACTAAAAATACAAAAATTAGCCAGGCATGGAGGCGGATGCCTATAATCCCAGCCACTCAGGAGGAATTGCTCGAACCCGGGAGGCAGAGGTTGCAATGAGCCAAGATTGCACCATTGCACTCCAGCCTAGATGACAAAAATAAAACTCTGTCTCAAAAAAAAAAAAATTTTATATGTATATACACACACACACACATAATCTACTTAACAAATCTAACTCCTTAGTACTTCTAGCACATTTATTATGCTTCTAGTCTGATAATATACAACTATCTTTTTTTTTTCTTTCTTAAGAGTCAGTCTCTTGATGTCCAGAAACAAAAGAAAAGAAAAAAATTAAATTAAAAAGTCAGAGTCTTACTCTGTCACCCAGGCTAGCATGCAGTGGTATGATGACAGCTCACTGCAGCCTGGAACTCCTGGGCTCATGCAGTCCTCCCACCTCAGCCTCCAGAGTACCTGGGACTACGAGTGCATGCTGCCACACCAGCTATTTTTTTTTTTTTTTTTGCCTAGTCGGGCTGATGTGGTTTGGATTTGTCTCCCTGCCCAAATCCCCAGTGTTGGAGAAGGCACCTGGTGGAAGGTGACTGGATCATGGAGGTGGATTTTCCCCTTGCTGTTCTCATACTAGTGAGTTCTCACGGCATCTGGCTGTTTAATATTCATTCTCATTCTCATTCTCATTCTCATTTTCTCTCTCTCTCTCTCTCTCTCTCTCTCTCTCTCTCTCTCTCTCTCTTCTGCTCCAGCTATATAAGACGTGTTCTGCTTCCCTTTCACCTTCTACCATGATTCTAAGTTTCCTAAGTCCTCCGCAGCCATGCTTCCTAAATAGCCTGTGAACCTCTGAGACAATTAAACCCCTTTTCTTTATAAATTACCCAGTCTCAGTTATTTCTTTATAACAGTGTGAGAACAAACTAATACAAAGGGTCTCTGTTTGCCCAGGCTGGTCTCAAACTCCTGGCTTCAGCGATCCTCCAGCTTCAGCCTCCCAAAGCACAGAGATTACAGGTATGAGCCACCATGCCAAGCCTAAATTTAACTTCTTATAGCCCAAAATGGAATACAGCAGGTCTTTGAATACCATCATTTTGTTCAACATCATTTTCTTATAATGTTGATGAGGTAAAAAAATAGATTCCAGTTGGAGCCACTGCTTTGGCAGAGTTTGCACACTCTCCTCAAGTCTGCATGGGTTTCCTCCAGGTACTCTGGTTTACAAATCCTACATCCCAAAGATGTGCATGTTTCATTCACTGGCTGGTCTAAATGATCCCAGTGCGAGTGACTGTGGGTGTGTCTGGGAGTGTGCCCTGCAATCAAATGACATCCTGTCCAGGCTAAGTTCACACCAGGAACCCTGAGCTGCCGGGATGGGCTCCATCCACCTGCCACCCAGAACTGGAATAAGCAAGTTGGAAAATACATAAATACAAATGACTGTAAAACAAAAATTCATAAAGTCTATGGTAATCATACAAATGCATGACAATAAACAATGAAAGATGAAAGTGGTCAGTGAGCTGCCAGATTTGTTATCATTTATTTTTTATCTATGTGGTGGTCAGAGATGCTCCTAAAAATTTTTGCTTTGCAAATGTTTATTCTTTGATTTAGCCCACTACCACTGCCTGACTTCACACAATCAATTAGGTAAATAATTATCTTACTTGTTTTGATTAATCTTTCTTAAATGTATGTATAGCTCATTTACTTCAATATTCAACATTAGAAGTGTTTTAGGCAAGGCATGGTAGCTCATGCCTGTAATCCCAGCACTTTGGGAGGCAGAGCTGGACGGATCACTGGAGCATAGGAGTTCAAAACCAGCCTGTGCAACATGGCGACACCACATCTCTACTAAAAATAAAAAAATTAACTGGGACTGGTGGTGTGCCCTGTAGTCCCAGCTACCAGGGAGGATGAGATGGGAGTATCACTTAAGCCTGGGAGGTCGACGCTGCAGTGAGCCATGATTATACCACTGCACTCCAGCCTGGGTAACAACAGAGACCCTGTCTCAAAAAAAAAGCATTTTAGTTCCTTATAAGTTTGGTGATACTTCTATGATCAGAAATATGTCACAGGAACGTAACTCTCGTTTATATCCATTAGCCTATGGTAAAATTGGTTTCATTTTAAGTCATTTTACTTCTACATGAAGTTTTCAAAAATCTATTGATGATGTTAGATGAGGACTTACTCTACATGAGACATAAAAATAAGAAGAAAATAATCCCATCACTTAGAAAGAGAACCACAATTAAATCAATAAACACACAAAAAAAAGGCAATTTCATTTTTCAAGACCTCAGATACCACTTGTAATCTATTTTTACCACTCAATGTGATTAATTGCCCCATGTCACTAAATATCATTAAAAATTAACATTAGCAAAAGATACCTACCACAAATCGAGTACTTGTCATTTGACAAGCACTACATTAGCACTTTGCAGAAGTTATTTCATGCTCACAAAAAGCCTGTGAGGAAGATATCATCCCTCCCATTATACTAATGAAAAACTACATATTAAAATCTAATGATATTTAGGATCACAAACTAAATAATCATGATAGTATATATTTTTTTAATTATGAAGTCAAATTTATAGAAGTCATTTTAGGCAGAAACTAGTGACGTAGAAAGTGTCTCTCCAAGTCTGTAATTATACCTCTACGAAAAAAATGGATTTGGGGACAAAATACTACATTAAGTATACAAACATATTCCAGATGAAGTTGAGATCTTTGATGTAACTAAGAAGGAAAGCCTCATTTTTTAACTACTATATAGGAGTAGAGAAGCGTAATTAAAACAACCAGCAGCAGCACTATGAGCTTTCACAGAAAGATAAAAGTTCACAAAATCCCTTTCATAACGCCCAGGCTCTAAGGCCTAATAATCCTATTAGAGCTTTCTCATCTGTGACCATCTTTCTGAATATGCTGGTGTACCCCTTCTTTTGTATTTTCCTAAGAGGAAGAAATCCCTTCATGAATGGAACAATAACCTCAGCGCCACATGTGTAAGAGTATATTTGCCTACTGCTTGGTTTAAGGCCATTGGGAATTATACACACCTGTTAGTGGGGAGAAACATGGTCCTCCAATCTGCTCACATTATGTAGAAGTAAATTGTAGGTGACCCTTAATCTCTGTTTTGTGCCTTTCCACTTGCCCTGCCATTCATAAGTACATACACATTCCAGACACATGAAGAGGAGCTTTTTGTCCTTTTGAAAGAGTCGACTAGGAGGTTTACAGGAAGATCGCTAATGAGTAATAGTGGTAAGTAAAATTCACTCCAAGCTTCTTTCTTAGTCATCATTTGTGTAAGTTTTCTTAGGAAAGTACCAAAAAAAAATCTTTGTTTAAAGGTCATTTTACCTATGGAGTAAATGCATTATTTGTAACAACATTGCAAAACTTGTGGTTACACTGGCTCCAAGTTATCTTATTTCATTCTGAAAAGAACCCTGAAAGGAAAGTACCATCATTCACTATATTGAGGAGGCAAATTTAAAACCAGGAAACTGATGCTACCTATTACCAATGATCTCTATTTAACTTGGCCAGGTCACTCCTTTTCAGATTATCACTGAGCTTTCAAATCCCCAAGATATCAGAAAGCATTCTAGTGGCTCAACAGAAGCACTGAAACAAGGACAAAAAAAATGCCTCATTGGTATTTTAGGGTCTAATGCCCGTATTTCTTTTTTTTTGGAGATGGAGTCTCACTCTGTCGTCCTGACCCGAGTGCAGTAGTACAATCTCAGCTCAGTGCAACCTCTTCCTCCCGGGTTCAAGAGATTCTCCTGCCTCAGCCTCCCAAGTAGCCGGGACCTCAGGTGTGCACTACCACGCCTGGCTAATTTTTTCATTTTTAGTGGAGACGCGGTTTCACCATGTTGTCCAGGCTATTCTGCAACTCCTGACCTCAAGTGATCCTCCCGCCTGAGGCCCCCAGGGTGCTGGGACTACAGGAGTGGGTTTCCACACCCAGCCTTCTTTCTCTTTACTATCTTTGATGTTCATGTATCCATTCATTCAGTCAACAAGCATAAAATGCCTACCATGTGCAAGGCACTATGGAAGGCAATGAAGAACCACGGATAATACAGACACACTCTCAAGGCTTTTATAACTTAGCCAAGGAACCCAATATCCACCACCATGAACTTATCAGATAGTAAGTGCTACAATGTGTAAGCACTATGGGAGCACAGTGGAGGTGTTATTGGAGTCATACCATGAAGTACCTTTTCTTCAGGGAAGGAAGGGGTGATATGACAATCCATCAGAGGTATAGCACAGGCACTAAAATAATAAACCCTTATGGAAAAGTCTTCATTGAAAGACTACTGAGGCCGGGAACAATGGCTACCAATTGTAATACCAACACTTTGGGAGGCCAAGGTGGGCTGAGGTCAGGAGTTCGAGAGCAGCCTAACCACCTGGTGAAACCCCATCTCTACTAAAAATACAAAAATTAGCCAGGAGTGGTGGCACACACCTGTAATCCCAGCTACTCAGGAGGCTGAGGCAGGAGAACTACCTGAACCCAGGAGGTAGAGACTGCAGTGAGCCAAGATCGCATCACTGCACTCCAGCCTGGGTAACAAGAGTGAAACTCCTTCTCCGAAAAAAAAAAAAAAAAAAAAAAAAAAAGACGATTTAAAAGGTTTTAATGAAGAGGAGAAAAAGTAAAAGTAGTCACACAGAAAATAAGAAAATGAAAGAATCTTAAGATAAAGAAATATATTGATGTGAAATTAAGGACCAGTTGGAGGTTAAGTTTTTTAAAAAGGTGGTTTTTTTTGGTTGGGGGGTGGGGTTGGAACAGGGTATTGAAATAGGCCAGAAGTTGATGAATAAGTGAAGCAGACCCATTATGACAAACACTGGTACTATTTCCTCAAAGCTTTTGTGAAATGAAGGAAGGCAAAAAGGGAATGGATGGATGATCTTGGGAGACTCTGGTAGGAATCTATGCCCTGGGAAAGAGAATTAGTTTCTCCACACTGTGCACTTAACCCCTCAGGCTATCTTATCTATCTACCAGAATTCTTGCATACCAACTTTCCATACAATGCACCAAGTTCGCAACTTCAGATTTTAAGCTCTACTGTATTTAAATTTTAAAATGTATGGTAGCTCTTCCTATTTTGTATTTTGTATATTCCTTCCAGTTGTTTTTGTTTTGTTTTACTCTCTCATGCATGTATTCGCGTTAAGTAATATTTCGGTTCATATATATATGTGTAAGAAATTTTGTTCAACCTCCTCTTAACAATCAGTGACACTGGTTTCACCAAGGAGTAAGATTATAATGTGTTAAACCTCTTTAATATCTTTGAGTTTGATCCCCAAGCTGTACATTTCTCCATCTCTAAGTACAGTGTTACATTCACCAAGTTACCTAATGGAATTTGATACTTCGTTGGACATTACTATACATTAGCTGAATCTCACTTTATTTAGGAAGCTCCACAACATAACTCCTCAAAAGGCAACACTCTCCTCTAGAATCAATACACATGAAACACCATTAAGAGGCAGCCTCTCAGGAAAGCGACTCAGCAACTGAGATTAATGCAATTAAAGTTATTCAAGTAGATAATAATCTAATTCTAAAACACTTGAGAGAAATAAGTCCTAACTCCTTTCCCATACAAATAGAGATTCTAGCCAGTCTGGGGGCAAGGGAGGGTTGGGCTGGTGTGATGGCAGGGAAGATGGGCACAGGGACCTAACACCAATTTTTTCACTTCCACACTTCCTAAAATAATTTTTAAAAATCTTGTATTCTTCTGACACTTTAAGTTGACATGTTAATTTAATGATAGCATGGATACAGTTTCCAGTATAGTATATAGATATCTTAAATATTATTGTTGCGACCCCGGGAGCTGTAGATTTCATTCATTTACTTAATGAAATATGTCCACAAGCAATTTTACTTAATATGTCTACAAGCAATCTAATTGTTAAGCCTGTTCTTATTGTCAAATCAATAAATCAAAACTTACCTTCTGTCAAAAGAATTCATATTTCAATTCAAATTAAAGTGCTAATCTGTCTTCCCTATAAATCTTCCCTCATTGGCCAGGCGCAGTGGCTCACGCCTATAATCCCAGCACTTTGGGAGGCCAAGGCGGGTGGATCATGAGGTCAAGAGATCGAGGTCAACATGGTGAAACCCCATCTCTACTAAAAATACAAAAATTAGCTGGGCATGGTGGCGCACGCCTGTAGTCCCAGCTACTCGGGAGGCTGAGGCAGGAGAATTGTTTGAACCCAGGAGGCAGAGGTTGCGGTGAGCCGAGATCGTGCCATTGCACTCCAGCCTGGGTAACAAGAGCGAAACTCTGACTCAAAAAAAAAAAAATCTTCCCTCACAACCCATCACCACCACAGAGAGACAACAATCAACTTGATCCTAAAACAAATAGGGTATGGATGGAGTCCTGCCATGGGTTTGTTATCTGGAGGAAACATCTATGACTTTGACCAAAGCAGTCATCCCTTTGCTATTTTCAAATTCACACCCAGAACCTAAGAATTCTTAAATGGTCCCTTTATTAGGTGAACCATAGGATTTATACTCCCTGAAGCAATCAAATATTTTAAGATTTGTGTAGGGTGAGAAGTATGACTGACTGCCTTTGTCAAGTGAGAGAAAAGCAGTATGTGAATGGAGAGGTAGGAAAGAAGACTCACTCTGCCACAGGTGCTCTCAGGTGACCATATTAGAAATTAGTAAATGCAGACACTAAGAATCTAAATACCATTGAAATTATTTTTGCATATAAAATTCCTGAAAAGTCTCCACGAATCCCCCACACACACACACACACACACACATATATATATATATATATATGTATCCCACTTTAAAGACAACTAATCTTAAAAAACAGCTCCAGAGTACTTAACTCAAAATTGAAAGCTGGGCACACAAAAGCTGTCAATCATAATGTTCTAAGAATAGAAGCAAAATAAAGATAACAAGGCAATGTGGTGAAAACTTTAGGATATGCAAATTCAACATGGGGGTGCGGCGCTTGGATTCTAGAATCAGAAAGTCTGGGATTTGGATTCCAGCTCTGCTCCTTACTAGCCATGTGACTTTCAAAAAATTTATTTATCTCCTTGTGGTTTAAGACAGAAGCGCTATTGATGTTGATGATAGTAGTAAATGATGTTCTAAGTATCTCTTACTTCACTGAATTGTTGTGAGGATTCAATGAAATAACACAAGGCACTTAGCACAAAACCTAGCATGTAGCAAACATTCAATAAATGCTAACACAACATTAGAAAGGAGTTTCTTTTATTTAAAGAAATATGTCCACCAAACAATCATTGCTAAACCTGTCCTGTCAAATCAATAATCAAATAAAACCCTCTCCTGAGGGTAAATCACTGCCCATTTTTGCCAGCAGTGTAGGCTATGAGTGAAAGTAAGGTTTTTAGGAACACCAACCCAACTCAGACAAAATAGAGACATATTACTGTCTGGAAAACTCTGCCTCTACCGTAAAAGCTCTCTCTCTCTCTTTCCCTCCCCCCACAAAGAGGCTCTCCTATCTTTACATACCGCCCTGGCCTTCTCGCCGCCACAGCCACCTCCCGCCGCTTCTGCCTTATCAGCACTCCCCAGCTCCCCTCCCGCCGCTTCTGCCTCATCAGCACTCCCCAGTTTCCCGCCGCCCGGTTTCTGCCTCATCAGCTCTCCCCGGCTTCCCGCCTAGCGGTTCAAACTGGCCAACAGTTGCCCACCAACTCAGCCCCCAACTTTTCCACTCCTTCAGCCCTTCAATCCCTATAAAACTACCCTGCCCCTCTGAGCGGCGCGGCCATTTTTCCTTTTCGTCCAGGCTGGCACGCCCGGAGGCTCTTTTCTCTCAATAAAGCCTGAACTTAAGAACTTTCTTCTTGCCTGCGATCCGGTTTTTTCCGAATGAGCTCAGTCCTCCCGCAGAGGGTAGGTCGGACAAGTGGTACCGAAACCCGGGGCGGGAGGGGCCCTTGGCCCTGCCACAGCCCCCCTCCCCGACCTACCCAGCACTGGCCCTGCCACCACGCTCCGATTAAGGTAAGCCAAGTTTTTTTTTTGCTTTGCCTTCCCCCGCTTCCCATCTCCTCTTCCTATGGCACCGTGCAGTTGCTCCCCTCCGGCGTTCCGCACGGACTCCTTGCCTAGTCTCGGCCGAGCCAAGGTAGTCTTCCGTTCCGGCTCCAGGAGCCTTCCGAGGGACAGCTGCCAGACGGGGGACGCCCCTCTGACCGCTTCCCTTTCCGTACTTAATTGTACTCCGGGGAATTTGCAGCGAACGGGGACGCCTTTTCGTTGCATCTGCCCTTCCGCGCCAGAGAGTCTGTAGCTGCACCTGCCATGGGAAATTCGGAGTCCAAAATACCTCTGAGCACCCCCCTTGGGTGCTTGCTGCGAAATTTTACCAAATTGGGATATTCCCAAACCCTCAGAAAGAAAAAGCTTGTTTTCCTGTCTCAGGTGGCTTGGCCCCAATACAAACTTGGTAACCAGTCACATTGGCCCCCGACTGGCACTTTTGATTTCAACACCCTCCGAGATCTCGACGATTTTTGTCGCCGCACGGGCAGGGACAATGAAATTCCTTACGTCCAGGCTTTTTGGGACCTCCGTACCCACCCCGACCTATGTTCTTCCTGCTCCACCCACCAAATCCTCTTGGCTCGAATCCCCCGTAAATCTTCCTCCACTACCTCTCCCCCTCCCTACTCCTCACCAGAGGATCTGCCTGAACATCTGTCCTCTCCTGCCAATCTCAGCAACCAGTCGTCATCAACGGCACGCTCTTCCTCTACTCCCTCTGCACCTCCTGCCTCAGAGGCCATGCCTCGCTCTTCCTCTACTCCCTCCGAGCCCCCTCCCTCAGAGGCTGCACTTCCTCTTGCCTCTCCGGTGGCGGCCCACACCCGCTCTCACCAGCCAGCTATCCTGGCCCCACTCCGAGAAGTAGCAGGCGTGGAAGGTTTAGTCAGGGTCCATGTTCCTTTCTCACTTCAAGACCTGTCCCAAATTGAGAGACGTTTAGGATCCTTCTCAGCCGACCCGTCCACCTATATTAAGGAATTCCAATACCTCACTCAAGCCTACAGCCTCACTTGGCATGATATTCGCGTTGTCTGTTCCTCCACCCTCACAGTGGAAGAGCACGAGCGCATCCTCGCTGCAGCCAGAAACCAAGCAGATAAAGACCATGCTATAGATAACCAGATCCCCCTAGGCCCCAAAGTAATCCCAGGTGAAGACCCCCAATGGGACTATCAGGCTAATCGAGGGTCTGATATACCCAAGAGGGACCGCATGATTAGATACCTCCTCAGGGGAATGGATGCTGTATCTAACAAAGTTGTAAACTATGATAAACTGAGAGAAATCACCCAACTACCTGATGAGAACCCCGCCCTCTTTCTCGCCCGCTTGCAAGAAGCCCTAGTCCGGTATACTCGACTAGATCCAGCCTCCCAAAACGGGGCCACTGTATTAGCCTCCCATTTTATCTCCCAATCAGCACCCGACATAAGAAAGAAACTAAAGAAAGCAGAAGAGGGGCCAGAGACTCCCATCCAAGACCTGGTAAAAATGGCCTTTAAAGTATTCAAAGCCAGGGAAGATGCGGCTGAGGCTGCCCGCCAAACTCACATGAAGCAAAAGGCTGCCCTCCAGACCCAAGCCCTAGTGGCGGCTCTAAGGCCGGCAGGGAACCAGAAGCCCAAGGCCGAAACCCATGCCCCTCCGGGAGCATGTTTCAAATGTGGAAAGGAAGGACACTGGTCCCGAGCCTGTCCACAACCACGGCCACCAACTAAGCCTTGCCCTATCTGTCAGCTCCCGGGACACTGGAAGTCAGACTGCCCCCAGCTTCCCCAGGGTGCCGGTTCCTCAAAACAGACACACTGGCATTACGCAGCCGGCGGTCACCCTCAGTAGGGAGGAGCCTGCTTGCCAGGAGCCGACCTCCGAGGGAACTCCATTCCCCAGTCTATTAGGGCTGCTAGACAACTAGCGGGACCCTGGCTTTCCGACTCCGGTTACCCTCGCCGAGCCTAGGGTCACAAGACATGGGGGCTACCTATTCCGCACTTCCTTCCTATTCTGGCCATCTCACCCCTTCCCAGGTCTCGGTCATGGGAATCGATGGGACCCCGAGTATCCCCTACCAAACCCCACCACTCATGTGCTCATATAACTCCACTCCATTCACCCACTCCTTTTTAGTAATCCCCACCTGCCCGGTTCCCCTTCTGGGGCGAGACATCCTTTCAAAGCTGAAGGCCGTCATAACCTTCCCCACCACCAGCCCACACAGCCTTTTTCTCCTAGCCCTCAATACTCTACCTCAGAACTCCAGGCCCTCCAGTCTACCCCCAGGGTACGGTTCAGGGATGACTGGGCCTTCAAGCATAACCTCCTCATCCTCCCCGAAAAGCAAAAGTACCAGATAATCCAAGACATCCACAATTCACTCCACATTGGGCCTAAAGCCTTATACCGGTTCCTCAACCCACTTTTTCACCCTCACCATCTCCTCAATACCATACAGGAAGTCCAGTCCTCATGTACTGTCTGCGCAAAAACTAATTCCCAGGGTTCCTGTCATCCTCGGCGCCAGCTTCATCAGCTACGCGGGTTCCTACCTGGCCAAGACTGGCAAATTGATTTCACCCATATGCCAAAGCACAAACAGTACCGGTATCTGCTAACCATTGTTGACACTTTTTCAGGCTGGATTGAAGCTTACCCCACAGCCTCTGAGTCTGCTGGGACAGTAGCCACTCATCTCATTCAAGACATCATCCCACGCTTTGGACTCCCGGCTACCATACAGTCAGACAACGGCCCAGCCTTTATCTCCAAAGTCATTAATGCCGTTTCTACCTCTCTAGGAATTCAGTGGAAGCTACACGCCGCCTACCATCCTCAGTCCTCTGGTAAGGTGGAACGGGCCAATGGCCTAATAAAGGAGCATCTGACCAAGCTCATGCTTGAGCTCCGCCAATCCTGGGTAACCTTGCTTCCTATAGCCCTCACCAGGCTGAGAGCAAGCCCCCGGGGCCCATCACAGCTTAGCCCGTTTGAGCTGCTGTACGGTCGCCCCTTCCTACTTTCAACTCCCCCACCACCAGAGACCACTCCTCTAGACAGCTACCTCCCCTACTTTACTCTCCTTCGCAGCCTTCTCCGAGAACATGCCAACGCTTCTCTTCCCCAACCCACCCAACCATCTGAAAATACACAGAAAGTCTCCCCCGGGGACTCAGTTCTTATCAGGACCCTCTCCCCAAAGCCCCTCACCCCCAAGTGGGAAGGACCATACACAGTCCTCCTTACCACTCCATCAGCTATAAGAGTTGCTGAAATCTCATCTTGGGTCCACCTGTCTCGGGTAAAAAAGGCCCCTCATGGACCCTCCCTATGCTGGAAGGCTGTTCCTTCTGGCCCTTTATCTGTCAAACTTACCAAGGCCTAGCAGCCACACCCCCTACAGATGGAGATTCTTCCTAACTGAAAACTATACCAAAACCACCTTCATCTGTAATACCCCCCCATACAGCCACAACCATCTTCTTGCAACTTCCGACTGCCCCGCAGCCGGATGCCAAAGGGCCATATATCTGAACTTCACCAAATTCCACAACATCCATATTAATATACCTCTCATGTGCTTCAACCATGACCAACCATCAGGAGCATGCAATAATACTCCTTGGCACTCCTGCATGGGATGTACTTGGATGAACTGTCGACTACATATAGCCGTCAAGTCCACAGTACCTGCCCGATCTCAGCTCAAAATCATCCCAAACATAGATGGAGAAGGAAACACCATTATCGGTTCTACACGGTATTCCATTCTCATACCTGACCCCTGGGACAACCGGTGGAAAAGCCCCCAGAAAGCTGCCGTGTATGACCACATAGATACCAAATATCCCTCTTCCCACCTGTACATCTGGCGGACATACGTGCGTACAGTCCACCAAGTCCACTCTGATATTAGCCTACAAGAAAAATCTCTGAATGACCAATTACAACCACATTCGTCTCCATTTTCCTGGTTAACTTTTCTCCAAGAAGGAATCAAGTTAGCTAACCTCTCAGGACTAACTGACCTAACCTCATGCCTCATGTGTGCCTTCTTAGGACAGACTCCCTTCGTTGCAGTCCCTTACCCCATCCCTCTCAACCTTTCAGCCTCAACTTCTTCCTTCTCCCCCATCAGGGAAGTCGATCTCTACACTCCACCTGATTTTGAACAGCTACCTGTGTGCTATTCCCTAGGCCGAAACTTCCCTAGCTGTAACAGAACTATACGGGTAACCACTAATATAACAGCCCCACGAGGAACGTTTTTCTGGTGTAACAGGACCTTAACAAAAACTCTCTATATCGGTCTTTCCTCATCTCTTTTATGCCTCCCAGTAACCCTAGTCCCTCGACTCACTATATATTCTTCAGCCGAATTCCAGATGCTGCAAACTCCCCATCGCCGCACCCGACGAGCTGCCTTCCTACCCATTGCCGTTGGAGTCTCCCTTGCTGGTTCAGCACTTGCAGCAGGATTAGGGGGAGGGGCACTAGTCCACTCTCACCTGGCCATAGCCCGACTGACCTCACAACTCCAAGCGGCTATTGATGACTCTACTGAGTCTTTAGCATCACTCCAACGACAGATCGCCTCAGTTGCCCAAGTTGCCTTGCAGAACCGAAGAGCCCTAGACCTGCTCACTGCTGAACGAGGAGGGACCTGTGTCTTCCTACAAGAAGAGTGCTGTTACTACATCAATGAATCCGGCCTAGTAGAAACCCGAATCGAGAGCCTCCAGAAACTCAAAACTAGCCTGCAGAGTCAGAAGTTCTCGGCTGAAGCCACAGCGTGGTGGTCTTCCTCTATGTATACCCTCTTGTCCCCATTGCTTGGGCCCCTAGTAGCCGTTTGCCTAATCTTACTTATTGCTCCTTGCTTTCTACAGTTCATACAGCGGCGCTTTCAGGAACTGACTCGAGTCACCATCCACCAGATGCTGCTCCAACCCTGCCCTGAACGAGTGCAAGAAACAGACCTCTCCCTGAACATCCAGGCTCCTTAGGAAAAGAGACCTCTTCAGAACCCCCCGTCGACCCTTGTCAGCAGGAAGTAGCCAGAGAGACAACCGACGCCCCTGACCCCTCTTTTTCTTTTCTTTAAGGAGTTGGGAATGTCTGGAAAACTCTGCCTCTACCGTGAAAGCTCTCTCTCTTTCCCTCCCCCCACAAAGAGGCTCTCCTATCTTTACATACCGCCCTGGCCTTCTCGCTGCCGCAGCCACCTCCCACCGCTTCTGCCTTATCAGCACTCCCCAGCTCCCCTCCCGCCGCTTCTATCTCATCAGCACTCCCCAGTTTCCCGCCGCCCGGTTTCTGCCTCATCAGCTCTCCCCGGCTTCCCGCCGCCCGGCTTCCCACCTAGCGGTTCAAACTGGCCAACAGTTGCCCACCAACTCAGCCCCCAACTTTTCCACTCCTTCAGCCCTTCAATCCCTATAAAACTACCCTGCCCCTCTGAGCGGCGCGGCCATTTTTCCTTTTCATCCAGGCTGGCACGCCCGGAGGCTCTTTTCTCTCAATAAAGCCTGAACTTAAGAACTTTCTTCTTGCCTGCGGTCCGGTTTTTTCCCAACGAGCTCAGTCCTCCCGCAGAGGGTAGGTTGGACAATTACTTTCAACTACAGGCCTGTCCTATGTCCTTAAAATTGTCTTCCATGAATGTAACCCCAATCAGAGTATAGTTTAAGCAGAACATAAGAATTTGTCCTTCTTATTATTGACCCAAGGAATAAACAGCACTAATAAAATTCTATTTTTTATAGCTACTCTCAAATCTGAATTTCTATATGCAGTAAGATGCCCAGAGTTGGCCGGGCACGGTGGCTCAAGCCTGTAATCCCAGCACTTTGGGAGGCCGAGGCAGGTGGATCATGAGGTCAACAGATCGAGACCATCCTGGTCAACATAGTAAAATCCCGTCTCTACTAAAAATACAAAAAATTAGCTGGGCATGGTGGCGCATGCCTGTAATCCCAGCTACTCGGGAGGCTGAGGTATGAGAATTGCCTGAACCCAGGAGGCGGAGGTTGCGGTGAGCTGAGATCACGCCATTGCACACCAGCCTGGGTAACAATAGCAAAACTCGGTCTCAAAAAAAAAAAAAAAAAAAAGATGCCCAGAGTCTAAAAACATTCAAGACAGTTAATGAATGACAAAGAAAACGAACTTAAGAGTGCTGAGTTAGAAAACCCCTACCGTTGTTAAAGACATAGTCTTTTGCAAAACCAAGAGATTAGGAATTTAATTTGTGCAAGTATGGAGGGGACTTCCAGCCACTTATCTGGGAGGGCTTAGTTAGTACAGATAAGAACTTAATGTGCCTCAGTGACCTAGATTTAATTCTATCTATAAACACTCTCACTTCTGAAATGGGCCTGGAACTCTGCCTTTGAGTGGACATCAAAAAAAAAAAAAAAAACACATACCTGGAAATAAGAGCATTAACTTAAAAACTCATAAAAAGTAAGGCATTACCGGCATTACTATACAACTGATAAGACTGAAAACCATATGAATGCATAACTAACGAATTTCTCACACATCTTTCATGCAAAAATCACAACAGTTAATTCCATTTCATACTTTTAAAACCTCACCAGAATTTTTTTTTTAAATCTTTACTTTGCCATCTACTAAGGCAAGTCAGAAGAACCCAGATGTAAACATACCAGTTTCCTCTCAAATAAAGAACAAGTATTGAAACAGTGAAGAGGATAATACATTGTCTCCTAGTGCTTTTGGGGGAGCAGAGCCCAAAATCATGGCTCATTTTACTACTGGCTGAACTATGAACCAGAATATATCACTACATGTAGCAAATAACAAGTAAGCAGAGAATCAAAGACATCACAATGATATGTCCATAAAAAAAGTATTAGCATATTTCTCCTAAAGACAACTCTAGAAATAATTATATTTATCTAGTAAGAAATTTACTATATATAAACGACATAATCTTTCAAAGAATGTCAAAAATGAAAACACTATATTATCCAATAAATTATGTGATCTGCCGGGCGCGGTGGTTCACGCCTATAATCCCAGCACTTTGGGAGGCCGAGGCGGGTGGATCACAAGGTCAAGAGATCCAGACCATCGTGGTCAACATGGTGAAACCCCCTCTCTACTAAAAATACAAAAAATTAGCTGGGCACGGTGGCGCGTGCCTGATCCCAGCTACTCAGGAGGCTGAGGCAGGAGAATTGCCTGAACCCAGGAGGCGGCGGTTGCGGTGAGCTGAGATCGCACCATTGCACTCCAGCCTGGGTAACAAGAGAGAAACTCCGTCTCAAAAAAAAAAAAAAAAAAAAAAGTGATCTGGGAGAGAAAACCTACTAATCTCTAGTAAATAAAACCTCCACATTAGAGATATTAGAGGTGCTGTTTTTCTAAACCCATTTAAGGTAGCTTTTTGAGCTTGAAACAGGATCTCCATGAGAGGTTTCATTTCTAAAATTCAATTAAAACTTATCTATGATTTAGATAGGTGCCATATGGGGATAAATTTTAGAAACCTCTATAAGTTGAGGCATCTGATGACACTGTTAAAAGGAGTTGTCTATTATTGCAAGAACATGGTAATTTAGAAATGCCATCCTATCTAATTTCATCTCACCAAAACTTAGAGCAAGTTTTATATTTCAAACTATGTAGCTTTCAAATAGCAATCCCAAATCCTATAAATGAAGAGCATATTAAAATGTTAAATGTATTATTCTTATAACATTTCCTTGGAAATTAGATTTACTTACAGGATCATCTGTGATGTCTTGCTTTATCAGAGAAACAGGGGAGGTAATTAAGTAAGTAGGTGTGTCACTTTGCATTTCTGGTTCCATTAACTTTCTTAACATTGAGTAACAACATGCACTCTGAGAAAAGAATACTTGTAAAATTATTACCTTAATACAAATAATCATCAACTTCTTCAAGACAGAAAAATTCTTGGCTATAAAATTCAGAGGAAAATTCCAAACTTATGACAAGATGAAAATACTGAAATATATTTGATATTTGAAAACAAAATTTCCAGAAGTTTCTCTCACAAATACACAAGGCAGAGACTGATTCAGAGGCCACACACCTGAAGTTGTCTCACCTGTCTTAAAAGATTATCTCAATATAAGAAATGACTGTCTTTCCAATTTTTTTTTCAACTTTATCATCTACAGAAGTAGCCACATAAGGAGAGCTAGCAGGACACACACATCACAAATCACAGTGGACAGATCAGCACCATGCTTAGTTAATTCTTCATTCTATCTTCTCTCAGTTAGAAGCAGCCTAATCTCCTCTGGGGAATTAATTGCCAGGCAATCATCACTTGGATTACTGAGCTCTATTGTTCCACTTCCAGATTTTTAAGAGAATTGCTTTCTTCCCACTTTTTTTCAAATAGAAGAGGTGAGGAGAAAAAAATATAGTAATCACTAATATACCTTCCCCCAGATTCAACATCTGTTAACAATTTTCCATGTCGGCTTCCTCTCCACATATACATATATGTGTACTTTCTTTTGCTCATCCATTTGAAAATAAGTTGCAGACATTTTAACTCATCTCTAAGAATTTTGGCATGTGATTCCTAATAACATAATTAAATGAGCTGGGCATGGTGGTGCATGCCTGTAATCCAAGCTCCTCAGGAGGCTGAGGCAAGGAATTGCTTGAACCCAAAAGGCAGAGGTTGAAGTGAGCTGAAATCGTGCCACTGCACTCCAGCCTGGGCAACAGAGCAAGGCTCCATCTCAATGACAAAAAACAAAAAAAAGAATAACATAATATCTTACATGATCACAATACATAATATTATCTAATAAGCAGTGTATATTCAAATTTTTCCAAGTTAAGGGACTCACACTACCTCTCGTCAAAACTAGCTATAAAAGTAGAATAATCAAGATAATGTAATAATGGCATAAAGAGAGGCATATATAGATCAATGCTACAGACTAGAGTGTCCAGAAGCAGAGTCTTGCATAATGCCAACTGATTTTCTATGAAAGTGCTCCAGTGGATTGACAGTGTCCCCGAAAATTCATGTCCACCTGGAACCTCTGAATGTAACTCTTCATAGAGTATCTGTAGATGTAATTCATACTGGATTAAGGTGGGCCCTAAATCCAATGACTAATGTTCTTTTAAGAAGAAGAGAGGTCACAAAGAAAGAAAGTCATGTGACAACCAAGGCAGAGATTGCAGTTATGTAGCTACGAGGCAAGGAAGTCCAAGGATTGCTAGGAGCCACTTGAAGCTTAGAACCGGCAAGCAAGGATTGGCCTCTAGATCAGTAGATGGAGCGTAACCAACGCCTCAAACTTCTGGCCTATAGGATTATGTGACAATACATTTCTGTTGCTTTAAGCCACCAGACTCGTGACACCAGCACTAGGAAACTAGTGCATTTTTTGTGTTGTTTGGTTGATTGGTTTTTATTGAGGTAAAATTCACATAACATAAAATTCACCTGGGCATGGGTTCCAGAACTGCATCTATCACTTCCTGTACCTATCAGAGCAAAATGCCAATCCAAACCTCACTTTTCTTACCTATAAAATGGGGATATAGTCTAACTTGAGTTGTGGTTATTAGGATTCCTTGATATAAAGCAATGGTTCTCTACTTTCACATGCATCAGAGTCACCTACAAAGGTTTGTTAAAACATTAATTGCTAAGTCCCACTTAAAGAGTTTCTGATTCAGTGGGTCTGGGGTAAGGCCTCGCAATCTGCATTGTAACAAGTTCCAGAGGATGCTGAAGCCACTATTCTTGACACCATACTTTAAGAACCAATGCACAAAGACTAAAATAAAACTGCTATTCAATAAATGTGTTTCTCCTCATCCTCTACTCTTCCCTCTCCAAAAGTCGACTGTCATTATCCTATAAACATAGAACTTTGAATATATATTATACAATGAATCCATTGGCAGGGAATACCCATTTCCAACATATCTACTGAGAGATTGCATAATCAAATTGTCAAAGGCCAGAACATAGGTAACTACAACCCAAACCTGCAGCTACAAGCCCAGGCAACCAACCTATTATCTGCAATAACCAGTCTAGGAAGTCAGACTGGTTGCTGTCTAGCAACTAGCCCAGGAAGCCAAACAATAATGCCTTTAAAAATCTGAACAAAGCCACACTATCTATGATGGTGCCTGGGGAACATAGCAAGATCTCATCTCTTTAAAAAAAAATCAGCACAAAATGGCCAGGAAATGATTAGTCACTGACAGGTTCCCTAACTTTTGCTCCTGCTTCCTACCAATGTAGGACCAACCAGAGTAAGCCAAAAATGCACCCTTAACTAATCACACAGGTCGCTATGCTTTTAACTGGCTCACTTTCAGCTTCCCCACGGGAACAGCCTCCAATCACAACACACCTGAAGCCTTCCCTTTTTTCCACTCTCAAGTTTACCCAGCTGGGCACCGTGGCTCACATCTGTAATCCCAACACTTTGGAAGGACAGGTGGAAAGATTACTTAAGCCCAGGGCTTCAAGATGAACCTGGACAACATGGTAAGACCCAGTGTCTACATGGTACCACACGCCTGTGATCCCAGCTACTCAGTGGGGACTGAGATGAAAGAGTCGCTTGAGCCTGGGTGGTCGAAACTCAGTGAGCTATGATCATGCCCCTGCCACTCCACATGGGCAAAAGAGCAAGATCTTATCTCCAAGGAGAAAAAAAAAAAGGTTTCTCGTTCCTCTGTCTTCCTTGACACTCCACCAAATCTCAGTGATGGTGGCAGATTCCCTTACCCTGTAAAGAAAGCTCTGAATAAGTAGCCATTGTTTATACTCATTTGGGTAGTCCTCATTTATTTCCACAACCAGAATAAAATCAGTTAATTATTTTTGTGATGCTTTTGCTCCTTAACTTAGAATTCCGTTTTCTGAGACAGCATGGTATGGGGCAGGGGGACCTGCTTTGGAACCAGAAAGACCTGAGTTTTGAAATCTGATTTCTCCAGCTATTACCTTATGCAAGTTCTACAATCTCTTTGAATGTCCATTTCCTTACTGATGTTCTCCATGAAGGGAACAATAAACACCTACTTCTTAGGGCTGCCCTAAGAAGAGAAAATAAACACAAAGGGGCACAGTGCCTGATACAGAGTAAGTGTCAATGAAGTCAGTTGCTCTGATTGGCTGTTTCTCAGCTTTGAAACATTTAATCCTGTGAATATGAACCTACTGCTGTTAGGTTTGTAAGGGTTTTTTGTTTGTTTGTTCTATTTCTTTTTAAGTAATGTTATCGGGAGTAGAAAGCCAAGTCCCTCACTTTATAAAGTAAAAGATGAGTGTTGCAGCTTTGCCATACTGTTTTGACTACTGTGACAGAAAACGACCCAAGCAGTTCATGTAAAATCTCATCAACAGAACTAAAGGACACCCAATACTCCCAAAGACTGACTTTCAACTGATAAATAACTCAATAAATCAGGCTGTTCTCTCAGGAAATGTTTGATTTGATTACCTCCCTTCTTCTCTCAACCTGCTTCTTTTGCTTACTCAGCCTGCACATGGCCCTTAAAAATGGCCACCCCAAGATGGTAAAGATCTATCCCTTCATAAGGATTTGGGTTACACAGGTGGATGCATTTGTCGGAATTCATCGAATGGTACACTTAAGATATAGGCATGTTCTGTCTCCCTTACTAAACTGTGATATCTCAAGGACAAAAAGGGAATCATATTCAACACTGAATCCTCCACACTACCACCATGCCTAGCAGGTAGCTGAATCTCAGTAAATGCTTCATTATTAAACAGAGGCAGAAAACTGAAGAATTTGAGAAAGTCTACTTATTGGGATTTATTCTGAAAGATGTACTAAAAGTTCACAGTTTAATTAATGATTACATTCCAGTGAATTAATGTAAACATATTTAAGTTTTAATCATTACAAAGAGAACTACATTTATAAGCAAACAATTAGTGAATTAATTAAGGTACGAACTGTTCAGTGTACATGACTCTACCACCATCTAGTGTAAATAAATGCTTATTACCACATTTGGAAATTCCCTGAAGACAAAGAATCTCCAAATGGGTTGGTGGGTCAAAAGCTAACAAACTTCAACCATAAATATTCACCAGGTACCTGCCAGTTCTGGAAATTATGCCAGGCTGCATAAGGACAGACACAACTCTTGTCTGTTTTGATCACTGCTGTATCCTCAAGGCTTAGGCAAAGCACTCTGCTGGCTTGCAATAAATATTTAGCTGACTGACAAGATTCTGGGAAAAGGAGACTAAGTTATCTTCAGGAAAGACATTCAGCCATTCAAAATCAATTGAATTTTATAGACACTGAAATATTATTCTGCACTAAAAATAAATGACCTATCAAACTATGCAAAGACACCAAGAAAACGTAAATGAATATTACTAAGTGAAAGAAGCCAATGTGAAAAGGCTACATACTGTATGATTCCATCTATACAATATTTAAGAAAAGGCAAAAAACTATAGAGACAGTAAAAAGATCAGTGATGACCAGGAGCTGGGGAGGGAAGGGACGAATACGTACAGCACAGGGGATTTAGGGGCAGTGAAATTACGCTGTATGATACTATGATGGTGGTTACATGTCATTATACATATGTCAAAACCCATAGGATTTACACCACCAACAGAGAACACTAACGTAAACTATTCACTTGGGGTGATAATGATGTTATCGTAAGTTCATCGACTGCAACAAATGTGCCACTCTGGTGGGGGATGTGCATGTGTAGAGGAAGAGGGTCTATGGGAACTCTGTATTTTGCACTCACTTTTGCTACGTACCTAAAACTACTCTAAAAAGTAGGTTTGTTTTTTAAGCCAATGGATTTTTTTTACTCTAACTTTAGATATCAAATAAGTAAAATCCAAATCTAATACCTACATCAAAAATAGGATACTGTTTTTTAAATGCCTACACAAATGCTCAATAAATGTTATTTCCTCACCTCTACAGCACAACCGCAACCCATTAACCCTAAGTAGTTGACACAGAGTGGCTGTGAAGAAGTCATTTTTTCTTCATCTATGTAATTAAGACAGCAGGACTAAATCTCTCACTTCCTATTCTAACATTCTTTTAAATTTTAAAAGAATAGATTACAAAATCTAAACTTTTCTAGGATACAAAAAAATAAGAGAAACTGTCAAATATGTACAGCATCACAGTGACACCAAAACCTTACAGTGAACACATTGAAAATTACTGTCAAATCTCACTTATGGGCCAGGGGTAGTGGCTCACACCTGTAATCCCAGCACTTTGGGAGGCCAAGGTGGGTAGATAACTTGAGGCTAGGCATTCGAGACCATTTTGGCCAACATGGCGAAACCCTGTCTCTATTAAAAATACAAAAATTAGCTGGGTGTGTTGTGCACCTATAATTCCAGCTACTAGGGAGGCTGAGGCATGAGAATCATGTGAACCTGGGAGGCAGAGGTTGCAGTGAGCCGAGACTGCACCTCCAGCCAGGATCACAGACCAAGACTCTGTCTCAAAAAAGAAACAGAAAAAAAAAAAAGAAAACTCACTTATAAATATTAGTGCAAAAACTTTAAAAGTAATAGCAATGAGAACTCATAAATGCACTAAAAAAGGATAGGCTACAGATATAACAGTTTAGTCCAGTGATTCAAGGATAGTTCAATATCAGGAACTCTACTCATATAAGCAACCATATAAATAGGTCAAAAAAGAAAAGTTATATGATCATCTAAGTAGATGCCGAATAGACATGATGAAATTTTTAAACTATTCCTGATTTTAACCCTTAGCAAAACAGCAATAGATGACTATTTCCTTAACATAATGGAAAAATACATTTCATATCATTCTGTAACTAATATTTTATTGGAAACATTACTGAAACACTAAAACAATGACATATAGAAGCATTTCTGTTGAAGTCTGGGAGGAATAAAGAAAGCTTACCACTGGATTTCTGGATTAATATTCATATAGAAGTACCTTACTAGCCAATGCAAGGGAAAAAAATCTTATATGCGTTTTATTTATTTATCACACATTTTTACAGTGCTGACTATGTGTCAGATACTGTCCTGAACACTTTACAAAAAATAAATCATTTAATCCTCAGAATAATACTATAAGGCAGTACTATTATTATCTGCTTTTACAGAGGGAGAAAGTGAGGCACAGAGAACATAAGTCACTTGCCCAAAGTCACATAGCTAGCAAGTTAGTAGAAACGGGCTTAACACACAGTCATATTTCCAGAGCCCATGCTTCTCACCATTATGCTATGTCAAACACTATCCTGGAGTGAAGGAGGAAGAAGTATCCATATATGCAGATAATATGATGACATTTACAAAATTCAAAGAAGAAAAAAGTTGAAACATTGTTCTAAGTGAGAATTTAGTACAGTGGTTGATCATAAAATCATGTAAAACTACAGTGTTCTACATGTAAACAATAAAAACTTAATATACCATAAAAAATGCTACTTACATTACTGACCAAAAACAGGGTAAAATTACTAGAAATAAAAATAAGAAGTTAGTTCCTATTTAAATAAAAAATTATAGCTCTACTGGTTTATCAGTGGACATGAACTCCAAATTTACCAAAACCGAGGTATTCAAAAGGTATGAGCTGACTTAAAATGACCCTCAGACACCTAAGCAAAAGCCACAGGGTTAAAAGCAGACCAGCCCTAAAAAGGTCCACCCTTTCTCTACCTACCTGCATCAGGTGAATGCAATACACTTGAGCTTTGTCAGCTAACCCAATTATGGCCAAGCTTTTAGGCCAGCCCTCAACAAATTTAATACCTTGTGTTAGCAGCCCAAGAGCATGGTCATGATACAGAATCACTTTGCTGCAAACGCTTAGTAAATCTCTACTACACCATACAACAGTCCACATTGAAACTACTAACAAAGCACTGGAGTTCGGTGAGGATCTGACGGAACAAGCGGATCTTCTGGCTTTAAGGCATTAAGAAAGGTTGAGCAGTTGATGCCTAAACATAACTGTTTCAAAGACCAGTTGAATCAGTTAGGTGACACGGGGAGAAATTGTTCACAATGCAAAAAAATACAAATCCTGAATAAGCATACAGAGGAATGTCCCCTAAAAAGTAAGGATCATTCAACTATGAAACAAGTTAACATGGGAAACTGAGATTGTAAGAAATATTTTTATGGGATACACATACATCCATAAAGAAACTGCTATGCGTTGAGATGGGGGAAAATGTTTTAACTGTCACCTTAGCACCATAATTAGTCAAGCAATCAGGCAACCATTATTTATGGAGTTGCTACTATAAGCATTAACTCTGCAGCAGCTAAAATAAAATGCAAGGTATGATTCCATCAAGAGAAATACTACATGCTCACAGAAACAAACATATGAAGAGAATAGAAAGCAATACATGAAAAATATACATAATGCAAACTAATTAATAATGGGAGAATTCTCTCTGATTTCCCATATATATTATAGGAATAAAAATCCAAGGAGCAGTCAATCAGAACAGAATTTTATTTCTTTCAACTTTTAGAAGCTAAGAAGATTTAGAGACCTATAAAATGTAAAGGTAAATAATCCACAGCAGTGGTAATAAGTGATAATAAATTCTTAAAAACGCCCTAAAGCCTCAAGTCTCAGCAATGTGTATCGTCCTATTTCATTAAAGCATATTCACTAATTAATTTCAGTAACCACAATCAATGTAACAAGCCACTGTGCTAGGTTCTTAGTGAATGAATCAAAAGGAAACACATAAAACGACTCAAATAATTCTTATGTAAGTAACAGGACTGGATGCAAGCCCTAAGGGCAGCTCTTTAACAATGAAAGGTCAGGCGCGGTGGCTAATGCCTGTAATCCCAGCACCTCGGGAGGCCGAGGTGGGCGGGTCACGAAGTCAGGAGATGGAGACCATCCTGGCTAACATGGTGAAACCCCATCTCCACTAAGAAAACATAAAAAATTAGCTGGGTGTGGTGGCATGTGCCTGTTGTCCCAGCTACTCGGGAGGCTGAGGCAGGAGAATCGCTTGAACCCTGGAGGCGGAAGTTGCAGTAAGCAGAGATCGAGCCACTGCACTCTAGCCTGGGCAACTGACAGAGGCTGTCTCCAAAAAAAAAAAACAATGAAAGAACTGGACTGAAATCAAGTTTGGGACTAAAAACAGGCACATTTAGCTCTGCAGTCACCTCAATTTATAGTACTGTAATAAAAGCAATATATTGGGTTAAATCGATGTCCCCCATCCCTTAGATAACACACTCTACAGTACAACAAATTTATAATTGAAGGTGTGGGGTGATAATTCACATTGATTCCATAAATATTTCCTAATTATGATACTATGCTCAGTGCCTGAAATGCTAAATTTTAAAAAACATAGATCCAGAGTTTTTTGTTTGTTTTTTAAATAAAGATTCAGTCAAGTACAAGTCCCTGATCTGAAAGAGCTCAGGTTATAGAGAATTTCTCACTTTTAGGGAGAGAAAAAATTATTCCTTTAAAAATAAGTTTCCTTGAAAAAGTCCTGTTTCCCAATCATTAACTACCTAACCAAGAGGATAGAGAACCAGAAAACCACCACATTTGCTTCTAAGAACGGAATGGAATATGAATTGGAAATAAAAATTAAATATCTCTAAAACTATCACGCTGCACAGGGTTGAATGTACATCAAGAAACTGTATTTCCAGTTCTACACTGAGAAATTTTATTTACACAAAATCTATTACACAAAGCAAGATATAACCAGCTAATATTTCACCAAGCTATTACCAAATGTTAAGAGGTTTCCCAGAAAGAAATGTGTTCTTTCTTTAGGGACACTAAGCCTCCAAACGCTACAGAAAAGGCAGATACTGCCTTGAGGCAAAAATACTAGGAAGTGATAAAATGCTTTCTTTACAATTTGCAGCCAAGTTATTACCCATGATAAATTGATAACCATTCATTAACTTTGAGAGCAATAGACAACTGGCAGGCTATTTCATGCCTCAAAGAATTTATGGCAAAAATGACAGGTGACTTTGAATTTAGAAAAGGATTCTTGGAAATTGTTACTTTCATGCATTCTTTTAAATAAAATAGGAGGCAGATATAGGTATTTGCTGCTGATAAGAATTAAAGGTCATGATTTTCTACATCAATAAAAGGATTAATGTAATGTTTATCGGTTACATCAGTCAGTCAACAACAGATACGTGAATCTGGCACTTAAAGTATATCCTGACACCTGATATCTTCTCTGAGTCATAGAAGGGAAAAACTATACAAACATGCAGTGATAACTTAAATTAAAATGGTACACTTAAGAGTCAGGAATTATGTTTACAGGCTCTTTGCTGGCCACCTCCTTGCTGCTTACCACAATGTTGGTAATTCTAAAGGAATTTGTCTCTGGCTCAATTTTCTTCTCATTCTCCCTGTTTCTAAACTGATGTATATCTAAGCCTTCAGCTATCGCCTATACTCTATCTTCTCCAGGAATACATCTCTCTTGAGTTACACTGCTTGTCAACCGTGGCTTCAGACTAGCATCTTAATGCTAATTCACATCAGTCCATTTTAATATATACCAAGCTGTGTCCTTATCTCCTATAAATTAAATCCGTATCTCTACAAATAGGACCAAGGCATGATTTTGTTGTTGTTTAGTTTCCCTAACAGGCACTCAAGGTCGAGACCCACACCTTTTATAGATCCATCACTACAGCCATCTCCTGGTCCCCTCCACCTGAATATCTCACCGGCACCTCAAATTTCCCATGTAACATACCACCAAGCTAAAGCATCTTCTCCTCTGCCCTAACTCACCCCAAAGCATTAGGTAGTCCTTCCACCTACCTTCAGTAGTATTCTGTCTATGCCTCTGTTAAAGCATATAGCATCATTTATTGTAACTTATATTTTCCCCATAAGACTGTTTCTTTTCCCGCTTTCTTTGTTTTAGTATGCAAAGAGCCCACAAATGAGTGGCACCAGAAGGCGATAGCCAAAATTCGAAAAGACAAATCAAATATCTGTAATCAGGTCTAAGGAGTCATTGCAAGGTTGGAAAACTGGAGACATGGCTAAAGTATCATTAAGCAGAATTATGAAGGAGGACGCAAGGGGACTGGGATGGTGTACCCGGGGCTTAGCTTTATTAACTTCCATCTAGTACACCGAATGGACCAGACTAATCCAAATCTGGCTCTAGGTTAAAACAAATGGTCCTGTATAGTCTACTTTCCCAAAGAATATCAAAGTTAAGTTCTCCTTGGCACTCTCACTGCTACAGCCTTATATGGAGCCTTCCATCTCTTGCATAGGCCTTTTCCCCCCTTTTTTTTGCATAGACTTTTAAAACCAGCATCTTAATTCATGTCCATACTGATCATTTCTGGCCACTTCAGCTAACACTGACCACAGAGTTATCTTTTAAAAGATAAATTTTTAGATAGATGAATGTTCAAGGGCAAGAATAAAGAAAAAATAATAACATAAAATAACAAATTATCTCCCTCATCACTCCTCTATTGGAAGCTCTCAGGTGACTCTTGGAAAATAAGGTCCATGAGGTCAGGAGTTCGAGACCAGTCTGGTCAACATGGTGAAGCCCCGTCTCTATTAAACATACAAAAAAATTAGCCATGGTGGCAGGCACCTGTAATCCCAGCTACTTGGGAGGCTGACACAGGAGAATTGCTTAAACCCAGGATGTGGAGGTTGCAGTGAGCAGAGGTTGTGCCACTGCACTCCAGCCTGGGCAACAGAGCGAGACTCTGCTTCAAAAAAAAAAAAAAAAGAAAGAAAGTAAAGAGGGTCCAAATTATCTACCATGGCCTACACATCCTTTTTCAACTTGGCTCTAACCAATACCTCCAACCACATTCAATGTTCTTCATCAGTTCACATGTTAGTGCTTGTATACAAGCAGTGCATACAGCAAAAGTACCCAATCTACTGCCTACCTACTATCCAAAATTTACAGATCCTGCAGAAACCAGCTCAAACGGTACCTCTTCAGTGAAGCTGTTTATAACTACACCAGAATAAATGGACATCCCCATTCACAACTGATTCTTTCCAAAAGTTTTTCTGAAGGCCCTACTACATGACACTTACTGGCCTAAACATTCCTATAGTATTTTGTTCAAACTTGCGTTATGACAGTTACAATGCTGTATTAAATACGTGTGATTTTATCACCTCCATTTGTCCGTTCATTTCCTGAAGATAGCAACCATTATTTTCTGATCCAGCTTTCCTGCTTTTCTGACTTGGGTCCAAGAGGGGCTCAGGACTTCATGGTGTGCCTAATAAAGACTCTCCTGATGGCAGGTCACAGCTGTGGGCACCTGAGTGTCAGATTACAAGGACAGTCTTAAAAATAATGACTGAGCCCACATGTAGAATATAAATAGTGAGCCAAGAAAGTGAAGAAGGGTCAAAAGGCAAAGTATTTTCTTCCATCTCAGATAAGAAAAATAGAGGTAAAAGCAAGAAACAAGACAAGCAGATTTGGAATTTTGAACTAACATCATCAACACAGCTCATCTGTGCATGACATGATATACTTTGCTGGAATAGGGCCATAACCTTCAAGTAGAAAAGTCATTCTAAATACAGTGCATTATATCCATCTTTGTTAACTATTCTGCAGCCTAACTTAGTGCCAGGAACACGTGCTATGAAAGTGTGTTGAATTAATACTTTTGCAAGTAATGATTATAACATAAACACATGCATTCTATGTGTATTCATCTGACCCAGGAGGTTAAACAAAGCCACTAGAAATACTGAATTTTAGAATGGGATATTAATACGGTTTGGCTCTGTGTCCCCACCCAAATCTCAAATTGCAATCCCCATATGTTGAGGGAGGGGCCTGATGGAAAGGGTGACTGAATCATGGGGGCAGACTTTCCCCTTGCTGTGCTTGTGACAGAGTTCTCACAGATTTTGTCATTTAAAGGTGTGTAGCACTCCCCCTCACTCTCTCCTGCTCTGCCATGGTAAGACCCCGCTTCCTCTTCCCCCTCCTGTTTCCTGAGACCTCCCAGTCATGCTTCCTGTACAGCCTGTGGAACTGTGAGTCAATTAAACTTATTTTCTTCATAAATTACCCAGTCTCACATAGGTTTTTACGGCAGTATCAGAACAGACATCTCATCTAAAACCAGTGACTTGAAACCTCTAATGCACGGCATATAGTAAATATCAAAAGACTAACTTATTCTACCACATGTAAGTCACATACAGTATTAAAGCCTGGAACAAAAATATAAAACAATCAGGAACTTTGGAAATAAACTGCCATGTGGACTGAAGATTCTTCTGTCATTTTTCTGCAGAGGAAACCATTCTGCAGCCAAAAAAAAACAAAAGCCACAAACAAAGAAGCAGAGATAAAAAAAACACAAGATAACATGCTTAGGCTCTTGAAGGCTTTCCAGTTCCTGGTTTCACTCCCTTCCAATATCACAAGTCACACCCCTACCCTTGATTTCTGTGAGATACCCTGAATCCTTGTAATATGTTCTTCTTTGCTTCAGCTAACACTGGATTCTATTACCTGCAAACAAAAGAATTTCATACCAAGCGTAAGTATCAGAGTGCTTCACCTCCACTGCTTTTATTATATCCAAGAACTTCATTGCCAAAAACCCCCATTCCTTTTTATTACTCCAATTTCATTTCTTACTCCTCCTTCCAATCACCAATTCATTCAATTAATATCTACTAAGCACCCGCTCTAGCACTTAGTATCAGAAAGATGAATATGTCATGGTCTCTGCACTCAAGCTTGGTCTAGTGCAGAGACCATGTTTTTTCAAACTGTGGTTTGTTTTTTTTTTTTTTGGGGGGGGAGCATTATTTATTTATTATTGCATTTTAGGTTTTGGGGTACATGTGAAGAACATGCAAGATAGTTGCATAGGTACACACGTGGCAGTGTGATTTGCTGCCTTCCTCCCCTTCACCTATACCCGGCATTTCTCCCCATGCTATCTCTCCCCAACTCCCCACCCCACACTGTCCCTCCCCTATTCCCCCCAACAGACCCCAGTGTGTAGTGCTCCCCTCCCTGTGTCCATGTGTTCTCATTGTTCATCACCTGCCTATGAGTGAGAACATGCAGTATTTCATTTTCTGCTCTTGTGTCAGTTTGCTGAGAATGATGGTCTCCGGGTTCATCCATGTCCATACAAAGGACACGAACTCATCATTTTTGATTGCTGCATAATATTCCATGGTGTATATGTGCCACATTTTCCCTGTCCAGTCTATCGTCGATGGGCATTTGGGTTGATTCCAGGTCTTTGCTATTGTAAACAGTGCTGCAATGAACATTTGTGTGCATGTGTCCTTATAGTAGAACGATTTATAATCCTTCAGATATATACCCAGTAATGGGATTGCTGGGTCAAATGGAATTTCTATTTCTAGGTCCTTGAGGAATCGCCACACTGTCTTCCACAATGGTTGAACTAATTTACACTCCCACCAGCAGTGTAAAAGTGTTCCTATTTCTCCACATCCTCTCCAGCATCTGTTGTCTCCAGATTTTTTAATGATCACCATTCTAACTGGCGTGAGATGGTATCTCAAGGAGTTTTGATTTGCATTTCTCTAATGACCAGTGATGATGAGCATTTTTTCATATGTTTGTTGGCCTCATGTATGTCTTCTTTTGTAAAGTGTCTGTTCATGTCCTTTGCCCATTTTTGAATGGGCTTGTTTTTTTCTTGTAAATCTGTTTGAGTTCTTTGTAAATTCTGGATATCAGCCCTTTGTCAGATGGGTAAACTGCAAAAATTTTTTCCCATTCTGTTGGTTGCTGATTCACTCTAGTGACTGTTTCTTTTGCCGTGCAGAAGCTGTGGAGTTTAATTAAGTCCCATTTGTCTATTTTGGCTTTTGTTGCCAATGCTTTTGGTGTTTTGGTCATGAAGTCCTTGCCTACTCCTATGTCCTGAATGGTTTTGCCTAGATTTTCTTCTAGGGTTTTTATGGTGCCAGGTCTTATGTTTAAGTCTTAAATCCATCTGGAGTAAGTTTTAGTGTAAGGTGTCAGGAAGGGGTCCAGTTTCTGCTTTCTGCACATGGCTAGCCAGTTTTCCCAACACCATTTATTAAACAGGGAATCCTTTCCCCATTGCTTGTTTTTATCAGGTTTATCAAAGATGTATGGTTGTAGATATGTTGTGTTGCCTCTGAGGCCTCTGTTCTATTCCATTGGTCTATATCTCTGTTTTGGTACCAGTACCATGCTGTTTTGATTACTGCAGCCTTGTATTATAGTTTGAAGTCCAGTAGTGTGATGCCTCCCACTGTGTTCTTTTTACTTAGAATTGCCTTGGCTATGTGGGCTCTCTTTTGGTTCCATATGAAGTTTAAGGTAGTTTTTTCTAGTTCTGTGAAGAAGGTCATTGGTAGCTTGATGGGAATAGCATTGAATCTGTAAATTACTTTGGGCAGTATGGCCATTTTCACAATATTGATTCTTCCTAACCATAAACATGGAATGTTTCTCCATCTGTTTGTGTCCTCTCTTATTTCATTGAGCCGCGGTTTGTAGTTATCCTTGAAGAGGTCCTTTACATTCCTTGTTAGTTGTATTCCTAGGTATTTTATTCTATTTGTGGCAATTGTGAATGGCAATTTGTTCTTGATTTGGCTCTCTTTAAGTCTGTTATTGGTGTATAGGAATGCTTGTGATTTTTGCACATTCATCTGTGTGATTTCCCATGCGGAGACCCACTGCACTGGCTGGAACGACGGCACTGGCCGGGAATCTCCTGGCCAGCTTAAAAAGGCAACCAGACCAGTGTATTTTGTATGGAGAGCCACCACACCAGCTAAAACAGCCAGGCTGGCCAAAACAGCTGCACTGGTAACCCGTAGGGCTCCTCCACCTAGGAATCTCCTGGTCTGTGGGCAATAAAGATCCATCTGGAAATGCGGCGTCCACTCACCCTCTGTGCTTTCACTGGGAGCTGCAATCCTGAGCTGCTCCTAAAAGGGCCATCTTGGATCTTCCCTGGTCGAGTGGCAGCTGCACCGCATTGCCAAGGGGCTGCAGAGGGATGGAGTCTGTGGTACTGGCGGTGCCAGAGGGCAATGGAAAGGCTTCAAAAGTTGAAATTCTTAGTTCTAGGGTCCAGAAGTCCAAGATAAGGGTTTTGGCAGAGCCGGTTTCTTCTACAGCCTCTTTCCTTTTAGATGGTGGTCTTTCCCCTGTGTCTTCACATAGTCTTCATTCTCTATGCTCACATTTCCTCCTGGAAGCCAGGTACGTTGAGTGTGGCATCTCCTGCCCTCTTTTTCCTCATCACCACTTGTGCCAGCTATCACATCAGCCTCCCCAAACTGTGGATCTTGATCAATTTGTAAAATCAATTTAGTGGGTCCTGAGAAGTACTTTTTAATATTTGAAATATAAGAAAATTAAAACGGTACATCATAAGAAACATGGTTAAATATTATTTTCTATAGTTTTTGTTTCAGTTACATGGGTGTTTATACTGAAGAGCAATATAGTATGTATATCTCACTGTGGGTCATGAAGAAAGAATTTGAAAAATACCAGTAGGTTCCTATTTCCTAATAATCTCAACAAATGCCAAGGAAGAAGTCAACCAAAAGCTCTGCCTTAGAAAATCCTTTAGTGCTTTAATTAACAAAAAATAATTTCAGTTGGTGTATTCCCAGTTTATGCTGATTTTATAAGTACTTGACAACAGTTGTTGGTTTGCCTCAAGTAGATTAAACATTTCATCTTGTTTACAATTTTAATTAGCTAAACAAATCCTTTTCTCTTTGCCTTGAACAGTACAAAGAAACTTCAAACCAGCATGTCAGAATTATTATAAACTCCTAATTAGCTAAGTACAAATTTAGTACATTTCTACCACACTTACAATGAATGCTGACTGAGCTAAATAAACCTCAGTCATCATAAGGGTACCTATCAGCCACAAGGGTACAAGCCATGACAAGTTAGCCTGAAGAAAAGACCACGAGGCAGAAAACAGCTGTACTCAAACATTATTAAAGGCATACAATGACTCTAAATTGTTTAAGGTAACTTCTCAAAAACCTAAGTTAAACAGAATGTAAAAATACATGAAATAAGAGTTGGGCATCTGGTAGTATTTCTTGTGTAAGAATCTGATTTTGTTTCAAAGAAAATTCATTCATTCACAAACGTCTTTCTTCTTAAACACAGGAAAAGTACCGCTATTAGTTGGTTTTCGCAGCGCCACATACTTCTGGCATACCTGTGTTCAGCATTCATTCGTATTTATTCTAAATTAATTGATTGTCTGCCTAATTCTAGAGATGTAAAGATGAAGGCACTCACAGTTTAGAAAAGGAATAAACATATAAACCTAAATGCAATTTAATTTTCAAAGTGCAACACAGAGTAGGGTGCCAATCTAATCCAGTGTGGGAGGGAGGGCAAGGAAGGCTTCCACAAAAGAGTGGAATCTAAAACAAAGGGGAGGAGGCATCCAGGTTAAGGTCCGGTTTCTGAACACCTTTACCTTGATGGAGGTGTGGAAAGCCTAGCATCCTGAGTTACAGGCATGGCAGGAAGAATTCGCCTGCTGGGTCTAGGGACTTCTCCCGCAGATGCTGCAGGACCCCAGGCCTAGAGGCCTGAAGAACTATGCTCCACAGCGATAACCCCCATCCTCGGGCCTGCCTCTCCCACAACCCCATGGGAGCCTGGCCTCAAGTCATAGGCCCTATCTGTGCCACTGTGTCCACTGGGAATTGTACACCTGGGCAATGGAAGGGGCACACAGACCCCGCCACCCACAAAACTGCATCTCAGACCACTCCATCTTTGGGACCCATTGACCCAGAGGCTTGGAGAGCAGGAGAATCACCTTCAGGCCATTTGGTGTAGCTGAAACAAACTCAGCCTGGAGCTGAGAGAAGGGTCAGAACTGGAAGGCTACACAAACACACTAAGGATTTTGGACTTTATGTTGTAAGAGAAGTCGGGATCCAGAGAAATCTTAGATATCTCACTCTATCAGCTAACATAAAAACAGATTCGTAAATAAGAAAGAAATGAGCATTAAGAAACATTTTAGGCCAAAACGAGATACATGTTACATAGTTTGCAAGTAAACAAAGCAACAAAATACATTTTAATTGAGTAGAAAAAAAAAGAACAAATCGGTAGGGGACAGCAAAATCACATTTAAGAGGCAGGGATGACATCCAGGTGAGAAACTGGGGGCCTGAACTGTTTAGTTGGCATGGAAAAGAAAATGTAAGAAAAACTTGGTGATATAGGAAGAAAACGAAATGAACTTGTTGAATGACTGCAATGAGCGTTGACAAAAGGAAAAAGTCAAGGAGTGGTTCAAGATGAGGCAGAGAGGGACATGTAGGCATGGTAACACTCTGAAGCCCTAAACTAAGTGAGAACAGTAGCTAGGAGGGGAACAAAAATGAGAATACCAGGTGACAAATTAGGAGACTAAGAAAGAAATTCAGGCAAGAGGTTATGGTATGATAGTTTCAACTAGGATGATGCTGTATGTGAGAAACATTCTACTGCTGAAATCAACAGGCTTTGCAGTTTTTAGGCTAACAGGTCAGAGAGAGGAAAAAAAGATGTCAAGGATACTTTCCAGGTTTCTCACAAGGACGAAACAGTGGTACCAATTACTGAAATAAGGAAGGTGGGAAAGAAGTAAATTTAAGAATGAAGATTGGAAACACTGCTTTAAACATGTTGAATTTCCAGCTCCTCTGAAATATCCAAGTTGAAATATCAACTAGACAGTTAAATACAAGAATGTGGAATTCAAAAGGAAGGTCTATTTAGATTGAAATATAATTTCTAGAATAACTATTACATAAGTAATTGCAACTCTGTATGACAAGAGGAGGAGTATGGACCGAAAAGATGGCCTTTTCAGGCCTGTTTAGACCTGTTTCTAAACAGGTCTAAAATCTAAACTTTAGACGCCAGGGGAGGATGAGCCTGCAAAGGAAGCTGGAGTCTTCGATTATAAACAAAGCTTTTGAGAAATGTGGTTATGAAGAAGAGGAGATGATACAGTAGCCTTAAGAAGTGTAAGGCAAAAAGAGACAGTGCTGTTTGTTTTCTTTTTGAGGGAAGACAATATAGCATATTTAAGAGCTGATGGGAATGTATCAGGAGAGAGAGAAAAAGGTTTAAAGATAGACAAGAAAACGCCTGGTGCAGTGGCTTACTCATGCAGTCCTAACATTTTAGGAGGCCAAGGTGGGTGAATCACTTGAGCTCAGAAGTTCAAGGCAAACCTAGGCAACATGGCAAAACCCCAACTCTACTGAAAATTTTTAAAAAATTAGCCAGGGGTGGTGGCATGTGTCTGCGATCCCAGCTGCTCAAGAGGCTGAGGTGGAAGGCTCACTTCACCCAGGAGGCGGAGGCTGCTGTAAGCCGTGACTGCTCCACTGCACTCCAGCCTTGGTGATAGAGCCAGAACCTGTCTCAAAAAAAAAAGGTACACGAGAAAGAGAGAAAATATTCAATAGCATAAATTTCCAAGAAGACCAAAATATATGTGATCCATGACCCATGTGACGGGTTTAGCCCCTCCTTTCAAGATGGTATCTAGCTAAACAACCGTTTGTGTGTCTTGAGGACAGTGTTGAGGAAGCAGTCTTGGAGCCACATAACATCCTCTAAATTCTCAGTTTTCTGACTCACTGTGTTAAGATTAGTCTGGACTTACCCTGAAATTGTTAGCCACTGAAGTGCACTGGTCCTGCGTGGTCTTTTCTTCCCCCCATGTATCTGTTAATGTTTATTTATTAGTACTGGCATCTTCCTTTGTTCTCTATGTTAAAGCAAAGAAAGAAGAGGGTTTTGCCATATAATCTGATTTTAACTTGACTTGGGAAAATGAAGACTATCATTTAATATATCTTCTTGCTTTAAGAAATAAATGCCTTGTGTTTACAACTAATTGATCACAACCAGCTATGGATTTCTTTGTTCCTTTCACTCCTACTGTTTTACTTGGCAAGAAAAAAGAAAGACATTCCTTGAAAATGAGGAATACGAACTGCAGCGATAAAATATAAATCAAACATAAGCATCTCAACTAAACCTCTTTTTTCGTTTTCTAGATGCTACTATCCTTCAGATGGTAATTAAGAAAAGACAGAAAAATGCCTAAACACCAAGTGATATTTTCTTGTCAAAATCTGTTTCATCAGACTCAGTGGATATGGCAGGAGATGGTATTCTACCAAATAATTCAGATTCTCTTTCTAAAGACTTGAATTGTTTCAGAAAAAATAAAGTAATTCACAAATCAGTAGTAATAATGCACTTGGTAAGAGTAACTACGAGCTGCCATCACTCTGTAAATGAACAAAACGTAGCAGCATCTACTTCTAAAACTGTACCAAATGCATCACTAATAACTCCTCGATGATATGGGGAATCAACAGTGATAATAAACATAAATTAACAAAGGAAGTTCAAAAGTTCAGAAGAAGTATTAAAAGAACACCTATCAGAGGCAGGCACAGTGGCTCATGCCTATAATCCCAACACTTTGGGAGGCCAATGCAGGGGAATTGCTTGTGCCCAGGAGTATCAAACCAGCACCAACCTGGGCAACATAGTGAAACCACAGCTCTACAAAAAATTAAAAAATCATCTGTATGGTTAAAAAATGAATTTTTAAAAAAAGATGTCAGCAAGGATGCAGAGAAAAGGGAACACTTGAACATTGTTTTTTTGTTTGTTGGTTTTTCATTTTTTTGAGACAATCTTGCTCTGTTTCTCAAGCTGGAGTGCAGTGGCACGATCTCAGCTCACTGCAACCTTGCCTCCTGGGTTCAAGCAATTCTCATGCTTCTGCCTACTGAGTAGCTGGGATTACAGATGAGCAGCACAACACCCAGCTAATTTGTCTATTTTTAGAAGAGATGGGGCTTTGCTACATTAGCCAGGTGGGTTTCAAACTCCTGGCCTCATGTGATCCAGTTGCCTCAGCCTCTGAAAGTGGTGGGATTAGAGGCTGAGCCTCTGCTCCAGGCCAGTTATACACTGCTGGTGGTAATGTAAATAAGGTCAACCATTGTGGAAAAAAATGTGGTGATTCCTCACAGACCTAAAAACAGAACTATCATTCAACCCAGCAATCCCATTACTTGGTATATGTTCAAGGGAATATAAATCATTCTAACCTAAAGACACATGCACATGTATGTTCACTGTAGCACTATTCATAACAGCAAAGACATAGAATCAACCTAAATGCCCATCAATGGTAGAATGCATAAAGAAAATGTGGTACATATATGCCATGGAATACTATGCAGCTCTAAAATGAACAAAATCATGTCCTGTGCAGGAACATGGATGGAGCTGGAGGCCATCATCCGTAGCAAACTAACACAGGAACAGAAAAACAAATACTGCATGTTCTTGCTTAAAGGGGGAGCTAGATGTCAAGAACACATGGACACAGGGAGTGGAACAACAGACACTGGGGCCTACTTGAGGATGGAGGATGGGAGGAGGGAGAGGAGCAGAAAAAATAACTGTTGGGTACTAGACTTATACGTGGGTGACAAAGTATATAACAAACCCACATGACATAAGTGTACCTATATAAAAACCTGCACATGTACCCCTGAACCTAAAATAAAAATGTTTTAAATAAAAATTAGTTGGGCATGGTGGCACATGCCTATAGCTGCAGATACTCAGGAGGCTGATGGGGGAGGATCAATTGAGCCAGGGAAATCAAGGCAGGACAGACACATCATTTGACAAAATTAGGTTTTCAGATACTTTAGGATGCTACCTGTTTGGCTTGAACAACCCAACATAATTATAAGGGAAATAATAAAAATATAAGAGCAGAAATAAATGAAATGGAGACTAGAAAAACAATACAAAAGATCAATGAAACAAAGAGCTGGTTTTTTAAAAAACATAAAATTGACAAACCTTTAGCTAGAATAAGAAAAAAAGAGGGAAGACTCAAATCAATAAAATCAGAGATTTTAACTTAAAGCCTTTAGCTAGATTTAAACCTTTAGCTGGAATCAAAAAAAAAAGAGGGAAGACTCGAATCAATAAAATCAGAGATGAAAAAGGAGACGTTACAACTGAAATACAAAGGATCGTAATATTATGAACAACTACAGGTCAACCAACTCAATAACCTAGAAAAAAGAGATAAATTCCTAGACACATACAATCCAAAAGTCTTCCATCAAAGAAAAGCCCAGGACCTGATGGCTTCACTGCTGAACTCTATAAAACGATTAAATAACTAATACCAAGTCCTCTCAAACTATTCCAAAAAATGGAAGAAGAGGGAATACTTCCAAACTCATTCAACAAAGCCAGCATTACTCTGATAGCAAAACCAAACAAACACAACAAAAGAAGAAAATTACAGACCAATATCCCTGATTAACATAGAGGCAAAAATCCTCAACAAAATATTTGTAAACCAAATTCAACAGCCCATCAAAAAGATCATACAACAGTACTTGCAGAGGCCAAGGTGGGCAGATTGCTTGAGCCTTCATAACCAGCCTGGGCAACATGGCAAAACCCCTACTAAAATTACAAAAATTAGCCAGGCATGGTGGTACATGCCTATAGTCCCAGCTACTCAGAAGGCTGAGGTGGGAGGATCACTTAAGCTCAGGAGGTGGAAACTGCAGTGAGCCACATAATCCCATCACTGCACTCCAGCCTGGGCAACAGAGTGAGACCCTGTCTCAAAAAAAAATAAAGAAAAAACAAAAGATCATTCATCATTATGGAGTGGGATTCATCCCAAGGAATGCCAGGATGGTTTAACATAAGAAATCAATTAACAGAATGAAAGACAAAACATATATGATAATTTCTATAGATGCAGAAAACGGCATTCAACAAAATTCAATATGCCTTTTAAAAAAATTTATGGCCAGGCACAGCGGCTCACTCTTCTAATCCCAGCACTTTGGGAGGCTGAGATGGGTGGAACACCTGAGGTCAGGAGTTCAAGACCAGCCTGATCAACATGGAGAAACCCCGTTTCTACTAAAAATACAAAATTAGCCAGGCATGGTGGGGCCTGCCTATAATCCCAGCTACTCGGGAAGCTGAGGCAGGAGAATCACTTGAACCTGGGAGTTGAAGGTTGCAGTGAGCCGAGATCGCACCATTGCACTCTAGCCTGGGCAACAAGAGCTAAACTCCGTCTAAAAAAAAAATTTACAGTTTAGGCATGATGGCTCACGTCTGTAATCCCAGCACTTTGGGAGGTTGAGGCGGGCATATTGCTTTAGCTCAGAAGTTCAAGACCAGCCTGGACAACATGGCAAAACCCCATCTCTACAAAGTATACAAAAATTAGCCAGGCGTGGGGGCACATGCCTGTAACCCCAGCTACTCGAGAGGCTGAGGCAGGAGACTTGCTTGAACCCGGGAGGCGGAGACTGCAGTGAGCAGAGATTGTGCCACTGCATTCTAGCCTGGCGACAGAGCAAGACTCCGTTTCAAAAATAAATAAATAAAGGAAAAGGTAAATCTCCTCCTTAGAAGAAAATAAAGATATAAATGTGGAGGGGACCATAGTGATTCAAGCAAGAACCAATCAGGAATAAATGTTAATTCTCTGGAGAAAAAAAACTGATGAGGAATAGATATTTGCATGGTCTCCACATATCTCCCCGAAGACTGTCTTATTAGTTACAAGGAGAAAAATAGGAACTACCCACTCCAGGCTGTATCTTAACCAGGTGATTAAAACTTCGCCAACCAGGAACAGATGGACATTGTGTGTTTCCCGGTGAGATATCCTGAGAATGACACAATCTCACTATCACACATATACTACATAAACAATGTCTTATGTAATACTCTGGCTGGGGTTGAAAAATTCAAGTCTATGAGGAATCATCAGACAAACCTAACTTAGGGTATTTATTCTATAAAATAACAGGCTTGCATTCTTCAAAAATATTAATATCATAAAAGATGAGAAAAGACTGAGGAACTACTCCAGATTAATGGAGACTAAAAAGACATGACAACTACATATATTAACAATATATAAGCCAGTGCAGCCAGGTGCAGTGGCTCATGCCTGTAATCTCAGCACTTTGGGAGGTCGAGGATCACCTGAGGTCAGGTCCAGCCTGACCAACATGTCAAAACCCCATCTCTACTAAACATACAAAAAAATTAGCTAGTCGTGGTGGCGCACACGGGTAATCCCAGCTACTCAGGAGGCTGAGGCAGGACAATTGCTTGAACTTGGAAGGTGGAGGCTGCAGTAAGCCGAGATCACACCACTGCATTCCAGTCTAGGAGACAGAGCACAACTCTATCTCGAAAAAAAAAAAAAAAAAAATATATATATATATATATGTACACACACACATATAGTGCATATGTATGTATATGTACATATACATACATACACACACACACACACACACACAATCCTACACTAGATCTTGGACTAGGAAAAAAATGAAACAACATTATTACAACATTGACAAAATGGAAAAATGAATTAGAGGTCAAAAGTATTAACGTGAATGTTAAATATTTTGGATTTGACTAAGTGTAGAATGGTTATATAAGAGAATATCCTTGTTCTTAGGAAAGACACACTAAAGTAGTAAGTAAAGAGACATTAGGTATGCAGCCTACTCTCAAAAAGTTGTGAAAAATAAATGATATTTATGTATGTGTGTTGTGGGGGGGGCTGTATATAGATAGAGAGGAAATAAATATGATAAAGCCAATGGAGCAAATGTTAAAATTTGTTGTACTTAGATAAAGAGCATATAAGAGTTCTCTGTACTAGTCTTCCAACTTTCCTGTAATTTTAAAATTATCCCAAAAGAAAGCTTTGTAAAAGCAGACTGACCAATTTTAAAAGATAACTTTAGGGTCTTGATGTTCCCCAGGCAGGAGTATGGTTGTGTGATCACAGCTCACTGCAGCCTCAAACTCCTTGGCTGAAGCGATCCTCCTGCCTAAGCCTCCCAAGTAGCTGGGACTACAGGCACATGCCACTACTCCCAGCTAATTCTCTTTTTTGTAGATACATGGTCTTGCCATGTTGCCCAGGCTGATCTCAAAATCCTGGTGTCAACTGATTTCCCACCCTTGGCCTCCCAAAGTGCTGGGATTACAGATGTGAGCCACCAAGCCTGGCCCCATATTTTAAAATAAGACTACATCTACATGTCATCTTTAATTTCAACCATATAAGCAAGCTAACAAAATAAACTTTCCAATGAAGAAGATCTAAAAATTAATGTGATATACAGCATAGATAAATATTTTATCAGAGGATTAAAACTTCAACTACTATGGTAATTATGCACTGGTGCTCTGCTTACTGTTGCAGTTGGGTCTCATTTTGGGCTCATCAGGGATCCCCTGAGTAAGATTAAAACACTTTATCTCTTATCTATAAACAGATCATTACATTTGCATAGAAAGAAGTTTTATAAAAATGTAGAAAGACTGCTGCTTAACTAGGCTAAAAACTACACAGGTACCAAATTTGGCTCCTAATCTCAGTGGCTTTTAAAAGCTAATTAGCAGGACGCACAACTCAAATATAGAAAGTGAAGGACAATCAGTCCAACTTTGGGGAACAAAAACCTAAAGTAGGTGCTACTTGTGATGTATTATGCTCTGAATAAGTCTATTAAAAGCATGTAAGCATTCAATCAAAATATTTGATTTTAATTTTTCAGTGATTCTGGAGGAAGGATGGAGGGAAGGAAGGAAGGAAAGAAGGAGGGAGGGAGGGAGGGAGGGAAGGAAGGAAGGAAGGAAGGAAGGAAGGAAGGAAGGAAGGAAGGAAGGAAGGAAGGAAGGAAGGAAACCAAAGGTTAAACAGGCAACACTCCAGCACAAGCCACAAAGGGCTTCGGAAAAACAACACTCCTACAAATCCACCCACCTAGCACCCATACAGAAAGTGCCATATGTAATTATTATAACCAGAGGCTTGTGATATTGCGGGGGGCGGGGGGGAATAACAGAAAAGTGACAGGCAGCCCTTTTGGCAATTTAATGAGTAGATATGCTTCTACAATAGCTGGAAGCACCTTTTATTACGTTGTTGGTTTTTTTTTTTTCTTTATACTAAATTAAAACTTTATTGAATAAAGAACACTCTCCAGAACACACAATTTGATGATGGTCTAGGTCTACATTACATGCAATGAAGCTGAACATGACAGTAGTTTAACATGGAATGTCAAACAAATTAGTATAGTATTTTCCATTGTACAAAACTGTTTACGTAGCTGACATGCAAGATGAAAAGTGTCATACTCAGCATTTTCACTAATCATCTCTGATGAATTTTAAAAAAGGCATTTGGAGAAACTGGTAGACATCTTCAGCATACAGTTCAAATAAATTAGTTATATGCGTACTACTGAATCCTCTTTAAACCTCTCTTGCATTCCCAGTAAAATCTTAGTGCAAATATCAAATTTGCTGGTCATGCCAAAAGACTGTCAAACTCATAATAGAATACAAGTTCTGAATTACTGTGTATTAAGAAGGGCAAACCCAAGAATACCAGTTACTGCAAAATTCGTTTAGGCATACTTAATAGTCCACTCTAAGCATTTTTTCTAAGTCTCTCACATTAATGATTAAAGCCTGTTTACAGTACTAAAATTCTATCATTCAAGCATCAATGATTACATTTCAGAAAAAGAAAATCATTCATTTCAGTAATAGCATTATTGCTATATCCTAAAAAAAAAAAAGAGAGAGAGAAAGAATCATAATTAACAAAACGAGTATCCATAATAGGATACATGGGGAAAAACGTTTTAGGGGAAAAAAAGTGTGCTTTACTTGCCACAGCAGGAATTATATAATGTAAACACCATATTGGCCCACACCACAAAAATCCATGAGAAAAGTTCAAATTTGAACACTGTATGTGCATTATTTTCAAATCTGTGTTTGTGAGTTTATACTGTATCTGCTTGTACCAATACATGACAACAAAACACACTCTTCCACACACATACACATACAAGTGATTACTAAACATTAAGCATGGCTTGATTCCCTGACTCTAGCTCAAAAAAGAAAAAAATGTTACATTACATCGCAACTGTCTTAAAAACGTTTACAGAAACCATTAAATGAATGTAAGTAGTAGTGGAGGAATGATGAAAAAGTGATGGTAATGATACGGTGCAAGTGGATGGGAAAAGAATGTAGTAGGTATAATGCTGAAATTTGCAAATGCATGGCAAGTCTTATTCTGTGGGCCTTATCTGAATATGAAACTGATACCAAGAATAAAAAAAAACATATAGTAGCACAAGTCCATTGACACCTGGAGGGTCAGGCCTAGAAAGCTTACCTTCAAAGTGCAAATTTCAACAATGGAATGTTTTAGCAGGGACTTAAGGACAATCCTCTGTCTTTTCCTTGTTGAAAAGACCAAAGGTGTTCAGGAAGTATTTATTCCTGGGTAAAATCATTTCAGTTTCTCGGTAAAACAAAAATATTTAGTCACAATTACCACCCACTCATTCACATACACAGAACCATTCTTAGGGGTGTTTGCGGGGAGAAAAAGCCCTTATCTATGTAACACCTAATGGAACTCTTATTTATAATCTAAGTTCTTTGAATCCACTACTTTAAATAGCAACATGCACCTCTCTTATCCCCTCCCTCTCCACCCATCTACCCCAAACACCCCCAATGAACCTAGGTATTCTAATGTCTTTGTGTTTTCTCAGCCTCATGAGTAAGGCTGTTGAGTACCACCTCCACTGGATCAAAATTAACACCTGGTGCACTTTCTACAGCACCTTTTTTCTTCTCCACAGTTGAGTGGAATCTTGATGCTTTCAAGCCTGTATCTAGATCTCCAGGTCATCAGGCCGAGGTCTGCTGCTGGCACGACTGCTGGCTCTGCTTGAAGGTCGCTGGTCCACAATGGCTAGTGGCTGTAGTTCGTGTCCAGCAGCTAGTTTTTTAGAATTCTGGTTATCATCGGGGAAATCAAAAGGCTGTGCATGGGAGTTAGAGATGGTGCTTCCCGCTTGCCCCATTCGATTTTGTTCTGCACTGTAATTAGCCCAGTTTTGCTCGCTTGCTTGCTTGTTGTAATTGCAGCAAGAAGAATTGTTTCTGTCGCCAGTAACCAGCTTGTACCCAGGAGGAGACATGGGTGAGAGGGCAGCGGTTGGTGAGGAGCAGCCATTGAAATAAGCGTATTTTGGAGACCCACAGTCTTTGGAGGGGCTCAGCGGGCCAGTGGTGGCATGGTAAGGGTCGCTCTTTCCCTTAACTCGATCCTTAACGCCCTTGAAGAAAACATAGAAGAGTTCAATGATATTAAGGCAAGAGACACCAAGGACACCACCAGCATGAAGATGATAAAGATGGTTTTCTCTGTGGGGCGAGAGAGGAAGCAGTCCACCTGATGTGGGCAGGGATCTCTTTTGCAAGTGTAAACAGCACTCAAGCTGAACCCATAGATGTACCACTGGATCAGCAGGAAGGCCACCTCGAAGACAGACTTGAAGAGGACACTGATGATGTAGCCGCAGCAACCCTCCTCGCATCTTCACCTTGCCATGCTCTTCAATACCATACTTGAACTTCTTGATCTGAATCTGCTTCAAGTGCATCTCCACATTGACACCATCAGTTTGGGCAACCTTGAGTTCCTCCTCTTTCTTGTTCAGTTTCTCTTCCTTTCGCATCACATAGAAGACATGAGCCAGGTACAAGAGTGTGGGTACAGACACGAATATGATCTGCAGGACCCAGAAGCGCACACGAGAGATTGGGAAAGACTTATCATAGCAGATGTTTTCACAACCAGGTTGTTGAGTGTTACAACGAAATGCCGACTGCTCATCTCCCCAGGCTGACTCAACCGCTGTCCCCAGTAGCAGGATTCGGAAAATGAAAAGTACTGATAGCCACACCTTCCCTCCAGTGGTGGAGTAGGCTTGGACCTTGTCAAGGAGTTTGCCTAAGGCACTCCAGTCACCCATGTTGCCTGGGCACCACTCTTTTGCTTAAAAGAAGTGAAGTCACGCCAAGTGATTGAACTCCTTGGAGGATGAAGTAAAAGGAAATGGCCAGTTCAGGCACTGAGACCTGTCTATTTAAAGTTTAAAACTCTGCTGCTGTTTGGTACTTTCCTCAGCCTTCCCCCTAATGAAAGACTACGTTGTTGTTTTTTTGTCATTGTTTTTCGCTACACTTGTTAAAATTAGAATTTTATTTTGTTTTTAAGTTTTTAATCAAAGCAATATACACCATACGATTAAAATGTCAGAGGCTGGGCATAGTGGCTCAAGACTGTAATCCCGCACTTAGGGAGGCCAAGGTGAGCAGATCGCTTGAGCCCAGGAGTTCAAGACCAGCCTAGGCAACATACTGAGACCGTCTCTAAAAAAAAAAAACAGAAAAACTTAGCTGGGCATGCTGGCATGTGCCTGTAGTCCCAGCTACTGGGGAGGCTGAGGTGGTAGGATTGCCTAAGCCCAGGAAGTCATGGCTACAGTGAGCCATGACCGCACAACTGCACTACAGCCTGGGTGACAGAGCAAGATCCTATTTCCAAAAAAAAAGTCAAACAGCACAAAAAGCTTCCTTCTGCTCCCCAAGGCAATAATATCTAACCATTTCATTTCAGGGGTCTCTGGCACTTACTCTCAAATTCCTTTTTTTTTTTTTTTTGATGGAGTCTCACTCTGTCACCCAAGCTAGAGTGCAGTGGGGCAATCTTGGCTCACTGCAACCTCTGCCTCCCAGGTTCAAGTGGTTCTCCTGCCTCAGCTTCCCGAATAGCTGAGACTACAGTCACATGCCACCACACCCAGCTGATTTTTATATTTTTAATAGAGACTGGGTTTCACCATGTTGGCCAGGCTGGTCTTGAACTCCTGACCTCAGGTGATCCACCCACCTTGGCCTTCCAAAGCACTGGGATTACAAGTGTAAGCCACTGTGCCTAGCCTCAAATTTCTAAATAATACGTTTTTAGCATTATTTTTCACCTTTAAATATCTATAAGATATTACCCATTAGGACACGATGCTTCAACCAACTTATAATTCCCATAAAAACACCTCTCCTCCACTCTTTTTTTTTTTTTTTTTGAGACGGAGTTTCGCTCTTGTTACCCAGGCTGGAGTGCAATGGCACGATCTCGGCTCACCGCAACCTCCGCCTCCTGGGTTCAGGCAATTCTCCTGCCTCAGCCTCCCGAGTAGCTGGGATTACAGGCACACACCACCGTGCCCAGCTAATTTTTTGTATTTTTAGTTGAGACGGGGTTTCACCATGTTGACCAGGATGGTCTCGATCTCTCGACCTCGTGATCCACCCGTCTCGGCCTCCCAAAGTGCTGGGATTACAGGCTTGAGCCACCGCGCCCGGCCCTCTCCTCCACTCTTAATGTACCTCGCTAATTTTAGTTCTTCTGTTGGTCACTTTCAAGATAAATTTCCAGTTTTATTTTTTGGTCTATCAACTACAAAATATCTTTATTCTCACCTCAAAAATAAGGCTATCAGAACCTGTACCCATTCTTCTACATAAGGTAACAGGAAAACCAAGAAAACACAGTATTATGTTCACATTAGGAGAAGCAGGTATTTCAAGAATAAGAGAGACATTAGCCATCAGGAAAATCCAAATCAAAGCCACAAGGAGATCTGTCTCTAACCCACTGCAACAACATACAACAAGCACTGGTAAGAGGGTGGAGAAACCGGGAGCTTTGAGCACTGTTGATGAGAATATAAAATGACATTGCCACTTTGGAAAATAGTCTGGTAGTTCCTCCTGATTAAACATAGAATTACTATATAATCCAGAAATTCCAGTCCTAGATACACGCCCACAAGAAATGAAAACATGTCCACACATAAATTTATAATCAAATGTTTACAAAGACTTTATTCACAATCACCCAACGCTGTGCTAAGTAAAATAAGCCAGACACAAAAGGAAAAATATATAATCCCACTTATATGAAATATTTAGAATAGGCAAATTCATAGAAACAGGAAATAGACTAGAGGTTACCAGGTTAGGGAATAATGTTATCATTATTGCCTAATGATTACAGAACCTCTCTTTAGGGTGATGAGAAAAGCTTTGGAAACACAATGATGATGGCTGCACAACATTGTGAATTTAATTAATGCCACTGGATTGTACACTTTGAAATGGCAAATTTTATGCCATTAAAAAAATTGATGGGCAGAAAACTATCGAAAAAATAGCTAAGAAAGGGCAAAAATGTAAACAGTGAGACTAGGACGCTATTGCAGTTGGAAAGAGATAATGTGAGTTAGAACAGGATAACTAGGCCGGGCACGGTGGTTCACACCTGTAATCCCAGCACTTTGGGAGGCCAAGGTGGGCAGATCACGAGGTCAAAAGATTGAGACCATCCTGACCAACATGGTGAAACCCTGTCTCCACTAAAAATACAAAAAATTAGCTGGGCATGAGGCACGTGCCTGTAGTCCCAGCTGCTCGGGAGGCTGAGGCAGGAGAATCACTTGAACCCGGGAAAAGGAGGTTGCAGTGAACCAAGATGGCACCACTGCACTCCAGCCTGGCAACAGAGAGAGACTGGAGAAATTTAAATACTGAATGTACATTTAGTGATATTAAAGAATTGCCATTAATTATTTTAGTTATTACAAGATTTTGATTTTTTTAAAAGAGTCCACATAGCTTAGAGTTATATATTAAAATATTTTTAGGTGAAATAACTGATTCTTGAGACTGCTTCCTAAACTGAAGGGAGGCAGGAAGGGGCAATCCAGTGACAATGAAACCACTCGTGAATCATAGTCTAATGAATTAATGGCTTAATTTGAACTCCAGCCTCTCCAGTATTACTTCCACATAAGCAAGGCATTCTTAATACTTTGTAAACGTTTACAAAGAAATATATTTACAAGAAAGAACTATGCATAAAAAACGTTTCCATTCCCTTCAAGTGTAAAACTCTAACCTTACCACCTGCTTGACTTCTCGTGCTATACCAAAAAAGGAAGTTAGCCAGCATGGATTCCCAAAGTATCTCCCAGTGCCTCAGACTTCACTTGTATGTCCACCAAACCTGACCCATCGCTCCACAATCTAGGACCCCCAACTCCATCAACCTGTGATGTTTCTCAGCAAGTCATCGGTGACCTCTGGATTTTCAAATCTAAAACAGTAGTCTCTTTTTTATTCTCATGTCACTTGACTTCTCTAGAGATTATAAACGTTGTGAACCACTCCTCCTCCTTAAAATTCTATCTTGTCCTGGAGCCTATAACCATTTCCTTATATTCTTTCTGTTCACTCTTCCTGGCTTCTGTTCCCTTCTACCCTTCACTCACATAATCTTCCCTTAGACTCAGTCTCCAAACCTCATCTACTCTTGCTCTCAGGTCTCCTCTGGCCTGTCTCGTCCATCCCCATCACTCCCATAATTACCCACACCTACTACAATACCTGAAACACCACTAAGTAAACATTTGTTGACTGTTATAAACACACATGCACAAGCAATGGAGAGCTGGCTAAACAAAGTGGAGAGACCAAACACAGAAGAAGTAGCAGAAAGCAGACATATTCAACGTAAATAACAGAAACTCCAGTAAACTGGTAATAAAACAAGAGGAAAAACGCAAGGCAAGGAGGCACAAGGATGATCCAATTGCTGGAGCCAAAGTCCAAAGAACTCTCTCCTTGCAAAGGACTTAGTCATACTACATATTTACAAGAAATACTTTTACAAGAAAGAACTATACATAAAAATATTTACAAGAAACTACCATAAACAGAAGATGCTTTCAAAGAACAAACATACCCTTTCATTATCGCATGGTCTTCCCCGAGATAAGTGAGTTCAGATGCTCTCTCATGCACCAGGGACACCACTCTGCTTGAAGGAAACTGCTTATCTGTCTTCATTTCTCAATTCCTATGCCCTGCATCCTTTACACATTTCTAAATCTTTCAGAGCTGAAAAGAATTTAATTCACAAATACTACTAACTCCTAGTCAAATTTACAGAAGGGTTAGAAATTTCACTAATTAAGTCAAGTTTTTATTACAAATGCCAACTAACCACTTCATTGAACACACTCCAGCTGCCTGAATTAATTAGGACTTCTGGGGCTGTGGGTTGGGAGGGGAGTCCTCAAATTTCACACTTTTTCTAGCTAAATCAAACTAAAAATATTTAGGAACTACTTTGTGAAAATCATTGTTTCCAGACTTAACATTTCTACATAACTCCAACTATAATAAAAGTATTAGGAGTCATTTTTAACTAACCATTCTCATTGTTCATAAAAATCATGTGGTGATTCTGATCGGGCACAGTGGATCATGTCTATGATCCCAGCACTTTGGAAGGCTGAGGCAGGCAAATAACTTGAGGTGAGGAGTTCGAGACCAACCTGGGCAACATGGTAAAACCCCGTCTCTACTGAAAAATACAAAAATTAGCCAGGTGTGCTGGCAAGTGCCTGTAATCCCAGCTACTCAGGGGCTGAGGCAAGAGAATCACTTCAACTCAGGAGGCAGAGGTTGCAGTGAGCCAAGATCACGCCACTTCACTTAGAGACTGGGCAGGAAAGCAAGACTCCTTCTCAAAAAAAAAAGGTGATTCTTTCCCAGATGGATTAGAGCCTCCTTCTGCAACACATACATCTCTAATACTTTGAAATCCAGTAATCACATAAATCACTGAACTGTACTTACCATGTGTACCACAAGCATTAATGTTCATGAGAGTGTGTCATTTGTTTTCTAATCATTTCATTTGTTTTTACAACTACAATATAAGCTCATCAATGAGGTCTGTCACTTTATTTCCCCTTCTCTTATGTCCTGCCCAACATCACATGTAGCTCTTAGACAGCGTGCATTTACTAAATATTTAATGATTAATAGTCTACATTTCTGGCTGTGTGTGGTGGCTAACAACTTCAATTCCAGCACTTTGGGAGGCTGAGGCAGGAGGATTGTTATGGTCAGACTCCGTCTCTACAAAAAATTTAAAACTTAGCTGGGCACAGTGGCACACACCTCTGGTCCCAGCTACTAGGGAGGCTGAGGTTGGAGGATCGCTTGAGCCCACAAGGTCAAAGCTACAATAAGCCATGGTCCATACCACTACACTCCAGCCTGGATGACAAAGTGAGACCCTCTCTCACAAAAATTAATAAATAATCTATGTTCCTGTCAATATTTTCTTTCTTTCTTTATTCAAATACTTACTGAATACCTACTAAGTGAGTCCCTGCACTAGGAGTTAAGAATTTCTCTGGTAGTAAAATAGACACTGCTCCTCATGAGGTTCACAGTAAGGTAGAAGACATAGATAAAGGAATGGGAAATCTCAACATAATGCAAAGTATGCTATAAGAGAAATATAGAATGCTACGAAAGCATTAGGCTGGGCACGGTGGCTCAAGCCTGTAATCCCAGAACTTTGCGAGGCTGAGGTGGGCAGATCACCTGAGGTCACGAGTTCAAGAGCAGCCATGGCCAACATAGTGAAACCCCGTCTCTACTAAAAATACAAAACTTAGCCAGGCATGGTGGCACATGCCTGTAATCCCAGCTACTCAAGAGTCTGAGGCAGGAGAATCGCTTGAACCCAGGAGGTGGAGGTTGCAGTGAGCTGAGATCACATTACTGTACTCCAGCTTGGGCAATGAGAGAGAAACTCCATCTCAAAAGAAAAGAAAGCACCTAGCAGGAGTACTTAAACCCAGATAATGGGAGTAATGGAAATGCTGCTGGAAGAAGTGACATGGAAGGTAAAACATGAAGGATATGTAGAAATTAGCCAGGCAAAGGATGCAGGGCCAGGAAGGAAGGCAGCAAAAAGAACAGTGTGAATGCCAGAAGCAAGATAAAACATTGACCCTTATGGATCCGAAAGTAATTCAAATTGGCTGGAATACAAAGATAATGGAAAAGAACCTCAAAAAATGCAAATGGTAAGGTAAATATTAGGCAGATTTGCCTTATAAATTATTCCAAGAGCAATGGAAAACAACAGAAGGGGCCGCCAGTAAGAAAGTGATGACATGATTGGTTTATTTTTCAAAAAAACATTCTAGATGCAGAAAAAAAGAATTGGAGGGAGCAATAATGAAAGCAGGAAGACTAGTTAAAAGGCTGTGCGATGGTGAAGGAAGAGGTGATCATGAGAGGTGAATTGAGAGCGGCAGCAAGAGTTGAGCAAAGGGAAAATTTGCGAACTATTTTACAAAAAGCAATCATGTGAACCTGATAATGACTAGTTAAGTCTGAAGAGGAAGAGGTTAGAGTAAGAGATGAAACCCATGCTTTTAGCTTCAGCAGCTGAGATAAGAGGCAGGGTTATAGAATTAAGGGAAGAAATAATGACTTCAATTTTAGACTGGGTTTTGGGTGTCTACAAGTCATCCAAGAAGAGATAGGTAACAGTAGATATGAGTCTGGAACTCAGGAGAGGTATATGAAATCTAGATAAAAATATAAATGTAGGCCAGGCATGGTGGCTCGCACCTGTAATCCCAGCACTTTGTGTGGCTGAGGCAGGCGGATCACAAGGTCAAGAGATCAAGACCATCCTGGCCAACACGGTGAAACCTCATCTAACAAAAATTAGCTAGGCATGGTGGTGCACGCCTGTAGTCCAAGCTACTTGGGAGGCTGAGGCAGGAGAATCGCTTGAACTCAGGAGGTGGAGGTTGCAGTGAGCCGAGATCACAACACTGCACTGCAGCCTGGTAACAGAGACAGACTTCGTCTCAAAAAAGGAGAAAAAAAAAGATGTGGCCAGGCGCGGTGGCTCACGCCTGTAATCCCATCACTTTGGGAGGCTGAGGCAGGTGGATCACGAGGTCAAGAGATCGAGACCATCCTGGTCAACATGGTGAAACCCCGTCTCTACTAAAAATACAAATAATTAGCTGGGCATAGTGGCGCGTGCCTGTAATCCCAGCTACTCGGGAGGCTGAGGCAGGAGAATTGCCTGAACCCAGGAGGCAGAGGTTGCGGTGAGCCGAGATTGAGCCATTGCACTCCAGCCTGGGTAACAAGAGCAAAAGTCCGTCTCAAAAAAAAAAAAAAAAAAAGATGTAAATGTCATGGGTTCCCAAGAATTGAAAGCGTAAGTTTACACAAAACTTGTACATGAATGGTCATAGCAGCGTTATTCATAATGGCCAAGAGGTGGAAAAAACTCACATCCCATCAACCAATGAAAGAGTAAACAAATTGTGGTATAACCATGCAGTAGAGTATTTTTTTTCTTTTTGAGACGGAGTTTCGCTCTTGTTACCCAGGCTGGAGTGCAATGGCACGACCTCGGCTCACCGCAACCTCCGCCTCCTGGGTTCAGGCAATTCTCCTGCCTCAGCCTCCTGAGTAGCTGGGATTATAGGCACATGCCACCATGCCCAGCTAATTTTTTGTATTTTTAGTAGAGGTGGGGTTTCACCTTGTTGACCAGGATGGTCTCGACCTCTTGACCTCGTGATCCACCTGCCTCGGCCTCCCAAAGTGCTGGGATTACAGGCGTGAGCCACCGTGCCCGGCCTAGAGTATTTTTTACTACAGAAAAGGCCAGACATGGTGAATCATGCCTGTAATCTCAGCACTTTGGGAGGCCAAGGCGGAAGGATCACTTGAGGTCAGGAGTCCAAGATCAGCTGGCCAACATGGTGAAACCCCATCTCTACTAAAAATACAAAAAAATTAGCCAAGCATGACAGCAGGTGCTTGTGATCCCAGCAACTGGGGAGGCTGAGGCAGATGAAGCACTTGATTCTAGAAGGCGGAAGCTGCAGTGACCTGAGATCACATCACTGCACTCCAACCTGGGCAAGAGAACAGGCCTCTGTCTCAAAAAAAATAAAAATAATAAAGGAATGAAGAACTGACACTTACAACAATATGGATGCACCTTGAAAACATTATGCTAAGTGAAGGAAGCAAGACACAAAAGGCTACGGATTATATAATCCCACTTATATGGAATGTCTAGAATAGACAAATTCACAGGGAAAGAAGAGAGACTACTGGATGCCAGGGACTAAGCTTTTTCATGAGCTGTTGGATTTTGTTTGCCAGTATTTTATTGAGGATTTTCACATTGATGTTCATCGAGGATGCCAGCCTGAAACTTTATTTTTTAGTTGTGTCTCTGTTAGGTTTTGGCATCAGAATGATGTTGGCCTCGTTAAATGAGTTAGCGAGGAGTCGAGTCTCTCTTTTACTATTGTTTGGAATTGTTGCAGAAGGAATGGTACCAGCTCTACCTCTCGTAGAATTCAATTTAAATGTGCGATTTAGAAACTGAACCAAGGGGCTGGTTTCAACTTATATGAAGACTTTACATTTACATTAAAATTCAAAATCCACCTAAAAAGCACTTGATTTGTTCAATGTCCTTATTTTTCTAGTCTAAGGACAAAAGCCTATTTCTTCCTGTCCCTATACAAACACACAGAAGAAAACAACTTTTTCTTTTTTGCAGACAAGCTTTTCAAGTTGGCATTTGACTAAAAATTACATGTAAAAACATATACATCAGTAAGACACAAAACTCTTGACTATTCAATTATCAAATATGCCATAAAAAGCTGTAAAAGACAACTTGTCTCTGGAACACTCTAGCTCAGCAACTTTTTAAAGGAGGGATTACAGAAAGAAATTGTTCCAACTAGTCATGCTTCTCTATTGAAAACAACATGATTCAGGCTTACATTTAAAGACATCTCCGATGTGAACTGAAACTAACTTGCTTCTTTGAATCTAGACCAAAATTAAAATATGTCTAATTCCTATTAAACTTAAACCTCATTTCTCTTTCTTAAATTCTAGCTATATCTAAAAATGTTCTTGCACACTCCCTTTTAAGGACTATTCAATTTTCTTTGTGTATGAATTCTATTTTTCCACCTTATATGATACTTAATTAGATGTTGTTAGTTTTTTAAATTAACATTTAGTCTTATTGATACCTAATAACTATAATAGCTTTCTCCAACAGGTACCATGATGTTAGAAAAAAATACATATACAGCCAGGCATGGTGGCTGAGGCCTGTAATCCCAGTACGTTGGAAGCTGAGGTGGGCGGATCACGAGGTCAAGAGTTTGAGACCAGCCTAGCCAACACGATGAAACCCTGTCTCTACTAAAAATACAAAAATTAGCCAGGCGTGGTGGCACATGCCTGTAATCCCAGCTACTTGGGAGGCTGAGGCAGAAGAATCACTTGAACCTGGAAGGCAGAGGTTGCACTGAGTCAAGATCATACCTCTGCACTATAGCCTGGTGACAGAATGAGACTCTGTCTCAAACACACACAAACACACACACAAACACTAAAATCATCTCTAAACATGATTATATTCTAATGCCATTTTTGAAAACCTAGAGAAACTACCTGAAGAAAAGGTTAGAAGAAAATATTCTAGAAATATCCAGAAAGTAGGTATGGGCTTTGCAATTAGGCAGACCTGGGTTTACATCCACCTTTGGTGACTGTGTGACCTAAGGGCAGATTTATCTAATCTTACTGTGTCATAGTTCTTTGTTTTGTGTGTAGTAAACACTCAATTATATAGTTACAGCAATAGATATTATAGAACCATTTTTAAAAAGGGAAAATTAAAGCTCATGGAATTGATAGAAATTATTGAAGGTCACCTAGTAACTGGAAAAATCAGAATTTGAGTCCACCTCTATCAGACTCCAATGCCCAGGGCTTCTCCTGTGAGCCATATGCTGCCTATGAAGTTACTGACCACATAACTGAGGTAACAAGTATTTCCACACACTTAGAACAAATCTGTAATTTAAAGAAGACTATAACTGTACTGCACCACAGAAACCACCTGCATCTACACTATCGGCACTAAGACAACCAATTATTAAATATTGACTAGCTGGGAAATAAACATAAAAGTTGGTCTCAGCTAACCCAAGAAATATCAATACATATGTAGATAAGGACAGAGCTGACTGAGAAGATTTGCTTCTTAGGTCCTCACAGTTTTTGGACTAACAAACATCTGTTGAAGACCTGCTGAGAACACATGTGGCTAAATACCCAGTGATATTTTACCAAACATTATGACACAATCAAGACTAAAGACCAGGTCAGGCAAGGTGGCTCACAACTGTAATCCCAGCACTTTGGGAGGCAGAGGCAGGCAGATCACAAGGTTAAGAGATCAAGACCATCCAGGCCAACATGGTAAAAATACAAAAATTAGCTGGGCATGGTGGCACAGGCCTGTAGTCCCAGCTACTCGGGAGGCTCAAGCAGGAGAACTGCTTGAACCCAGGAGGCAAAAATTGCAGTGAGCCAAGATCGTACCACTGCACTCCAGCCTGGTGACAGAGTGAGACTCTATCTTAAAAAAAAAAAAAAAAAAAAAAGGCTAAAGACCAGAACAATTTTTAAAAATGAACTAACCTAACCTAAACCACAGTAAGAGTTTCTACAACTGATGCTTTAAATGACAGATTCAATTGCATCTTTGGACATTCATCTAAAAGTAGAGCTAAATACTAAGGATATTCTGTGTAACAGAGTCAGTAGTTGAGAAAGTACTGGCCTATGCACACATAAGTGCTCTTACATGCACACCTGTCCTACCCGGGAGCAGGTATACACCATGGTTCATACTCCAGGAATGAGGGCTGAAAGATGTGGTTCCAGGTCCAGCTCTGTCACTCACAGCTGTGTGACCTGGGTCAAGTAACCTCTTAAAGCCTCAGTCACCTTAACTGTCAAAGGAGTATAAAAACAGCACTTAACTTATGAGGTTGTTCATTTAATACACTTTTGTTGAGATTGTATCTTGCCGTTGGCACTGTGCTAGACACTGTGGATTGGGTGTTAAAATGCATGTGATGTGTTTGGCATGTGTCAAAAAGCAGGGATTTTTTTTTTTTTTCAAGACAGGGTCTCACTCTGCCCCCAACGGTAGAGTGCAGTGGCACAATCTCAGTCCACCACAACCTCTGCCTCCCAGACTCAAGTGATCCTCCCATCTCAGCCTCCCAAGTAGCTGGAACTACAGGTGCATGCCACCACATTCAGCTAGTTGTTTTAATTTTTGTAGAGCCATGGTCTCAACAGATTGCCCAGGCTGGTCATGAACTCCTGGACTCAAGCAATTCTCCCACCTCAACCTCCCAAAATGCTAACATTACAGGCTTAAGCCACTGCACCAGAGCAGGGACTGTTTCCTGTTTAGGGTCTCTGCTGTATCTTTAGTACCAACAACAGTGGCTGGCATGTACAGTCTCACATTAAATATCGCAACAAATATTTTAAAAATTGTTTAGTGTCAGGTGGGTCAGAAACTACTCCCCAGACCCTTGTTTGGATTCAGCCTGTATATTTTTAGGTATCACTAAAAGAAGTTAAAGGCTCTTTTTTTATTTTACTTATAGTTATTTATTTTTGAGACCAAGTCTCACTCTGTCTCCCAGGCTGGAGGGCCGTAGCATGATCTCGGCTCCTACAACCTCTGCCTCCCAGGTTCAAGCAATTCTCCTGTCTCAGTCTCCTGGGTAGCTAGGATTACAGGCGCAAATCACCACACCCAGCTAATTTTTGCATTTTTAGTAGAGATGGGGTTTCACCATATTGGTCAGGCTGATCTTGAGCTCCTGACCTCATGATCCGCCTGCCTTGACCTCCCCAAGTGCTGGAATTACAGGTGTGAGCCACTGCACCCATCCTCTTTTTAGTTTTTATAACAGCTTCGTAGAGCTATAATTTGCAAACAATAAAAAATTACCCACTTATTTTTTAAGTGTAAAATGCAATGATTTTACATTCACAGAGTTGTGTCTTCATTTTTTTTTAAGACAGGGTCTCACTATGTTGGCCATGCTGGCCTCGAGTGGTCCTCCTGCCTCAGCCTCCCAAAGTGCTGGGATTACAGGAGTGAGCCATCACACCCAGACTCTTTCATTTTAATAAGAGAAGTCTAGCTCCTGAGACTTCATGTGTGAGTTTCTGTCACATATATTTAAAGTACTTTTAATTCAACATTTTCCACAACAAAACACTAAAACACACAAAGAAGCAAAGCATAATACATCCTTGTGTACTTATCAACCAATGTCCATGATTATCAACACTTTTTACTGTACTAAGATGTTTCAAATACCTTAGAGGTGAGACTAACAAACACCTCTCTATTCAGCCACATCTAGTTCCTATTCCAAAAAAAGGGGAAGAGATATAACTACATTATCTAACCCAACTGTGGCTCTTACATCCACTTCCTTACAAGATGTCACGACATAGCAAAAATAATCTTTACCGGCAATGAGCATGCACAGAAAACAAAGTAATTAATCCCCCACTCCCTTCCACTATGCTATGTTGGGTCCTCCTGACAAAATGAAAGAAAATCTCAATGTAATTATCCAGGTCACCTTTTTTCAAAAGTTGTTTTTTTTTTTGTTTTGTTTTGGTTTGGTTTTTTTGACATAGAGTTTTGCTGTCACCCAGGCTAGACAGAGTGCAGCGGCACAATCTCGGCTCACTGCAACCTCAGCCTCCTGGGTTCAAGTGATTCTCCTGCCTCAGCCTCTCGAGTAGCTCGGATTACAGGAGAACACCACCCTGCCCAGCTAATTTTTTGTATTTTTAGTAGAGACAGGGTTTCACAATATTGGCCAGGCTGATCTCGAACTCCTGGCCTCAAGTGATCTGCTTACCTCAGCCACCCAAAGTGCTGGTAGTACCGTCATGAGTCACTGCGCCCAGCCAAAAGATCTCTTTAGAGCTCAAGTTTTAAAATAACCGAGAAAAGGCAACACATATAGATATAGATGTAATTAATCTGTTCCAAATACCTTCAATTCAATATGCCATCTTCCTTCTGCAGATCTGTAATGGTTAATTTTATATGTAAACACGACTGAGCCACAAGATGCACAGAAACGTGGTTAAACATTACTTTTTGGTGTGTCTATGAGGGTTTTTCTGGGGAAAAAAAATTAAGCATTTGAATCGGTGAACTGAGAAAAGCAGATTGCCCTTTTAAATGTTAACAGTTATTATCCAACCTGTGAGGGCCCAATTAGAACAAAAGAATAGAGAAAGGGTGAATTCTCTCTCTCCGATTACTGGGGCTAAGACATCAGCCTTCTCTTGCTGTTGAACTGGGACTGAAAGCATTCATCCTCCTGGTTCTCAGGGCATTGGACTCTACTTTCCTGGGTCTCTAACTTGCAGAGAACAGATCATAGGACTTCTCAGCCTCCATACATAAACCATATATATACATATAACCATATAGGATTATGTGCATATATAATCCTATACCAAAATATCTAAATTATATATTTTTATGCAACTATATATTTTCAGGTTTCTTCTGACTTAGACCAAATGTCCTTGTATCACCAGGTTGAGCTCACTGCCCCTCTCTTGAACCAAAATAAAGCCCAGTTGCAGACTTAGAAAGGATTTACTGTTCACAACAACAAAACTAATTTTCCACTGTACTGAGATGACCTTCTCTAAAAATGTTCCTTTTTAAGTTACCAAGTTAAAGGTAATCAAAGGATGATTTCCCCCTTGATGACATGTATATTTCAATTGATGTGCCTGAACATTAAACTAACAGTTAAGCTGTTCATAAGTCCTTGAAATCAGGCATTCTCATAAAACATTCATATTCATTCAAGCAAAACATTAAAGAGCATTACATAATGAGTCATACTAAAATGGCAATGAAAAGAACAACCATTAAGACACCCAGAGTATCAGTTCATCTCCAGTTATCGATAGCATGAAAACATGTCTTGAGACTAACATCGAAACATTTACCTCAGCCCCCAGAAGTATCCTGTTCTTCTCCTTAAATACACAATATTTACCAAAAGCACTGTTTCATGCAAATACAAAAGACTGCTCTAAAAATGATACTAAAAAACTTATTTGGAAGAACATCCACTAAGCTATCTCTCTACTGCTGAAGTAAAGGCTTAAAGGTCTATTTAAGGGAAAGGGAGGGCTGTGTAATTAGGTAATCATGTTCTCTGATACAACTCTGGCTCTCACATCAATTTTCTTAGAAGAGAAGAGCTATTAACAATTAACACAGCATAGCACAGGAAAAAAAAAAGACCAGCAATGAGCATTCACATTCTCTCTTCTCTCGCATCCTCTCTGCTGTTTGGGTGGGGCCTTTCCAATAAAAGAAAAGCAAATCTAAATACAATCCAAGTCATTTTGTGATTAATTCCAAATAATGTTCCACATTTTAATAAATCTACCATTGCTTTTTCACAATTTTAACAGGTACCACTCCCAACAACTCCTTAGATCTGAAAACACAGAAACACGTAACTTCAACCAAAATATCTAAATAATTGTATTATTTACACATTACCGAAGAGTTTTATAGATAAAATCTTGTTTGTGCCTTTTTCCAATTTCCAAGATAAATATGATTTTATCATGAACTTTAAAGCATCACAGAATGTGTAATTACTATTGGCATTTGACAAGTTTCCAACAGGAATGAAAAGCTTAATTAATACAAAAGATCTAACCAGATACAGTGGCTCACACTTGTAATCCCAACACTTTGGGAGACTGATGCAAGAGGATCACTTGAGGCCAGGTGTTCAAAACCAGCCTGGGCAATACAGTGAGACCTCCATCTCTACAAAAAAAAAATTTTTTAATAGCTGGGTGTGGTGGGTTGTGCCTGTAGTCCCAGCTACTTGGGCTGAGGTGGGAAGAATGCTTGAGCCCAGGAGTCCAAGGCTGTAGTAAGCTAGGATCACACCACTGCACTTCAGCCTGGGCAACAGAGCAAGACTCTATGTCAAAATAGTAATAGTAATAACAATAATAATAAAGATCATAGGCTCTGAGTTCAGACAGAATTAGCTACGTAATTTGAGCAAGTTAGAACTTCTCGACTTCCCTTTCTTTATCTATGAAACTGGAATAATATAGAGAGAGACCTGAGAAGACTTTGCAAGACTAAATGAGATAATGCACATCAAAGCCCATGAAGCAAGTATTCCTTAAGTGTTGGTCATCATTGTCCTCTCTACTGGGTATAATTTGTCATTTACTTATCAATCACATACAATATCCCAAGCTTTATGCTGGATGTTCAACACGTATCATAGACTACCTCATTTGTTCTTTTCACCAGCCTTCCAAGGTTTTTATTACTGCTGTTAACTCCATTTTACCAATAAGAAAACTAAGGTTCAGCTAGTCAGTTTGCAGGTTCATGAAATCAGTAAATGGCATAATCAGAATCTGGATGAGATTCTATCCGAAAACAAAGCTCCTTTACAGATATGACATAACTATTAACAGGTTCGAATTCCTCTAGAATGGGTAATACTAGAAGATTCCATACCCAATTGACATTATAAGTGGTATTCATGTAATAACTACTTGAACTTCTGTACTTTTAGGCCAAAAGTGAAAAAATTAAAACCCTACTCCAATTCTTGAATTAATTTAATTGATCTTTAATCTCTAAAATCTTTATTTCAGGGATAAGAGTGAAGACTATAATATCTCACATTTATATAATGCTCTAGGTCATTTGCTCTTCACTAAAATCCTATAATACAGATAGGAATTATAACCCCTATTTTGTAGATGAAGAAAATAAAAATCAGAGATTAAGTGATTTACCCAAGGTTGCAAATGGAAGCAGCACTCAAATCTAAGACTTACTGCTCCAAGTACAGTCCTACTTTTCAGTATACCATGTAAACAAAGAAATAAATAATACTAATTAAAAAGGTGATATTCAAAAACAGTGATCTCACCATCCCCCAAAAAAACTAATTCACTCATCATACTCATTCTCATGGATGATCAAAGCAATGGTAAGTAAAATACAACATTTACAGCAAGGAGGTAAGACTCAGAGGAGTGTGACACTGTTCACAAAGGTTGGCCCATGGACATATAAGGAAAGCAGCAGATCCGCTGGTCTTCAAGACAACAAAATAAATAAAATAGTCACCGATGCTAATAGAAAATATGGCATAGAACTATACTGAGTTTTGTTTAAATAAGGTCAGAATGGGTAGATATTGGTTGGTACAAGACACAATACCTGCATCCAAGAGCTTCCAGAAGAGGTTTAAAAGAAAAAAAGTATTTAATTAAAAAAAAAAGTATTTAATAATCATTGGTTCAAATAGTTAAAACACGGCTGGGTGAGGTGGCTTACACATGTAATCCCAACACTCTGGGAGTTCAAGGCTGGTGAATCACTTGAAGCCAGGAGTTTGAAACCAATCTGGCCAATATGGAAAAACCCCGTCTCTCCTTAAAATACAAAACTTAGCCAGGTATGGTGGTGTGCAACTATTATCTCAGCTACTCGGGAAGCTAAGGCGCGAGAATCGCTTGAACCCAGGAGGCGGAAGTTGCAGTGAGCCAAGATCATGCCACTGCGCTCCATCCAGCCTGGGCAACAGAGCAAGACTGTCTCAAAAAAAAAAAAGAAGTTAAAATACAAGGTGGCAAATGTGACAAAAGATACATGCTCTGAGTACATGAAAGAGTGCGCACACCCTAAACAAACATGAGATAATCAAAGAACTTGTTCATCTACAGAAAGAAAATGGAAAAATACTAAGTCTCGAAATACAAGAAAAACAGTTAAAGCAATGTCACCCTACTGCAGAAAACCATGCTCAGTGTCTTACTTAGGCTCCACTTACCCCTCCTTTAGCATTTCCTATTGACCACATGAATCATTTGACCTGATAATAAACTGATCTTCCAAAAGTGCCCTGTTCATTAAATCCTGCTCATTAAAAGTTGGGCTCCAAGGCAGGGTGCACTTTGGGAGGCAGAGACAGGTGTATCACCTGAGATCAGGAGTTAGGGATCAGCCTGACCAACAAAGTTAAACCCTGTCACTACTAAAAAAAACAAAACTTAGCCGGGCATGGTGGCAGGCGCTTGTAGTCCTAGCTACTCAGGAGGCTGAGACAGGAGAACTGCTTGAACCCGGGTGGTGGAGGTTGCAGTGAGCTGAGATCACACCACTGCACTCCACCCTAGGCAAGGGAGCAAGACTCCATCTCAAAAAGAAAAAAAAAAAAAGTTGGGCTCCAAACAATTAAATCCATGTATTTACTCTGTGACTGACAAATTATTATATTAAAGGTAGTTAATACATAGGTAATTTCATTAAAAAGAAGTCTGGGCATTTTAAAATAGACTTCTAGAATCATCTGCCAGCTTGACTTCTGTATCTTGACTGAAAGTAACAGAAGAAAGATATTACTATAGATCTCTAACATAAAAAGGTCAAGTTCAAGAAATTCAGTCAAAAAGCAAAAACAGAAGAAAGTGAAGGGTGCTCAGAAAAAGTCCAAGCTAAGCACGGGAAAAAATAATAGAAATTTAGACTGGGCATGGAGACTAATGCCTGTAATCCCACTTTGTAAGGCCAAGGCAGGCAGATTACCTGAGGTCAGGAGTTCAAGCCTGGCCAACGTGGTGAAACCCTGTTACTACTAAAAGTACAAAATTAGCTGGGCATGGGGGTGGTACATGCCTGTAGTCTCAGGTACTTGGGAGGCTGAGGCCAGAGAAGTGCTTGAACCCCGGAGGCTGAGGTTGCAGTGTGCTGAGATCACCACTGCACTCCAGCTTGGGTGACAGTGAGATTCTATCTCAAAAAAAAAAAAAAAAGATATTTTAAGCAGGCTGTTACAACTACTGCAAATATTCATATAAAACTACTACTGATTTAGCCCTAGTGTTCTCAAACTCTAGTGCCAATAAGACCAATAAAGTAGGGAGAAGACAGATTGCAAAAGGAATGTGTCTCTGTCCTGTAGGTAAGCAGGTATCAAAATTTTGGGAATACCAGCATCACCTAGGGAGCTTGAGAGAATGTAGATTCTGTGCCATAAAATACTAGATGTTCTCAGGAGAGACACTGTAAGCCAGATTTTCAGTAAGACCCCTCTCTCCTTCTCCACCTCCCACCCCCAAGTAATTCTGAGGGAGGTGAATGGTAGATCACACTTCAAGAAGCAATGCAATATTTCACGTACGATAGTACTTTGTGTGTGCCTCATTTACACCTCAGGAACATTACAGGAGGTAGATATTTCCCAGCTTTATGAATGAGAAAACAGAAGCCCAGAGTTTAAGAGGCAAAAGGTTAAACAACTAAAGAGAAAGAAACAGGACAGAAAGGAAATTTGCTTTGTTCGACGGTGATTTCAAATTGTTCTAAATAAAGAAGCCGACATTCTAAAAAAAATCATTAAAAAACAAAAATCAATAGATCAGAGAGCTTCATTATCTTGTGTCATTCAGAGAGAAAGATATGGCCAATATTGAAAGTTATAAATTTACTGTTTAAATATTTAAAATGCTACTCATCTCTCCTTGCAGTAGGCTGTACATTGCCAAGGGAGAGACTAAAAGTACACTGTATCAAGTTATTTATGCTTAAAATTTGCATCATTTGAGCTTTAAGTCTTCTTTTTGAGACAGTCTTGCTATGTCACCCATTGGAGTGGCACAATCACAGCTCATAGCAACCTCAGCCTCCCAGGATCACGTGATCCTCCGGCCTCAGCCTCCCAACTACCTGGAACTAGAAGCACACACCACTGTACCTTGCTCATTTTTCCTTTTTTTTCTTTTTTGTCAGGACAGGGTCTCGCTGTGTTGCCTAAGCTGGTCTTGAGCTCCTGAGCTCAAGTGATCTTCTCGTCTTGGCCTCCCAAACTGCTGGGAGTATAGGTGTGAGCCACTGTGCCTGACTTAAGTCATTTTTATAGGTGAATGAAATACTCACCTATAAACATTCACTTTGATATACCATTTCTGGTGACTACACAGAATTATAGATTTGATACTAATAATTCACCCCGTGACCCTAATCTTTCCTCGTCACTAGTACCAACTGACTAAGAGTGGTAACAATAATCAAAGGAAGGAGCAAGTTTCAAAAAATATTCAGAAAACGTCTCAGATGTTATGTGCAGACAGAGTGCTCTAATAATCCTGCAAATCTCAGTCACTGAGACATTTATTGAGCAACCTTGTGTACTTAGCAATGAACTAGGATCTTGGAACACACCGAAAAATAAGACAAGGTCTCTGTCCTTAAGAAGACTAAGACCGCCTTTTTGTCCGACATCTTAGCGCGGTTGTAGTGTTCTCCGCTCCTCTCCGAGCTTCGCAATGCCGCCCAAGGACGACAAGAAGAAGAAAGACGCTGGAAAGTCGGCCAAGAAAGTCAAAGACCCAGTGAACAAATCCGGGGGCAAGGCCAAAAAGAAGAAGTGGTCCAAAGGCAAAGTTCGGGACAAGCTCAATAACTTGGTCTTGTTTGACAAAGATACCTATGACAAACTCTGTAAGGAAGTTCCCAACTATAAACTTATAACTCCAGCTGTGGTCTCTGAGAGACTGAAGATTCGAGGCTCCCTTGCCAGGGCAGCCCTTCAGGAGCTCCTTAGCAAAGGACTTATCAAACTAGTTTCAAAGCACAGAGCTCAAGTAATTTACACCAGAAATACCAAGGGTGGAGATGCTCCAGCTGCTGGTGAAGACGCATGAATAGGTCCAACCAACTGTACATTTGGAAAAATAAAACTTTATTAAATCAAAAAAAAAAAAGAAGGCTAAGACCACATGGCAAATAACTAATAAAACCTAATAACCAAATTAAGACCTCAATCATACAATAATACCTAAATGCCACAGATCAATCAATGAGGGCTGAGCACAATGGCTCACCCCTATCATCCCAGCACTTTGGGAGGCTAAAGGGAGAGGACTGCTTGAGCCCAGGAGACCAGCCTAGGCAACACAGTTAGACCCCATTTCTACAAACAAAAAAATTAGCCAAGTATAGTGGCAGGCACCTGCGGTCCCAGCTAATCCAAAGGCTGAGATGGGAAGATCGTTTGAGCCTGGGAAGTCAAGGCTGCAGTGAGTCATAATCAAGCCACTGCACACCAGCCTGGGCAACAGAGTGAGACCCTGTCTGAAAATTAATCAATAAATAATTTTTTTTTTTTTTGAGACAGAGTCTCGCTGTTGTTACCCAGGCTGGAGTGCAATGGCACAATCTCGGCTTACCGCAACCTCCGCCTCCTGGGTTCAAGCAATTCTCCTGCCTCAGCCTCCCGAGTAGCTGGGACTACAGGCGCACACCACCACGCCCAGCTAATTTTTTGTATTTTTAGTACAGACATGGTTTCACCTTGTTGACCAGGATGATCTCGATCTCTTGACCTCATGATCCACCTGCCTCGGCCTCCCAAAGTGCTGGGATTAAAGGCGTGAGCCACCGCGCCCGGCCAATAAATAATTTTTTAAAAAGATCAATCAATGAGAACTAAGTAGAGCAAGGAAAGAATACTTATTAAGTATGAGCACCTATTATACACCAAACACTTCCACATGTTTTATCTCTTTTAATTTTGAGAATAATCTGAAGAGGCAGGGTTCAAGATTTAAGAAAACAAAGTACAGAGTTGTTAAGTAGTTAGCCCCAACTCACATAACTAGTAAAGAGGCTAAGACGAAAGAAAACACAAATGTGAGTGTATGCGTCATTCACAAGGCACTGAGAACGGTCAGACTAAAACAGAGGGTACACTGGGAAATAAAGCTGACCAGAGCTGGGCCAGATTGGAAAGGACCACTAGGTATGCTTGATGAAATAAGAATCAGTCATTAAAGGCATATTTAAGGAAGACTACTAATATGGCAACATTTCATAAAACAGATTGCAGTGGAGAAGATCTGTAAACAGATGTAATCAACTAAGAAACAGCTCTAGAGAGAAGCTGCTCCTGACATGCAGGAACTGACCGACACTATCAGGTAGGCAGGTGTTGCTCCACACTGGCCAGGGCCTCACAGTGGGGCAGCGGCGTCCTTCTGTTGAACATAAACAACTTCACAGAACATCGACCTCAGACAAGGCCACTATGTGACCATGACAGATCAAAACAAAAACAAGACCACTCTGTAATCGTGTCTAAACCCATCTGTTGAACTACAGATGTGTTCCTTGGCTAGAAGGCAGGAAGTAAAACTAGAGCCTGTTCTAGGATGCTGGCAGTGGGAATAGAAGAAAGAAAGCAATAGAAGTGACATTTCCAACTAAGAATGAAAAAACGGTTAATAGGCAATTCAATAGAAAAAAAGTTGAAACTCATACATCACTTGAGAGAGTGGATCATATCCAACTGAAATATTATAAATTTAAATTTATAATATATAAATAATTTATAATATAAATATAGATATAGTAAACAAATTTTCATTACAAATTTAAATTTATATTTCAAAATATATTTTAAATTTAAATTTTAAATATTTAAAATCGATATTTTATCTATAATATTTAAAATCGATTACATTGTTATTTAATCTGGTTAAATTAGTCTATGTTTTTCAGACTGAATAAAAGATGAAGACATCAAAATATTTAGTAGGTAATTAGAGATTAAAAAATAACGACGCCTGTATCCCACCTCCAAAGGTTCTGATTCGATCAGTATTGAGTGTAGCCTAGATATCAGGATTTTTCAGAGCTTCCCAGGTATTCCAGTGTGCAGCCAGAGAATGCCGATGGCTCCTGACTAGGAGGAAAAAGGACAAACAATGGATATGGTAGAAAGAGACCCAAGAAAGTGCTGGGGAGAAAAGGCAAATAAAAAAAAAATGGCTGAAAGACTAGACAGACAATTCCTAGACATAGCAAAAGTAATTTAAATGATTAAACAATCACTATTTAACAAACTGTAGAAACCAGCAAGAAGGTTAACATAGGCTTAGACGACTAGGAAACATGGTCAGGCAGTAAAGACAATACTCTGCATTAGCAGAATCTTCAGCTAGGAGACTATCAATCCATGATCCTCTGAGGATGCCTGGATAACAACTACATCTACTACTATAGATAGATGTAACTGTGTACAGCCTGTTTCTAAATACAGAGGGGGAGTCCTCCAATCCCTTTTCCTTCCCAGTGTTCCCACACTGCCACCTCGTGGGTCAGCATTGCAAGGAGCCTATTTGAACTGGAATGGAGTTCTAACTGGCCCTGTAAATTCACAAGGCAGGTACGTGGTTTGTGAATTTCAAGGTAAGTTCAAGGGTTTAATCCTGATGTTTTCCCCTGTTCAATTACAGTGGAAGACAGCCTTAAAGTACATTGTTTCCTTTGCAGGTGCTAAGAATTTTCTGAAGTTGATTATGGTGATGTTAGTATCTTAATGCCACTGAAGAATACAATTAAATAAAAGGATAAAGTTTATGTTACTTTATGTCACTTTAAATGGGTGAATGGTATAGCATATGAGTTATATCTCAATAAAGCTATTTCCAAAAAAGTAGGTGGTGGGCAGGTACACTGGCCTGTAGTCCCAGCTACTCAGGGAGCGGGGCGGGCTGGGGGAGGCAGTGCTGAAGTAGGAGGCTCACTTGAGGCCAGAAGTTTGAGGCCAGCCTGGGCAACACAGCAAGACCCTGTCTCTTTGAAATAATAAATAAAAAGAAATAGTAGGGCCAGGCGCGGTGGATCACGCCTGTAATCCCAGCACTTTGGGAAGCCGATGTGGGAGAATCACGAGGTCAAGAGATCGAGACCATCTTGGTCAATATGGTGAAACCCCATCTCTACTAAAAATACAAAAAATTAGCTGGGCATGGTGGTGCATGCCTGTAATCCCAGCTACTCAGGAGGCTGAGGCAGGAGAATTGCCTGAACCCAGGAGGCAGATGTTGCGGTGAGCCGAGATCGCGCCATTGCACTCCAGCCTGAGCAACAAGAGCAAAACTCCGTCTCAAAAAAAAAAAAAAAAAAAAAAAAGCAAGAAAGAAATAGTAGGAGGAGGCAGCTGTACATAAATGGTTTCTAAAACTGCAGAAAGCTTAAAAAGGATGTCAAAATCATTCAATACCTTCATTTCAAAAAGGTAAAACTGAGACTTAGATTAACTTACTTACCCTGCTTACCTAGGCAGTAAAAATTAGGCCAAAAAGGGGCACTAATAACCCATTTCTGGGAGGTCTTCTACGGTCTCCAAATCCTGAGAAGTTTTTTCTCTTAAGCATCACCCTCAGCAATGCTATCTTTTCCTGCCTAACTTATTACCAGGAGATCACACATACCACACAGCAGTAGTATCACCACTATTCCAACAATTCTAGCTCAAAACCCAGCACTCACCCTTCACTTCCTTGCCCTTTAATCGGTTCACAAATTGGGTCAACTCAGCGTGTTTCGTACCAGGCCCTCCACCACTCCCCTAGCCCAGGCTTTCATTACTTCACACCTAGAATAACGCACATTTTCTCTTAACTGAAATGATCATCTCCAGTCTTTCCATTTCTCTCCCTAATCACAAAATTCACCCAAATCAGGACTCCTGCACAAATCTTCCATGTGTATTTCATACTGCGGCTCAAAAATCTTTATCGGCTCCTCAATGGTTGTACCTAGAAAATAAAGTTCAAAATCTTTTAGCCTGACCATCAATGCCTTCTGTATTACAGACTCTACCCCAATTTATAATCTGTAATCTATACAAACAGCACTTCAGTGGCCAACTGTAATCTCAGCATTTTGGGAGGCCAAGGCGGGCAGATCATCTGAGGTCAGGAGTTCAAGACCAGCCTGGCCAACATGGAGAAACCCTGTCTCTACTAAAAATACGAAAGAAAAAAAAAAAAGAATTAGCCAGGCATGGTGTTAGGCACCTGTAATCCCGATACTTGGGAGGCTGAGGCAGGAGAAATGCTTGAACCCAAGAGGCAGAGGTTGCAGTGAGCCAAGAACGCACCACTGCACTCCAGCCTGGGCGACAACAGTGAAACTCTGTCTCAAAAAAACAAAACAAACAAAACAGCACTTCACTGTAGTCATAATTGTCTACTATACAGTATATATGCATTTCCCAATTAGTTATTCCTCCAGTTATTTTTTTTTCTTTTTTTCTTTTTTTTTTTTAGGGAGGGAAGGGAAGGAAGGAAGAAGGGAGGGAGGAAGGAAGGGATGAAGGAAGGAAGGAAGGTGGGGAGGGAGGGAGGGAGGAAGGGAAGGGAAGGAAGGAATTCAAGCAATGAGAGAGACACTGCCGACCTGGATCTAGAGGTTTACAAGTTGATTTATTTTTTTGAGAGAGGGAAAGAGAAAAAAATGAGTAAAGGAGAGAAAGAAAGAGGAAGAGAGAGAAGGAGGGTGAACAAAAATACTGCTTTATTCTGAAAAAAAAATAGGTATTAATAATGACCAATCAATGTTTCATTTAAACCTATGAGTAGGTGTGATGTGGTATTGACAAGAATGTATATTTTGTGTATTTGAAGTGGAGAGCTCTATAAATATTTATTAAGTTTACTTGTTCCGGATCTGAGTTCAAGTCCTTGATATCCTTATTAATTTTCTGTCTCATTGAATCTAAGTATCTGTGTATCTGGGTGTTAGGATCGTTAGCTCTTGTTGTTGTATTGATCCTTTTACCACTGTATCTTTGTTGCTTTAAAATCTGTTTTACCCGCTACGAGAATTGCAACTCCTGCTTTTTATTTATTTATTTATTTATTTATTTATTTATTTATTTATTTTTGCTATCCATTTGGTTGGTAAATCTTTCTCCATTCCTTTGTTTTGAGTCTTTGTGTATCTTTGCATGTGAAACAGATCTGGATATAACATGCTGTTGGGTTTTGGCTGTGTCTTTTGATTGGGGGATTTAGTCGATTTAAATTTAGGGTTACTGCCATTTGATGTTAACTGACTGTTTCATCCATTCGTTGATGAAAATTCTTCTTCATGTTGGTGCTCTTTACTTTTTGGTATATTTTTAGTAAGGCTAATACTGGTTGTTTCTTTCTATGTGTAATGCTTCTTTCAGAAGCTCTTGTAAAGCAGGCCTGGTGGTAATAAAATCTCTGAGTTCTTGCTTGTTCGTAAAAGATTTTATTTTTCCTTCAGTTGTGAAGCTTAGTTTGGCTGGATATGAAATTCTGGGCTGAAGGTTCTGTTCTCTGAGGATGTTGAATATTAGCTCCCACTCTCTTCTGGCCTGTAGAGTTTCTGCCGAGAGATCTGCTGTAAGTCTGATAGGCTTGCCTTTGTGGGTTATCCGACCTTTCTCTCTGGCTGCCCTTAGTATCCTCTCCTTCGTTTCAACCCTGGTGAATCTAACGATTATGTGCCTTGGGGTTGCTCTTCTTGAGGAATATCTTTGTGGTGTTCTCTGTATTACCTGGGGTTGAATATTGTCCTGCTTTGCTAGTTTAGGAGAATTTTCCTGAATAATATCCTGAAGGGTATTTTCCAGCTTGGATTTATTCTCTCTGTCGCATTCAGGTACACCTATCAAACGTAAATTTGGTCTTTTCACATAGTCCCACATTTCTTGGAGACTTTGCTCATTCCTTTTTATCCTTTTATCTCTAATCTTGTCTTCCTGTTTTCTTTCATTAAGTTGGACTTTGACCTCTGTTATCCTTTCTTCTGCTTGAACAATTCGAGTGTTTAAACCTGTGCATACTTCTTGGAGTTCCTGTATTGTATTCTTCAGTTCCATTAATTCACTTACATTCCTCTCTAAGTTGTCTACTCTCAATAGGATTTCGTCAAAGCTTTTTTCAAAGTTCCTAGTTTCTTTAGGTTGGACTACAACATGGTCTTTTAACTCACCGAAGTTTCTTATTATCCATTCCTTGAAGAGTGATTCTGTCATTGGGATGCGCTCATTCTCCATCAAGCCTTGTTCCATTGTTAATGTGGAACTGTGATCATCTTTAGAGGGAGAGGCGTTCTGATTTTGAGTATTCTCAGCCTTTTTACGCTGGTGTCTTCGCATCATTGTATATTTATCCTCCTGTCGTCTTTGAAATTACCAACTTTCAGATTAGGTCTCTTGATTGGACGTCCAGGTTGTAGTGTCCAGGTTGTAGTTCCCAGGGCCAGCACGGCGGCATGAAGACTGATGGCGCTTTTCTGCCCAGGATTCTCCTGCCTGGCTTCCTTCTGTGTCTGTAATGGGCCACTCTCCCTCCACAGTTACTATCTCTACCACTTATTTGACTGTATCATGACTTTTTTTCCCCTTTCCTAACGGTTCTCAACTCAGGCTATGCACTAGCATTATCTGTGATGCTTTAAACAATATGGGGGCCTTAAGGATGTTGCCCAGACATCTGGATATTTTTTTAGTTCCACAGGTAAATTTGTAAAATACCTATGATTCACAGACTTTAAGTCTTTCTGTAAGATGCTTAAGTTTTCACCACCAAAACTGAGCATCCAATATTAGAGTCAAAACTAAAAAGTTAAACTGCCCAGAGAAACTGTTATCTAAACAGTTTCTAAAAGTATCTAAAAAGGTTTCTTTTTTCTTGACCATTTGTACAACATAAATCTTTCTAATTAACATTTACTTTGTAACAAGAGGTAAACACAGCAGCTAAAAAATGCTAACAACAATTAAATTTTTATATGCTCAAATTCATTTGTGAGAAACATCAATCACAACCGTGTCAATTGAAAATTCAACATAATTCCTGTTTGTCCTACGTATGACAATTACTTAAATGTGAACAGAACATGCTAATGTCAATGTCCAGTTTAAAATTCAACATGCAGAATTATTTATAGATATCATAAGCAGTTTGACTAATCCGAGCCCTTGAATATAAAGACACAGAGAAGTGGAAAGTCAGTTAAGACTGAAAAGAAAGATAGCAGTTGTCAACCCAGACTGCTTCATAATAACCTGGGGAGTCTTAAAAATGTCTATGCTCAAGCCACACTCTAGACAAATTAAACTGGAATCTCTGAGGATAGGACCCATGCATCGGCATTTTTTAAAGCTCCCCAGGTGCTCTCAATGTGTAGTCAATGTTAAAACCCAATGAACTACAAGGGAATTTCCCAAAGGAAATCTAAAGATTAGAGCTGTTAAAAGACAGACACAAAGAGGGGGAAAGGTCCCAAGAAACAGAAAGCAACTTCAGATGTAAGCTGCTTTCTCCTATCAATTTATGAACATTTTTTTTTTTTTTTTGAGATGGAGTTTCGCTCTTGTTACCCAGGCTGGAGTGCAATGGCGCGATCTCGGCTCACCGCAACCTCTCCCTCCTGGGTTCAGGCAATTCTCTTGCCTCAGCCTCCTGAGTAGCTGCGATTACAGGCACGTGCCACCATGCCCAGCTAATTTTTTGTATTTTTAGTAGAGACGGGGTTTCACCATGTTGACCAGGATGGTCTCGATCTGTTGACCTCGTGATCCACCCGCCTCAGCCTCCCAAAGTGCTGGGATTACAGGCTTGAGCCACCGCGCCCAGCCTTTTTTTATATATTAAGAATATACTCCTTTTGGCCATGAGAGTGGCTCATGCCTATAATCCCAGCACTTCGGGAAGCTGAGGCAGGTAGATCGCTTGAGCTTAAGAGTTCGAGACCAGCCTGGGCACACAGCAAAACCCCATCTCTACCAAAATTAGCTGGGTGTGGTGGCACACATCTGTGGTCCCAGCTCCTCAGAGGGCTGTAGTAGGCAGCTTAGATGGGAGGATTGCTTGGGCCCGGAAGGCAGAGACTGCAGTGAGCTCAGATCATGCCACTGCACTCCAGCACCTGGGTGTCAGAGTAAAACTTCATCTCAAAATATATACATATATTTTATATATATATATATATACACATATATACACACACACACTATATATATATGTGTATATATATATATATTCCTTTTTATGTTGAAATATTTTCCTCAGTTTCTTGATTTTTTTCATTGTAAGACGGTTCTTTAACATAGGATGTTTTCAACTTTTATATATTCAAATCTGTCAGTCTAAATCTATCTTATCCCCCCTTATAGTTGCTCTCATTTACTTTTGCTGCAAAGGCTAATAGGAACAATAAAAAGAGGACTTCCTTACATTATAATTCTCAACCTAAATAATGAATTTTAAAAATCAATATTGGCTAGATGCGGTAACTCATGCCTGTAGTCCCAGCACTTTGGGAGGCTGATGCAGGTGAACTGCTTGAGCCCAGGAGTTCAAGCCCAGGCTGGGCAACATGGTGAAACTCCATCTCTACAAAAAGTATAAAAATTAGCCAGGCATGGTGGTGCATGCCTGTGGTCCCAGCTACTCAAGGCTGAGGTAGGAGGATGACTTCAGTCCAGGAGGTGGAGGCTGCAGTGAGCTGGGATCACAGCACAGCACTCCAGCCTGGGTGACAGAGTGAGACTCTGTCTCAAACAAACGGAAAAGATCAGTATTAGCCTATTGTTATAAATGCTTTTAAATGTTTAAAACTAAACATAAATAGGCCACATGCAAAAGAGTAAACTGGCAACGAGTAAACTCTAAAAAGGAAACTTTCTTGATTATATTGTATTTCAACAACTAATAATGGCTCTATCCATATTCATTTTTAAAATAAAATATTAGAATGAGATATAAAACGTAAGATTATCTCACAAGTGGCCTTTATTTTTTCTATACTAACAAGTAATTATTACTTCAAAAACTAGAGGGAAAACTCATTTACACAAAATCTTCCTGCAGTAACAAATTGTAAGGAGACCAACAAGCACAATTTTTCCTTCATATCTTATCAACTCCAAGTAAAACTACCAGTTTCAAACACAGGTTTCGACTCCTATTGTGAAAAACATGGTCATTATTAATAAAATAAGCACTATACCATGTAAAATTGACCAACGCTATTTCAATAGTGAATTTTATATACCTATTTATGACAAAATTTGACTTGTTTGCCCTTTTTTTGTCTAATTCAAAATAAGAGTCGTGGCAGATGTCAGAGGCTGAGAACAGACTGGAAAGGGGGTTCATGAAAGAGAGCACTCGGAGACACTATCTTAATGGCTAAAAACAAAGTTGCTTTTTTGAAAAATGTTTGTATGCTTTTTACCCCACTGTCCACCAGAGGGAGCATTACATCTGATTAAGATAGAAATGGAAAACCATCTGAAACTTGATCCCCAAGGTGCTACAGATGGTGGCATATACAGAGTTAAACGTAAAATCAGATCAGAGAATCCCCAAGAGAATCTCAAAGTGGATGGGAGGATTGCCTCCCAGGGAGATCTCATCTCTAAAAAAAAAAAAAAATTTTTTTTTTAATTAGCTGGGCATGATAGTACACACCTGTGGTCTCAGCTACTCAAAAAACTCTAAAGGCAGAGGAAGGAGGATCACTTGAGCCCAGGAATTTGGGGCTGCAGCGAGCTATGATCACACCACTGCATTACAGCCAGGGTAACACAGGGAGACCCCAGTCTCTAGGAAAGAATAAATAAATAAATAGGGAAAAACAAGAAAAATGAGCAAAAGATAAATACACACATCACAAAAACATATAAACATGGCCTTAAAACACATGAAAAGATGTTTAACTTCACCCATAATGCAATTTAAATGCAAATTAAAACTGTACTAAGATTCCACTTCTCATTCATCAGATCAGCAAAAATGTAAAAGCTCAGGGTACAGAACTAAGGGAAACAGGTACTCAAATACATCATTAGTGGGAAGACAAAATGGTACAACCCCACATAGACATCTACACCTTGACCCACAAATCCCACTGTGAGGAATCTACCCTGAAGATACACCTGCAACAATACAAAAATACATACACCCAAGGTTATTCATCAGCGCAACATGCACAACTGCAAAGTACTGGAAATTGCCTGAATAGCCACACGCAGGAAATTAGAAACCACAGTGGACACATAAAATTGAGTATTATGGAGCTATCAAGAATCAGATCTCCATGAACTGATAACAGAGTGATTTCCAGTAGACACTAAGTTTAAAAAGCAAGTGTAAAAGTAAGAAGGGAAAATAAGAACACACATATATACTCGCTTATCTTAAAAAGAAAAAGAAAAGAGATGAACCAGACACTATGGTCTGAATGCTTGTGTCCCCAGGCTGTAGTCCAGTGGCATCTGAATGCTTATGTCCCCCAGGCTGCGGTCCAGTGGCATCTGAATGCTTATGTCCCCAGGCTGCAGTCCAGTGGCATCTGAATGCTTATGTCCCCAGGCTGCGGTCCAGTGGCATCTGAATGCTTATGTCCCCCAGGCTGCGGTCCAGTGGCATCTGAATGCTTATGTCCCCCAGGCTGCGGTCCAGTGGCATCTGAATGCTTATGTCCCCAGGCTGTAGTCCAGTGGCATGACCATGGCTTACAGCAGTCTTGACCTCCCAGGCTCCAATGACCCTCCAATCTCAGCCTCCCAAGTAACTGTGATTACAAGGTGCACATCATCCTACCCAGATCATTTTTTGTTTTTGTTTTGACATGGAGTTTTGCTCTTGTTGCCTGGGCTGGAGTGCAATGGCACTATCTCAGCTCACCACAACCTCCATCTCCCGGGTTTAAGAGATTCTCCTGCCTCAGGCTACTGAGTAGGTAAAATTACAGGTATGCACCACCATGCCCAAATAACTTTGTATTTTTAGTAGAGAGGAGGTTTCTCCATGTTGGTCAAACTGGTCTTGAACTCCCAATGTCGGGTGACCCATCTGCCTCGGCTTCCCAAAGTGCTGGGATTACAGGCATGAGTCATCATATCCAGCCAATTTTTTTTTTTAACAAGATGAAGTTTCCCTACTTGCCAAAACTGGTTTTGAGCTCCTGGCCTCAAATAATCCTCCTACCTTATCCTAACAAAGCACTGGGATTACAGGAGTGAGCCATGTGAGCCACCACACCCAGACCTAAGGGTCTTTGATTAAGCCAGACATTCGAGAGACATGAAAAAATATAAAGTAATGCAATTCTCATTATATTTTCATTGTTTTAGAAAATACACAAGTGCCTGTAGTACATACATATACACATATGCACATATATGTGTATATATGTAAATATTGCAGTGTAACTTTTTTTTTTGGGGGAGGGGGGAGGAAGGCAGGAAGGAAGGGAAGAAGGACGGTAGGGAGGAAGGAAGGGATGAAGGAAGGAAGGAAGGGAGGAAGCGGGGAGGGAGGGAGGGAGGGAGGGAAGGGAAGAAAGGAAATCAAGCAATGAAAGAGACATTGCCGACCTGGATCTAGAGGTTTACAAGTTGATTTCTTTTTTTTTGAGAGAAGGAAAGAAAAAAAAAAATAAGTAAAGGAGAGGAAGAAAGAGGAAGAGAAAGAGGGAGAGTAAATGGAAATATTGCTTTATTTTGAAAAAAATTGGGTATTAATAATGGCCAATCAATGTTTTATTTAAACTAATGGGTAGGTGTGATGTGGTATTGACAAGAATGTATATTTTGTGTATTTGAAGTGGAGAGCTCTATAAATATTTATTAAGTTTACTTGTTCTGGATCTGAGTTCGAGTCCTTGATATCCTTATTAATTTTCTGTCTCATTGAATCTAAGTCTCCTATCTGGGTGTTAGGATCGTTAGCTCTTGTTGTTGCATTGATCCTTTTACCACTATATCTTTGTTGCTTTAAAATCTATTTTATCCGATACAAGAATTGCAACTCCTGCTTTTTATTTATTTATTATTTATTTTTGCTCTCCATTTGGTTGGTAAATCTTTCTCCATCCCTTTGTTTTGAGTCTTTGTGTATCCTTGCATGTGAAACAGGTCTGGATGTAACATGCCATTGGGTTTTGGCTATGTCTTTTGATTGGGAATTTAGTCAATTTAAATTTAGGGTTACTGCCATTTGATGTTGACTGGCTGTTTTATCCATTTGTTGGTGTAAATTCTTCTTTATGTTGGTGCTCTTTACTTTTTGGTGTATTTTTAGAAAGGCTAATACTGGTTGTTTCTTTCTGTGTGTAATGCTTCTTTCAGAAGCTCTTGTAAAGCAGGCCTGGTGGTAATAAAATCTCTGAGTTCTTGCTTGTTCGTAAAAGATTTTATTTTTCCTTCAGTTGTGAAGCTTAGTTTGGCTGGATATGAAATTCTGGGCTGAAGGTTCTGTTCTCTGAGGATGTTGAATATTAGCCCCCACTCTCTTCTGGCCTGTAGAGTTTCTGCCGAGAGACCTGCTGTAAGTCTGATAGGCTTGCCTTTGTGGGTTATCCGACCTTTCTCTCTGGCTGCCCTTAGTATCCTCTCCTTCGTTTCAACCCTGGTGAATCTAACGATTATGTGCCTTGGGGTTGCTCTTCTTGAGGAATATCTTTGTGGTGTTCTCTGTATTTCCTGGGGTTGAATGTTGACCTGCTTTGCTAGTTTAGGAAAATTTTCCTGAATAATATCCTGAAGGGTATTTTCCAGCTTGGATTCATTCTCTCCGTCGCATTCAGGTACACCTATCAAACGTAAATTTGGTCTTTTCACATAGTCCCACATTTCTTGGAGACTTTGCTCATTCCTTTTTATCCTTTTTTCTCTAATCTTTTCTTCACGTTTTATTTCATTAAGTTGGACTTTGACCTCTGATATCCCTTCTTCTGCTTGGACAATTCGAGTGTTTAAACCTGTGCATACTTCTTGGAGTTCCTGTATTGTATTCTTCAGTTCCATTAATTCACTCATACTCCGCTCTAAGTTGTCTATTCTCAATAGGATTTCATCAAACCTTTTTTCAAAGTTCCTAGTTTCTTTACGTTGGGCTACAACATGTTCTTTTAACTCACCGAAGTTTGTTATTATCCATTCCTTGAAGAGTGATTCTGTCATCAGGAGGCGCTCGTTCTCCATCAAGCCTTGTTCCATTGTTGATGTGGAACTGTGATCATCTTTAGAGGGAGAGGCGTTCTGACTTTGAGTATTCTCAGCTTTTTTACGCTGGTTTCTTCCCGTCATTGTAAATTTATCCTCCTGTCGTCTTTGAAATTACCAACTTTCAGATTAGGTCTCTCGAGTGGACGTCCAGGTTGTTAGTTCCCAGGGCCAGAGCAGCCGCGTTAAAACTGATGGTGCTTTTCTGCCCAGGATTCTCCTGTCGGGCTTCCTTCTTGTTTCCGTAGTAGGCGACTCTGCCTTCCCGGGTCTCCAAACCTCGGTCAGAAGGGAAAGCGGTCCCGTTTACGCTGCTCCGAGAGCTGCTGCGCCAAGGTGCTGGCGGAACCGCTGCGCCGACCACGAGAGTCGCGCTGGCGACCCGTGTGTTTCCGCCACTGGGGGATCTTCTGCTCCGTGAGCGACCAGACTTTGTCTGAAAGTGTGGCGTCCTCTAGTTCTCCGCGCCTTCCCTGAGAGCTGCAATCCCGGGATGTTAGCGATCGGCCATCTTGGATCGTTCTGTGCAGTGTAACTTTTTTATGAATCAATCAAATACACACACACACACACACACACACACACACACATATTTTTTGAGACAGGGTCTCACTGTGTTGCCCAGGCTACAGCACAGTGGTGCAATCTTGGCTCACTGCAATCTCCACCTCCCAGGTGCAAGCAATTCTCCTGCCTCAGCCTCCTGAGTAGCTAGGATTACAGGCATGCCCCACTATATCTGGCTAATTTTTGCATTTTTAGTAAAGACAGGGTTTCATTATGTTGGCCATGCTGATCTCAAACTCCTGGGCTCATGTGATCTGCCTGCCTCAGCCTCCCAAAGTGCTAGAATTACAGGTGTGAGCCACCACACCCAGCCTTAAATTTATGTTTAAATAGGTGTTTTCAAAACTTAATTTTAATTTTTATGCAGTAAATATCAATAGATAAAACCCACATAAACAAAACATCACCAGTACCATCAATAATGCTTTTTAAATCCCTAGCACATCCATTTAGATAATTTGTAAAAGCATAAAGGGGTTCTGTCTGAGTCTAAAAGGTCTGAGAACCACTAGTCTATAATATCAGCTGACTTAAAGGCCAGTGTATGTTAAGAGCAGGGGCTGGGTCTGGGGATTGTATCACTTCTGTTACCTGATAATGCTGGATTCTGCAGTATGTACCACCAGCACCACAGACACTGGACCCTGCTGCTGCTGCGGCTACTCCTTGGCTATTGCTGGAGAGTTATTCTCAACCTTTCTTTTTTGTGATATTGGCTTTTTTTCAAAATCCTCAGTGAGTGTCTTGGATTGACTGAACTTAGGTCATTGCCTGCACCCTTGCTGTAAGGGAGGTTGAGAAGGTATTTAGCCTTTTTGGCTTTTTTGCTAGAAGGCAGGCTCACTCTACGTCCCACCAATCGTCATCCAATGAGGAAATCAGCAAACATAAACAGTCAAAACCATAAGCATTATCCCATTACTCCAGTTCTCTTTCTGTGAAGGTCAGAGGCAACCTTGTGGGAAATATTACAGCTCTATCAAAGATTCTCAGTGGATCTTAGGGATGGTATTACACACAGGGAAGACAAATCCAAGCACAGGAAAAAAATTGATATTCCAACCGACCCCTCCATGACAAAAAGTTCTACAATAAAAACCTGACACGAGGTGGCTGGCTGGTCCTGAAGATACGTTGCCTTGTGGGGAACTCAAGACCGGTTACTACTGGCAGCAAACTGGGTACTCTGTACCAGAGAAGCCACAATGGCTATGAGGGGAAGTTTGTACTGTTGAGTTCCAGGCACCAACCTCTACCCCCGTCCCCATGGTTGCTCTGTTCTTGGGCCCTTTGAGCAAGCACCAGGCTGTCTGAAGAACAACTTACTGCTATCCACAAAGCAGCTCATCCTGTCTGATTAAGAATCTCCTCTGCTGTGGCATTCACACGGATCAAATGTTTTCACCAGGGCTCAGCCATAAGCCCTCTCCCAAACCTTGCAGAAGAAAAGCAAGCAGCAAAAGGAACAGGAATTATGGCTCCCACTTAAAAAGAAAAATGGAGTCACATCCATAATGTCCTTTCCCAAACCACATTATTATCAACTGTTCCACCTTATTTTATGCCAAGCCAGGAAGCTGCAAGTCCTATTCCAAGCTGGTGTTCAAGGTTCTACTCTTTGAAACGCTTTTGCTAGTCATGTGACCTTCAGGGCCTCAGAGCAAGAGTCTGTAACACTGCAGCAATTCACTTGCACCTGGTGCTACCCATATTTCACAAATCAGCCATAAACCCAGTCATGTCTTTTTACATTATTTTAACAGGGGTAAGTGCTTCCCCATCTCCACTAGCCTCTTCCACTCTACTGACCCTGAAACCTCGGGTTATTGCAGCCAATGTGAGAATTCTGCCTTTGCTGAAACTATCCATTCCAATGTCTAACATTCTTAGTAACTTCATGTATTTAGACAATTCGTCTACCACCTCAGCCTTTGGGTTTCCTGACCAAACATTTTCTCTTACTCCCTACCCTGGCCACTTTCTGCCATACCCTGACCCTTGTATCAAAACACACACTACTTCTCAGCATGTACATATCAAGTCAACCCATTATCTGACCATTCACCATTTCTCTGAGCACATGAGCTCCTCTAATCCATTGATTTGACCACATTTCACTGACCATCACCTTCCTTATGACCCCGTTCCCTACCTGAGAAACTATGATCCATGATTACACCCTCCCTTGCCTACAACTTCAACTTCCTATCCCCTCTCCATCCATCATACTAACCTAGCAATCCTGGGTAAATCCAGTTCTCATGGCCAAGCAGCTGGCCACCGAGAGAGGAAGGAAACGCTACCCAACTAACTGTTCCCACTTTAAATAAATGAACACAAGCTTTAAGCAGACTCTCAGCACTTTCAACAATCCTACGTTTCACGAGGCAATTTTTTTTTTACAGATAAACAGTTTTTTTATTCCCCCTACCCCCGCCCCATCTTCTTCATCTTCCTCTTCCACTTTTTTCCAGGCAACTTTACCAGGACACTTTGCACAATCAAGCTTTCCTTTCAACTTACAGTCAGCAACATCCTCCTCATCCTTCTCCTTCACCCTTGCCGCCTTAGTGATGGAAGGCTGCTTTTCGCTGTCATTTAGGTGATTCCACATCTCACCCAGCTTTTTTGCCACATCTCCAATAGAGATGCCAGGGTTTGTGGATTTGATCTTGGGGTGGAATTCTGAGCAGAACAGGAAGAAGTCAGATGGTGGCCTTTTGGGGGCATTAGGATCCTTCTTCTTCTTGCCTCCCTTAGCTGGTCCATAATCCTTCATTTCCCAATCACAGCGCACTTTATCCACCTTTGCCATTTCATCAAATTTAGATTTCCCTTTCCCGGACATTGTCTTCCACCTCTCAGAGCATTTCTTGGAAAATTCTGCAAAATTGACAGGGACCTCTGGGTTTTTCTTCTTATGTCCTCTGCACGTCTGCACAAAGAAGCTATAAGCAGACATCATGTCATTTGGTTTCTTGGGGTCACCTTTAGCCATCCTGACTGTATTGCTCGCTAGTCTCTCACGAGGCAATTTATGCTTCTCTCCTAGAAGACTACTTCCAATCTCTCCTAAGGCTGAGTCACTTAGCAACCACTTTCTAGCTGTCCTTAAACTTTTCAGTCACCACTGCCGTTGCCTTCTCTGGCACCTCTTCTGTTTTGTTTTTGTTTTGATACAGAATTTTGCTTTTGTTGCCTAGGCTAGAGGGCAATGGCACAACCTCAGCTCACTGCAACTTTCACCTCCCAGGTTCAAGGGATTCTCCTGCCTCAGCCTCCCGAGTAGCTGGGATTACAGGCATGCACCACCACGCCCAGCTAATTTTGTATTTTTAATAGAGATGGGGTTTCTCCATGTTGATCAGGCTGGTCTCGAACTCCCGACCTCAGGTTATCTGCCTGCGTTGGCCTCCCAAAGTGTTGGGATAGACTTGAACCACTGTGCGCATCTGGCACCTCTTCTCACCCTCGTACATGAAGATATTCCCTCCTGTCTCCACCCCAGGTTCAGTCCTTAGCCAAGATAGACTCCATCATCTCACCTAATGCAGTGATTTATTACCCTTTGTTACCTTGTCACATTTACTCACACTGCAACTCAAATGCAGTTGCCTTTTTTTTTGAGACAGGGTTTCACTTTGTTGCCCAGGCTGGTATGCAATGCTGTGATCACCACTCACTGCAACCTCCAACTCCTGGGCTCAACTGATCTTCCCACCTCAGACTTCTGAGTAGCTGGGACTACAGGCATTCACCTGGGTAGTTATTTGTATTTTTAGTAGAGACGGGTTTTTGCCATGTTGCACAGGCTCATCTTGAACTCCTGGGCTCAAGCAATCCACGTGTCCCAACCCAAAGTGCTGGGACTACAGCCTGCTTTATTTTCTATAACTGATCTGATCTGTCACCTGAACATGTGCCATTTTTTTCCATGATTAATCTAATATTCCTCACGAATATCTACTCTAATAAATATCCAGGAAATTTAAAACTTGTCAAACAATATCTTAATCTCTTCTAGTCCATACTCAGACTTTACTCCTTACTCAGACTGCTTTAAATGACTGCTTTCAGGTAGATTTCCTCCAAGGTCTTATAGGAACATCCTAGAAGGAACAGTGCCAAAAAGACCTTGAATCCGTATTGTCTCTCTGGAACCTCACTGGTCTCTGCTGCAAGGAGGTAATCAGGTCCTATGGCTGAACTAGTGCCATCTCATCTTTTGGGAGGTTGTGCTGGCTCTCATCCCTGGGGTCTGTGATCCTGACCTTGAATCTATAGTTACACAGTCCGTTGTCATGATGCCAGCTGTTCCACCACGCCAGTAATTCTTCCACCTCCTTCGTGGTGGTATGAGAGCATTTCAGAATCTCCTGCTACCACAAGCTCATCTAGCTAGCCACTTCCTTCTACCACTGCTGTGCTACAGACTCATGTTGGCCTATCACCAACCTGCAAAACATCTCCTCTCAAGATTCCAAATAAGGAGCAGAGCAAAAGGCCTTCAACTGCTGACTGTCCCCTCATCCCATTAAACATCCCCACCTTAAACCTAGAACTTTAGCCAGCCAAAAAAGATCAGAACAGATAAGAGCAGATAACAATTTCTCACAATCTGTTTTCGCTACCTCTGTCCCCCACTTCCCACAATCCACCAGGACTGAAAGGGATGAAACTTCTACTTCCAAGTCATCCTCCTTCCCCTTGGGAGGCACTAGGCCTCATTCTCAGCCTTAATCCTAGATGACAATAGAAGAAACTACCACTAAAGTTTCCAAAAAGTAGCTCTTGATATGGAAGCTACAGGCAATTTGGAACTTGAGAAAACCAAAGAGAAACATACGGTGACTTCAAGTTCCCCAAAATATTATCCTTTGAATTATTACCATCTCCCATGTGCTAGGCCCTGGGGATACAAAGATTAGATTTAGATCACTACACTAGGGAGGGAGGTCTACAAATAAAATCATAGCAATGGAATTTTATGTGCTACGTTGACCAAAGCAAACAGGAAGTACACGTAACCCAGACCCATTCGTCAATCAACCTTTTCTATATCTATCAAACTGAAAATGCATGCAACAGCCGAAGGACAATGCAAGTGATTTCAGGCCGGGAGCAGTAGCTCACGCCTGTAATCCCAGCACTTTGGGAGGCTGCAGCGGGTCGATCACCTGAGGTCAGGAGTTTGAGACCAGCTTGACTAACATGGTGAAACCCTGTCTCTACTAAAAATACGAAAATTAGCCAGGTGTGTTGGCACATGCCTATAATCCCAACTACTCGGGAGGCTGAGGCAGGAGAATCACATGAACCCAAGAAGGGGAGGTTGCAGTGAGCCAAGATCACACCACTGCACTCCAGCCTGGGCAACAAGAGCAAAACTCCAACTTAAAAAAAAAAAAAAAAGTGAGTTCGGGTTACAATTTCACTGTCATTGCCATTTTTCTCCAGCTTACATACTTCATTTTCTTTTCCAGGCACAACATGAAAAACCAGAAGCCATTCCTTAATGAGAAGAAAAAAGAAAGATAAGCCATGAAGCAGGTTCACCTTTACCCATTAACAAAAACAAGTATACAGAACTAAAGCTACTAATCAAAACAGCCCTAGACCAAAGGAAATCGTGTAAAACTTTGTAACCATTATTTCTGGAGACTACTGAAGTAGTGTCACACACCCCTGAAGGACGTCACTAGGTGATTCCATTGTTGTGGGAATATCATGGAGTATACTCGCACGAACCTAGGTAGTATAGCCTACTACACACCTAGGCTCTCAGATATTGCCTATATTGCCTACTGCTCCTAGGCTATAAACCTGCACAGCATGCCACTGTACTGAATACTGAAGGTAACTGTAAGACAGTGGTTAAATATTTGTGTATCTAAAAAAGGAAAGGTACAGTTAAAAAAATGATATAATCATACAGGGCCACTGTCATGTATGTGGTCTTTTGTTGACCAAAATGTCGTTATGCAGTGCATGACCATGGCTATAATCAATGTTTTTTTAATTCTATTTTGATTTTTCCTTCCCCATATTGCTACGAACCAACATTTTCATTCCATACTTAATTCAGATGGAAGGCAGCAGCAGGACTTCGACAGTTAGAAAATTCTGCCAGACATTCATACTACAAACTAAGGGCTTACTATATGTTACAAACTGGGGCCACAAAAATTGAAAGATGCACTATGTATTTTCAAAGACTTCACAACTGACAGTGAATACAGAGAAACAAATTTTACTTACAACATGATAATACAGAAACATCCCTCAAGGACAGGCATTCAACCGTGGCAGAAAACTACATCAGACAATGCACCAACATCTCCCTAACACTATTTTCAGGGTGCAGTGACTCCCAACCAGGCTCTTCAGAACACTATCACCACTAAGTGGGAGTGTTCAAACAGAGCACCTACTACCACAATACAAGTGAACTGTGTATCCTGGCAATCCCAAATAAGTGCAAATATTGTGTATGTGTGTAAAATACGAACGAGTATGTTAGTCATTATGAAGAAGCTGTTTAGCTTGTTTTGTTGAGATGCTTAGCATTTACTTATACCCCTTTTTCTATGTTTATCTTTGCTGATTTCCCCACTGGATAACTATTGGTGGGAAGTAGAGCAAGCCTGCCTTCTGTCTTAAAAAGGCTAAATACTTCTCAACCTCTCTTGCAGCTAGGGTACAGGCAGTGACCTAAGTTTAGCCAATCTAAGACACTCATTGAGAACTTCGAATAAAAGCTAATATCACAAAGAAGAATGTTTGAGAGAATAACTGTGCAGCAACAGCCAGTTTTGCAAGGAGCAGCAGCAGCAGCAGGGTCCTGTGGTGCTGGTGGTACATACTGCAGAATCCAGCATTATCAGGCAACAGAAGTGATATACTCCCCAGATCCAGCCCCAACTACTTTTGCAGTGAATTCTGATTTGGTTCCTGCCCATTTCCAGTCAAGTCTCTGCAGACTTTAAAGCAACACTGAGAACCCCCAATAGTCTTTCATGAAATTCCTTTTTTGCTTAAATCACCACAGTTATTGCAAACAAGAAAAACGCACGAGAGTAATGAAATAGTACGGTAAATCAACAAGCATCCCATCCACAAAGGGTTCGTGTAGTTTATTTCAAAAATGCACAATTCCATGTGTCATATGACTCAAGTTCAGCTCTTGTGATCCAATTACCAATTTGTCGCCATTGATTCATTCCAAAACTTTCCTGTGCCAGGTACTATCTTGAAAGAAATGAACTGTTTTCAACCACACAGTTTACAAAAACTTCAAGGTGCTGCTCTCTCCTGAACAGATGTTATCACTACTTCAGACGGCAACAGACAAAATGATTGTTCCGTAGCTTTAAAATGCAAAGTCATATTCCTCAATTATGAATCAAATGAGAACAAAGAAAGAACAATGGTCAAATTACGGATCCCAGTTTTGCACTCTCCATCCTGCCTCTACGCATGTAAATCTCAGACTGACAGGTCTGACAAGCGGCCATGCACAAAAGCATCTCACTCATCTCAAAACATAACCCTTCTTCCTTGCACACAGAAGCTCAACAATATCTGTTGACTGAATGCAACTCCCATGACTATGAATGTATGTTACACATTTCCACAAAGTGCTTTCACATAGCACTTCACATTGGCACAGTGCATCCAGCTCCCAAAACACTTTCACGCGTTCGCATCTAGATGGGTGGTTAAGAGCGAGACACGCCTGCACAGCCATTAAATGGCAAAGCACGCGGGGGAACCCCGGGAACCGATGCTCCACGGCACATCATTTCCCCTCCACTTCAGCCCTTCTGGTACACGGTCATTCTGTCTCTGAGTTGATGCGCTCCTTCCGGACGTCCAGTTCATCTTCGCACCCCAAGGCCACGCAGGTGCACGGTCAACACCGAGATTCTCCCACCTGCTGCAAGCCTCGTGCTTTACCGGGGGGGGGCCCATGCAGGGAGCCTGGTTTGCACACCTCCCGGCTCCCACCCGCTCCCACGCCCGCCACCTGTGATTTCCACAGCCGCGCCACTCAGGCTTGCCGCACAGGACACGGACTTTCTGTTCCCTGCAAAATTACCCCCGGCACAACCCTTGCCCCTTAAGTCGGCCCAGCGGCTTTCCCAACTTCCCCGCAGCCCAGGCTGAGCCTGCGCCCCCTCCCCAACCGCGCGGCGGCAACCCAGGGGGGCGTCCGGGCGGAGCCTGTCAGCCGCGACCCGCCCCGGGCACACACACGCGCGTCGGGGGCGGCCCCGTCCGGCAGGAGTCCCGCGGCTGCCGCCCGCCCGGCGCCCCAGCACCCACACGGCTCGCGACTCAGGTGGGCGAGGCGCCCGCACGTACCCGAGGAGGCAGCGGTCGCAGACGACGCCTCGACTCCCCTTGGACACCGTGTACGCCAAGGGATCCGAGCGGAAGAGCAGCTCCCCGGGGCGCAGCGGGGTCACGGCGCGCAGCCCGTTTCCCCTGTCGGCGGTCGCGAACTTTTCCACCTTCGGCGGCTCCATCCTCTCGCAGCTCCCGCACCTCAGACGGCCGCCCGCGTCCCACCGCTGGCGTCTCACGGGCTGCCGGGACCCGCGCGCCTGCGCCCTGCGCGCACACGTACGCCCGAGGGGCGGGGCGGCGCGGCGGGGCCTGAGCATGCGCAGATGGAGTCTGGCCGCGCCGCTGGAGCTGCGCGCGTTGGACCCTCGGGTGGTCGTAGGGCTCCGCGTGCCGCTCGTGCCCATGGCGGCTGCGCAGAAGAGAGGCGGGTTTTTTTTCCCACTCTAACTTTGTGTTATGATAATTTTAACAGTTGGAAACACGGCAGAGAACACCTCCGCTTAAATCAGACAGCCCAGCACTTGGCCATTTCTGCTTGTTGCTCTCTCCCCACCTGTAGCTGTGTGTGCACGTATTGTTGTGAAACTATTTCAAAGTTGCGGGCATCTTTTTTTTTTTTTTTTTTTTGAAACGGAGTTTCGCTCTTGTTACCCAGTCTGGAGTGCAATGGCGCGATCTCGGCTCACCACAACCTCTGCCTCCTGGGTTCAGGCAATTCTCCTGCCTCAGCCTCCTGAGTAGCTGGGATTACAGGCACGCACCACCAGGCCCAGCTAATTTTTTGTATTTTTAGTAGAGACGGGGTTTCACCATGTTGACCAGGATGGCCTCGATCTCTTGACCTCATGATCCACCCGCCTCGGCCTCCCAAAGTGCTGGGATTACAGGCTTGAGCCACCGCGACCGGCCTCTGCGGGCATCTTAACATCAAAACTAGTACTTTACATCATAACTTTTTTTTGTTCCGGGACGGAGTCTCTCTCTGTCGCCTAGGCTGAGTGCAGTGGCGAGATCTCGGCTCACTGAAACCTCCGACTCCCGGGTTCAAGCGTTCTCCTGCCTCAACCGCTCTCGTAACTGGGAGTACAGTTGTGTGCGGTCCTCCCGCCTTGGCCTCCTGACTAGATGGGACTATAGGCACAGGCCATCATGCCTCGCTAATTTTTTTTTTTTAATTTCCTCTAGAGACAGGGTCTACCTATGTTGCCCAGGGTAATATCAAACTCCTGGCCGCGGGCGAACCTGAACCTCCTGTCTCCACCTCTCGAATTGCTGGGATTACAGGTGTGAGCCACTACACTGGGCCTAAATTTCTTAGTTTGGACAAATGTGCCACGGTAATGCAAAATGTCATTTATTAGGGGCAGCTGGATGGAAGGTCTAGGAGTACACTATATTGCCTTTCAATTTTTCTGTATATCTAAAATCATTTTGAAAGTAAAGATTTATTTTAAAACATGAAGGTAGTTATCCTTCCATGAGTGCAAAGTACAAAAGTCAGGCTAACTGTGTCATCAGAAGTCAGAGCACTGGTTGTGGGGCTAGGGGCGCTGGGAGGGGCTGGGCATGGCTGGCTTTCTGATCTGTAAGGGCTGGTATGTTCCATCTGTGACTGTCTTTCAAGCTGTGGCACTTACCAGGGATGTAAGTCATATCTTAATAAAGTTTCTAAGTTTAACAAAAAGTAAAATGAGGATGAGAAGCTTGTTTGGGTTTGTGGGGCCACGGGTGTGTATCCAGCCGTGAGTTCTGGCCCAGATGCTTCCAGAAGCCTGGAGGGAACTGAGAATATTCCAAGTAGAGGTGGCAGAGCTAAGGCCCTGAGGTGGGAGTGCAGTGCTTCGAGTCCCTAGCTATGAATGGGTTGTCCTGGTCAGAAGCAGTGCTGTGTGCCCTCAGAGCCAAATGTCCACATCCACATTGTCTCTGTGCAGTGGAACCCCAAGGTCTCTCACCCTCCCATCTGGTGACCCCACCATGTGGCCTTGGCCCTGGAGAGGAGGGGTGGGAACGTCCCCTGGAATCTGGCTGGAGGTGCTCCTAGAGGCCTCCTGGGCCAGGGTGCTGGGAGGGCGAGCCTGACTTTGAAGCCATAAAAGAGAGTGGAAAGAACAAGGTGGGTGCTGGGCTTCATGGCTGTCTCCTGGAAGTACGGCATGGGGAGATGCTGCCATCTGGCCTTCATGGACCCACCCGTGGTCACCAAGAGCAGCTGGAGCCTGGCCAGCTGGAGGACAGGAGGACTCTCAGGGAGGGAAGAGTCAGCTGCACAGAATCAGAGCTGGAGGGCGTGGCTCCAAGACACAGAGGGAGGATGAGATGCCCTCTGTTGATGGGGATGAAAGGCATCTGACTTGGGGTCTGGGGGGGGTCCCCGTTTAGCCCCAGGCTCCTGTGGGACCCTCAGCAGAGACGTCCTAAAGGCTCCCAACAAGCCGGCAACACAAGGAAGGTGCCTCTGCTGGAAGTCGAGATCATCTAGCCAGGGTGGCTGTCTCTGGGTCTGGCTGCATGAGGCCTGGGGGGGCAGCTGTCCACCTACCCTGCAGGGAGTGCCTCTCACCGGCCAACAGCTGAACCAGTGCCCAGAATGCGTGCTCCTCAGGGAGATAAAGGAGGAATGAGGTGGCAATGTGGCTCTGGTCCCTGCAGTAGCTCACCTCCTGCAAGAGCCAGAGTCACCATGGAAGGACATCACCTGGAGGACTGAGGTCACATGGGAGAACACATGTCATCGGAGAGGGCAGAGGTGGCCTGGGGAGGCTTCCTCTGAAAAAGAGGCTTCCTCAGAATGCAAATTCATTTCCTGACAAAGGCCATGTCCCTCAAGAACTTCATCAACTTGTCCAAAAGGTCTCCTGAAGGCACTGACCTGCATGTGACACCGCCAAGCTCCTGGGTGTCAGCATGGGGAGATGCTGCCATCTGGCCTTCATTGGCCAGATGTCCAGGACTAAGTGTCCAGGAATAAGATCCACCGACGTTCTTGTTATGAGATGTGGTGGTCAGGCCCAGGTGACATTAGTTGTTGGGGCCCTGACTCCTTTGTCTCAGTTTGACCCCATGAGACCACCCCCGCTTGCTTGGAGGTTTATGCCAGTGGTGAGCTGGAGTCTCACCACTGCTTTCTGCAGAAGGAAACCTTCCTTTTTCCTTCCTTCCGGAAGATGACCCCGGCAAGGACCAGAGCCCAGGGATTCCGGAAGTCTCTGGTCTGGGTGCCATGATTCCTCGGTAGAAGTGAGGTCAAGCTGGGACAAGGTCTCTCCTCCTAAGACTGAAAGAGCGGATGGGCACTCAGAGTCCTGTACTCTGATCTGGACCTGTTCCTTCACCAGAAGACTTCCCTAGACCTGATCTAGGGGTGGCCCCAGCCCTAGCATCAGATTCCCTCCCGGCAAGGTGACGCTTGCACGAATGGGCAGCAAAGCCGGCAACCAGGCCTGCTATCCTCTGAGTGAGAACAGTGTGCTGCCCACCCTCTGAGAGACTGACGGTGCCAGGCCACAGCCATGGGTGCCTGTCCCCTGAGTCCACAGACAGTGCTTCCAGAGGCCTCTCCCTCCCCACAGTACCTTCCTGCTCTCCCTGGGTCTCCGCCACTCCCTCCCCACAGTACCTTCCTGCTCTCCCTGGGTCTCCGCCACTCCCTCCCCACAGTACCTTCCTGCTCTCCCTGGGTCTCCGCCACTCCCTCCCCACAGTACCTTCCTGCTCTCCCTGGGTCTCCGTCACTCCCTCCCCACAGTACCTTCCTGCTCTCCCTGGGTCTCTGTCACTCCCTCCCTATAGTACCTTCCTGCTCTCCCTGGGTCTCTGTCACTCCCTCCCCACAGTACCTTCCTGCTCTCCCTGGGTCTCTGTCACTCCCTCCCCATAGTACCTTCCTGCTCTCCCTGGGTCTCTGTCACTCCCTCCCCACAGTACCTTCCTGCTCTCCCTGGGTCTCCGCCACTCCCTCCCCACGGTACCTTCCTGCTCTCCCTGGGTCTCTGTCACTCCCTCCCCACGGTACCTTCCTGCTCTCCCTGGGTCTCTGTCACTCCCTCCCCACAGTACCTTCCTGCTCTCCCTGGGTCTCTGTCACTCCCTCCCTATAGTACCTTCCTGCTCTCCCTGGGTCTCTGTCACTCCCTCCCCACGGTACCTTCCTGCTCTCCCTGGGTCTCTGTCACTCCCTCCCCACGGTACCTTCCTGCTCTCCCTGGGTCTCTGTCACTCCCTCCCCACGGTACCTTCCTGCTCTCCCTGGGTCTCTGTCACTCCCTCCCCACGGTACCTTCCTGCTCTCCCTGGGTCTCTGTCACTCCCTCCCCACGGTACCTTCCTGCTCTCCCTGGGTCTCTGTCACTCCCTCCCCACGGTACCTTCCTGCTCTCCCTGGGTCTCTGTCACTCCCTCCCCACGGTACCTTCCTGCTCTCCCTGGGTCTCTGTCACTCCCTCCCCACGGTACCTTCCTGCTCTCCCTGGGTCTCTGTCACTCCCTCCCCACGGTACCTTCCTGCTCTCCCTGAGTCTCTGTCACTCCCTCCCTATAGTACCTTCCTGCTCTCCCTGGGTCTCTGTCAATCCCTCCCTATAGTACCTTCCTGCTCTCCCTGGGTCTCTGCCACTCCCTCCCTACAGTACCTTCCTGCTCTCCCTGGGTCTCAGTCACTCCCTCCCCACAGTACCTTCCTGCTCTCCCTTGGTCTCTGCCACTCCCTCCCTATAGTACCTTCCTGCTCTCCCTAGGTTCCTGCCACTCTCCCAGCATCTTCAACTGCTTCTCCATGTGCCTCCTCTCCTGCCACATTTGCCATCACATGAGGAGTGTTGGAGTTCGTGGAGCTGCCATGCTTCCCCGAGTGGCCCGTGGCCTGTGGATGCTGGGTCCTGGGCTCTGGAGCTCTCCTGAGACCCAGGTAGAAGGAGCCAGGGGAGGACAGACCCTAGGGGCTGAGATCCTCTGAGCACATGAGCACCAGTGGGCTGGCCCTGTGACCCAAGGATGTGCCACCTCAGGCCACAGATACACCAGCCTTAGGTCAGGTCCCAGCCTCTGGGTGGGGGCCTGGCACAAGCGGGAAGCCACTCCCAAGCCATGACTGTGGTTCTCACCTTGAAATTTCCGCAAACTGCCAGAGAAACAGAGACTTAGGGTCGGGTCCAGCAGGGAGAGCAGTCCCTCCCAGTGACAGCATATGCTCCCACCCACCATAGCCCAGCCCCACTGCCTTCCCTGCCTCACCGACCATCCGCTGAGTCCCCAGTCCCTGGACCAGCTCCCCATGCATCAGGTACAGGCTCTTACCTTCACACCCAGGGCACTGACGGGGGCAGCTCCATCTCACTGGAAGGCACCCCAGGCAGAGCTGACAACCTGCATAGGGCCTGGAGCCTTCCTGGTCCGGGAGCCCACTGGCTGTGTCCCCATCCACCCCACGTCTCAGCCTGGGAGAAGCCACGGGGAAGGGGGGACAAGGGCCTTCCTCTCGGGCTGACTCCCAGGAAGGGGCCAGGACCTGGAAGAAGAGGGAGTTCAGGGCCAGCCTGGCCGGGGCCACTGGGGGCCTTGGTGCGGGGCAGTTAGGCTGCACCATGGGGCTGCCCCTCCTGCACTGGAGGTGCTGCTTTCAGCTGGAGCTTAGAAACATCAGCTCTGAGATGGGTTGGGTGCTGTCAGGGTGGGTGGCCGGGCCCGGAGAGGAGTTCCTCAGCGAGTGACCACACCACCCTGCTGTGGTCTCGGGGGCCTGGCCTGATACCTGCCCGGGGCACCCAGGATACACCTGGGGCTCCTCCCACCCGACACTCCCGAGGCCCTCTCAGGGCCTGACCTCCTGGCGTCCACCTTCCTCTGCCTGCACCTGAGCTATACATCCTGCTTGTCTCTCTAGCCGTCCTGGCCCTACTTTGCCCCCGGTCCTGTCAGAACCCCTGAGCGAGACTCCTGGGATCTGTTCTCATGCCTGCCTTGCCTGCTCTCTCACTGGGCTGCTGACGGCTTCTGGGGAGATGCCAGGGGCAGCATGAGTGACTGAGGCCCCAGGATGGCTTCCCTGTCCCACCTCTAGCCTCACCCGGCTCTCAGAGCCATTGGCCGTCAGGTCTCATTCTTCTCCCAGACACTGCAGCAGCTGGAACTCAGAGCGCCTGGCAGACCTCCCCCACTGTCCTGCCTGCCCCAAGTCAGCCTCCCCCATCACCCTCTGCCCAGTGTGCCGTCCACGCCAACTGAAAGCAGGGTCTCTGGAAAGCCACAAAGAACCTTGGGGACTGACTGATTCCCCTCCGCTCAGGAGTCCCAGGTGAGTTGGTGTTTTTGGCCCCACCCCATCTATTGTCCTCTCCAGACCATCATCTCCGTCTGGGTGCATTTCCAAAGTGGCACAGCCAATGGGCTTACTCCCACCCCACCTCCCCCTCCTCCCTCTCCATCCTATGATCCCTGAGGCTGGGTTCCTCTTACATGGCCTCAGATCCCTGCCCAGACTCAGGCCCAGGGCCTTTAACCACAAGCTCGGCTGCCCGCCCTGGCCAGAATGCAAGAATAGGGGAATGGGGGAGAAGAAGGGCAGGAGGGCCCTGAGAGTCCTGCTGGACAACTGCCCCGGGCTGGACCAAGCGCTCCTCACCCTTTGGCCACAACCCTGGGATCTCACTGGGGTAGTCTCCAAGTGGACAGAGCCAGGCCCTCAGGCTGCCTGCCTCCTCTTGTGCTAATTTGGAGACAGAACTGCGGAGAGGCCAGGGGCCTGACCTAGCCCTCCCTCCATTCCCACCCGCTCCCTAGATGTGCCACACTCCCTAGATGTGCCACACTCCCTAGATGGGCCACACTCCCTAGATGTGCCACACTCCCTAGATGGGCCACACTCCCTAGATGGGCCACACTCCCTAGATGGGCCACGCACCTCTGTCCTAACAACAATCACGGGCTGGACCTGCAGGGGAGCCAGGGAAAAGAGGTAGACCCAAGCTGGGGAGACACATCCTGCCTCAGAAAGGCCTTTCTAAAAGCAAAACCCATCCCTGAGCTGAGATTTGCGCTTTAGAGGGTGAGGAGAGCACAGAGGACTCACTGCAGAATCCCAAGGCAATCAGCAATCTTGCAGATGTGAACATGCTCAGGCCCTGTGTCTGCTGGCAGCCCAGTTCCATGTTCCTGAAACCCAGAAGGAGCTGGGGTGAGGAGTCAAGGTAAAAGGTGCAAGGGTCTGGGGGTATTGGCAACTCATCCCTGCCCCATGCTCCTAGGGAGCCCAGGACCCTTTGACCAGGGAACACTGGGAGAAGCCTCCCTCAAGGGAGCAGACCCACTATACCTGCTCATACTTGATAATGACAGTGCCTCACTCCTATGCCAGCAGGATATCTGTGTTCTCTCCCACGTCCATCTTGTGAGACAAAATCGTCCCAACATTATACTGTACCCGAGAGCTTCAGAGAACACTTGAACCACTCCTGCCGGGCTCCCAGATGCTGGCCAGCCATGTGACCCCCATTCCATTACTGCCCCAAGGTGAAAATAGGCCAGACCCAGTGGCCCACACCTGCCCGGGTCTCTGGAGTATCAAGTCCGAAGCAGGGGTGGGCTCCTTCCCAAGGACTGGAGAAGAGTGGAACCTGGACAGAGAATCCCATTGTCCCCAAATACCATGAAATGGGAACATATCTGCACTGACAGGTTGAAAGTTGTCCACCCACTGATGGTGAGGGGCCTATGATTCCAGGGATGTGGAGGCAGACTGGCGTCGGGGACCAGAGGTCTCCGTGTGATCAGCCTCCTGGGATCGCTCAGAAGCCACCAAGATGTCCTGTTTCCTATGGAGAACAAGCTATCTCCTGACTTCTCCATTCGACTGCACTCATCCTTGGGCTACCATGGCCCTGCAGTCTGACCAGTGACACCGCTTTGCGAAAAATGCCAGTTGAGCAGGAGGGTGTTTGGTTTAGGGAAAGAAAATGGTCTCTTGTCTCCAACGCAGCCTCTGTGTTGTGGAAACCATGACTCTGGGGGAGGGGTGGTGAACTTCACAATTCTGAGCTATCCATATGGGGTGTGTGTGGGGGCTTCATTTTCCCAGGTCACTGAGAAAAATCAGGAGAACTCTGGGTCCTCGGCCTTGGAGAACACCCAGATGAACAACTTCTTCTAGGACCACTCGGGGCAAAAGGGAGGCGAGGGAGTCAGACAGAGAAAGAAATACTTGGAGAGAACCCAAGTGCTGGTACCCCTTTGAACAGGAGGGAAGATGGTCTCCATCCAGGCAGCCCTCCAGGCCTCCTTCCTTTACCACACTGCCCACAGGCAAAAGGCTCCCCATGCCACTCCCAGACAAGGAACTGTGTGTGTCCAGTGGGTCCCACAGCAACAGTCAGGGCCCGGCTTAGGGCACAGATGTATTCTGAGGACCCTCCCCTCTACCCCACCCATAGTGGATCCATCCCAGTAGCTCTGCCAGGGCCAGGCTCTGCCCCATTGGGATCTGGAACTCTGGACACATTGGGGATCTAGGGCAGAGAGGCCACAGGGTTCAGGCCTTAACCAGCATGGCACAGGGCAGGGCTGAGAGCACAACCCAGGGCCACATCTGGATTCCTGGGGTTACCTAGTTACCACCTCTCTGACCCCAGACATCAGACCTGTCGAGGGGGGTACTTTGGGAACAGCACCCACCCTATGGAGCCACCATGAGGACGAAAGAGGCAATCATCTGACCCAGGCAGCATAGAACAGGCACCCAGTAAGCTCTCAGGGTTGACCCTCCTCGGCTGCTGCCCAGAGGCCAGCACCACCCACCCCATAATCGCTGTCCCCAAGTCAGCATGAGGGAAGAAAGAATGTCACACTCACCTTCTTCTGATGCATTAGCTGGGCTGGGTTATGCCTCTCACGTAGCAAGCTCTCGTGTACACAGAGCTGCTCACAGATGGCACTGTGTGTGACGCTCTAGTTAACTTCCGGACATAAAATCTCCTTACTAATTCTTAGGCGGCAAGAAAAAGCCACCTTGACCCTGTCCAGCCTGTGGTGGAGACCGTTGGAGAATGGACTGCACCCAAAGATGGAGGTCACCGGGTTCAGAACCAATCTCATAGATCATCCCACATGCCATCGGTTCCCACATGCCATGGGTTCCCACATGCCATGGGTCTTGGAGTTCAAACCACCAGATCCAGTGGCTCAAACTGCCATTATAGCACAGGAACCCTGAGTGATTCTGGAAATTGGAGGAAGGAAGGTGAACCTCCTTCTGGACACTGGAGCCAGCCTCTCTCTTCTCCTCTCTGATCCAGGCTTTCCCTCTTCCCATAGCATAACTGTGAGGGACGTTTCAGGGAAGGTTCTGACCTGATGTTTTTCTCAACCCCTTAGCTGTAGTTGGAGAGGCCTATTATTTATGCATGCCTTCTTTTTTTTTTTTTGAGACAGAGTTTCACTCTTGTTACCCAGGCTGGGGTGCAATGGCACAATCTTGGCTCACGGCAACCTCTGTCTCCTGGGTTCAGGCAATTCTCCTGCCTCAGCCTCCCGAGTAGCTGGGATTACAGGCACGCGCCACCATGCCCAGCTAATTTTTTGTATTTTTAGTAGAGACGGGGTTTCACCATGTTGACCAGGATGGTCTCGATCTCTTGACCTCATGATCCACCCACCTCGGCCTCCCAAAGTGCTGGGATTACAGGCGTGAGCCACCGCGCCTGGCTATGCATGCCTTCTTAATCATGCCTGAAAGTTCCACTAAGTAGAGACATTTTAGCTCGCAGAGACCAGCATCCTTACAGCCCTGGGGCAAACTCTTTGTCTCCCCCTGGTGGAAGCAATATTAATCCAGAATTGTGGGCCACTCAGGGAAGAATAGGTTGAGCTGTAGCTGCTAGGCCAGTTGAGATCCACCTTAAGGATCCCACGTCTTTTCCTAACCAGAGACAATATTCCCTAAAGCCAGAGGCTCTTAAAGGGCTAGAAGCCATTATTAATAACCTAAAGATGAAGGGCTCCCTCAAGCCCTGTAACACCCCTACAATACCCCAATATTAGGAGTGCAAAGAACCAATGAATTCCGGATCTGGACCTCTGCCTTGTTAATTAGGCTGTAGTCCCAATTCATCCAGTGGTCCCGAATCCCTGTATCTTACTGACTCAAATATCTGAGGGAACTAAATGGTTCTCAGTCACAGATTTGAAGGATGCCATTTCCTTCCCAATGGCAGCATGAGCATGGAGAACTAAGAAAGCATCCTTGAAGGCAGTGCAAATGTTAGTTACCTTTCCCGTCCTTAATTCCACCGCTCCTGTGAGAGCTGTTAGTTCAGCTAGGTGAGTGCCTGTGCCTGGAGAGAGGGGTGCAGTCCAGTACCACCATTCAGAGTTACTACTGCATATCCTGCCTTGCAGACTCCTTGATCTACAAAGAAGTTTCCATCCATGAAAAGGGTCCAGCCTGGATTTGTAGGGGAGTGTCCCTGAGAGCCTCCCTGGCTGCATAGGTCTGTACCACAACTTGCTCACAGTCACGTTCAGGTTCCCAAGTTTCCTCAGGGAGGAAATTGTTTGGGTTCAGGTGAGAATAAGTTTTCTTTTCTTTTTTTTTAACATATTGATACATCATATTACAAAGAAAGTCACACATAAATGATTTGTCCTATTTATCATAATAGGCCACCAGTCACTAGGAGCCAAACTTCATCCACTTAAGTCCTAGGTAGAATGTTTCAATGCATGCATATTTATATAAGTTATTAACTTTGTTTCTAACTTTGGCACTGCACATCTTCTTAGTAAAAAAGCCTTACTAGCCATTAACAAGTCACGTCCAACAACCATTTTCCTCTGGTCCTCAAGCAGAGACTCAGAGCCAGTTGTTGCAGACAACTATTTCATTATAACATGACAATAGCAAGGCTTGGGCTATGGCAAAAGGCTTTTCAAATGTTGATCTCTAACTTGGAGAAAATAGAGGAAAGCAGAAATATAGAGTGCTAATTTGTGTTATAACCTGGTCTCATGTCCTGGTAAACTCCTAGTTGCAATATTTTAAATTTACAAGTAAGAAAGTAAAACAAAGCTTCCTGTCTGTGAAAGTAAAAAACAGTCCAGAAGTCTTCTATTCAGAGACAAATTAGATTTTTCTTCCCAATAACTTACAAAAGAAATGGATAGTTAGAAACCCTAAGGGATTCTTTACATAGGGGTCCGAAAAAATAGATAAAAACAAAGCAAGAAAGAACATTGTTAAAAAATCAAATATTCTTTAAAGATGACTGCCCTCTCTTTAAACATGAAGGCTATATTAAATGGGTAGATGTATCTCTATAACCCATCATGTTTATATGTAAATTCTCTGGCAGATATAAACCCATCTTTGTCTTCATCTTCTTTATCAAAAATGTCTTCCGCTGAGCGCGGTGGCTCAAGCCTGTAATCCCAGCACTTTGGGAGGCCGAGGCGGGTGGATCACGAGGTTGAGATCGAGACCATCCTGGTCAACATGGTGAAACCCCGTCTCTACTAAAAATACAAAAAATTAGCTGGGCATGGTGGCGCGTGCCTGTAATCCCAGCTACTCGGGAGGCTGAGGCAGGAGAATTTCCTGAACCCAGGAGGCGGAGGTTGCGGTGAGCCGAGATCGCGCCATTGCACTCCAGCCTGGGTAACGAGAGCGAAACTCCGTCTTAAAAATAAATAAATAACCTGATTTTTAGAGAGTTTCCAGTCATCGTTAAGATCCATTTCTGGGAACGATTCATGGGATCTTGGTCCATTTCGAATCTCCAGGATATCAATATGAAATATCAGTGTACTTTCTGGGGTAATTTTACCTTTTCCTTCTTTTCCATATCCCAGGGCCGGAGGAATGATGAGCTTTCTCTTCTCTCCTACACACATTCCCTTTAAGCCCTGGTCCCAACCTTTGAGAGCCTCCAGGATGCCCACGGTAAACCAAATGGGCTGACCATTGTTACGTTTACGAGTAGAGTGAAACAAGGAGCCGTCCTTTTCTTCCCCGCCACCCCCCCTTCACTCTTGTTACCCAGGCTGGAGTGCAATGCGCGATCTCGGCTCACCGCAACCTCCGCCTCCTGGGTTCAGGCAATTCTCCTGCCTCAGCCTCCTGAGTAGCTGGGATTACAGGCACGCGCCACCATGCCCAGCTAATTTTTTGTATTTTTAGTAGAGATGGGGTTTCACCATGTTGACCAGGATGGTCTCGATCTCTTGACTCGTGATCCACCCGCCTCAGGCTCCCAAAGTGCTGGGATTACAGGCTTGAGCCACCGCGCCCGGCCTAGGGAGCCGTCCTTTTCTAAGTGGCGGTCATAGTGCACCAACATCAAATCCCCTCCTTTGGTCTTGCCATGGCAGATGAATGCTTTCTGGAGAACTTCAGTTTTCACTTCTGGTTCAGGGATCAGAGCCCCAAGCAAAGAAGTGACGAACCGCGTCCGGACCGTGTTCCACAAGAAAAGCCTCATGTTGCTGAAGCAGGAAAGAGGTCCCTAGAAAAGCAGCGAAGGGCCCTCAACTTCACAGATGTAAGAGCTTAGTTCAAGGCTTCGGGATAACGGCCTCAGGCAAGCTCAGGACTTCCTGTTGTTAGAAGACGTGCCACATTTACTACTAACTATTTTCTCACGGGCCTGAACCCACCTTTAAAGAGTTAAGCTCAAGAATAAGTTTTCTTTCTTTTTTTTTTTTTTTGAGACGTTGTTTCACTCTTGTTACCCAGGCTGGAGTGCAATGGCACGATCTCGGCTCACCGCAACCTCCGCCTCTTGGGTTCAGGCAATTCTCCTGCCTCAGCCTCCCGAGTATCTGGGATTACAGGCACACACCACCATGCCCAGCTAATTTTTTGTATCTTTAGTAGAGATGGGGTTTCACCATGTTGACCAGGATGGTCTCGATCTCTTGACCTCGTGATCCACCCGCCTCGGCCTCCCAATGTGCTGGGATTACAGGCGTGAGCCACTGCGCCCGGCTGGAGAATAACTTTTCAAATTGGACTGTAGACCCTTCCTACAGCAAAGCCTGGTATTTAAGGAGCCAGCTGTCTCTTAGCCAAAGGCTTCCCCTAGAAGACAGCGTCATGTGAGGGTATACACAGTTAAGTCATTTCCCAGGGATAATTTGATGGCATCTGGTGCCAGCAGGGCCTCAGCAGCCACTGCTGGGAGGCATACTGGCCATCCTTTAGCCATGAAATCAAGTTCCTTACTCAGGTATTTTGCTTAATTATTATCCTTATAGCAGGGATAATAGTGACTGACAACAGTAAATATGAAGGTTTTATTGTCACGGAGTCAGCTAGGACTTTCATCGGATTTAGTAACACGTCACGTGCCCTTTTGCTTCTGTGGTATCAGCCATGGCCCATGACCTATTTGTACAAGACTAATTGCTGGGTCTGTCCTGAGAGGTGTGCTCAGTTCAGTAACATGAGGGAACCTCTCAACGACCCAGAACTTACAGTCTTAGGAGTCCCTTTGTTAGCTTTATCTTTAAGACAAGACTTATCAGGCGTAATGGGATGTGGCATGGGAGCCCTTTCAACTGAGTAACTAACTTCCCAGGTAAACACTCCCGCCAGAGACAGGCTTCATGCCCTCAGTTAGGAAAAGCTGACTGGGTAGTAGCAACTGCCTCCCTCTGATTTAGAAGCAGGGGAAGGGGACCGTCCCTAGGAGATGTCAAATGTTGTAATACGACACTTTTCACTGCTGAAAGCTCAGAGGTTTGGAAAAGAAAGAACTGCAGGGATGATCTCAGAAAATTAGGAAACTTGCGTGTGTGGGCTTATAGAAGCTGGCCTCTCCTGTCAGTTGAAGTCCCAGTGAGAATGGCCGGCTCTAGGTAACCACCTTGACACATGGTACTAAGATGTAAAAAACAACACACGGGCCTTCCCAGACATGAGGCTTGCTAACAGTGGTGGCCTGCAGAGCTGTGGGCAAACAGGGAGTGTCTGGACCACCGACAGCCCCTTCCATAAGGATTATCTAAGACATTGGCCAGGACATGTTGCGTCCCTGATGTGTGGAAACTCCATTTGTCAGGTGGACCCTTCTCATTTAGCATGTAAAATTCCAAACGGCATTGTGAACAACTGTCCTGAGCATGAATATCCCTCTCCCGAAGATGCTCCTATCATATGTGAAAAGGGCCAGCTTCTGAGATATGAGAAAGATCTTCCTGTGTCTCTCTCACAAGTGACACCTTAGAACCATCCCTTCGAGGGACAGTACTACATTTCCTTGGTGGCTCCTGGATACACTTAATCCTCCCCAGGCATTGGAAGGGAACCTGCACTATAGCAGCCACGGTCCTAAACTATTATGTTAAATTTTCAGTGACATGGCAGCATCATCTGTGGACATCCCTGACCTAGGCTCCTTTCTAGAGAGTGCACTATCTTGGATACACAGAACAAAGAGATCGCTCATTTCCATGCCCACATATGGAGACTTAACTGAAAGAGAAGGCTGCGAAGGACCGTGGATGGGGGATTCTGTAGCTAGAGGCATGTTCTAGGTTGCTGGTATTCCTCCCCTTGAAAGATCAGTATTGAATATTTCCATTGTGATGCAACAAGGATGGAAGGCAACAACCGGAGCCATAGAGTCACAACAGCAATCCACAGACTCTTCAGCCTCAGGAGTAGCACAGAATAGACGGGCCTGAGATGTCCTTAGGGCCGAAGCAGGGAGTGCCTATGCACCTTTAAATGAAACAAGCTGCTTCTGGATCAGCACCTCTAGTCGAGCAGAAGAGAACCTACACATGCTTGAAGACTGATTAGAATCATCAGCATATTAGGAGAAAATGTGGATTCCAGTCTTCTTCATGGATTGGTTAGCCCCTTTACTAAGCTCCCTCTTGCTTGTGTGTTTTGTACTCATATTTGGAGCTTGTATACTCAATACTGTAACTTGAAGCATTTCCTCTGACCTAGAAGCGATGAACTCCAAACGGCACTGCGGATGGAATCACACATGGACGTGGCATTCTTCCGAGGACCTGCAGATAGACTCCAGGAGGAGCCCTAGCTCCTGCTCCCCACTTGATGCCCCTCTTCAAGTAGAAAGAATAGTGAGGGTAAAGGAGTCCTCAGCAATCTTCCCTTTTAAGAAAATGCAGCTCCAAATCATTTCTTTTCTAACCAAGCAGCCTGAAAAATTGAGCTGCAAACATGTGAACAAGTTGGGGCTTGCACAGTGATGCCGGCAGCTGTGCCCGTAGAAAAAAGCTACTGAGGCCAGGCATGGGGGCTCCTGCCTGTAATCCCAGCACTTTGGGAGGCCAGGGCGGGTGCATCATGAGGTCAGGAGTTCAAAACCAGCCTGGCCAAGGTGGTGAAACCCCATCTGTACTAAAAATACAAAAAAACTAGCCAGCCGTGGTGGTGGATGCCTGTAGTCTCAGCTACTCGGGAGGCTGAGGCAGAGAATCACTTGAACCTGGGAGATAAAGATTGCAGTGAGGTGAGATCGCACTGCTGCACTCCAGCCTGGGTGAGAGAGAGCCTTTGTAAAAAAAAAAAAGAAAAAAAAAAGCTACTGAGAGCCAGGCATGTTCAACAGGGAGACTTCGACTTCTCTTTTGTCACCACCCGTCTAGTAAAAAAGCAGGCAACATGGCACCAGCCAGGTAGAGAATCCATCTGCATAATAAAAGATTAGGGTGGGGCAGCCAGCTTCTCTGTGCCATATGCAAAGAGCACACCTAGTCTTAAGCAGTTCTTTGCATGCTATGCAAATGGAACACCTGGTTCGACCAATCGTTCGCGCCCTATGTAAACCAGACACCACCTCCTCAAGCTCATCTATAAAACCTCCTGCGCTTCACTGCTGATGGAAGAGCTGCTTGGGTCCCCCTCTTCAGGAAAGAGCTTTCCTCTTTCTTTCGCCTTTTTTTTTTTTTTTTTGAGGCGGGGTTTCCCTCTTGTTACCCAGGCTGTAGTGCAATGGCGCGATCTCGGCTCACCGCAACCTCCGCCTCCTGGGTTCAGGCAATTCTCCTGCCTCAGCCTCCCGAGTAGCTGGGATTACAGGCACGCGCCACCATGCCCAGCTAATTTTTTGTATTTTTAGTAGAGACGGGGTTTCACCATGTTGACCAGGATGGTCTCGATCTCTTGACCTCATGATCCACCTGCCTCGGCCTCCCAAAGTGCTGGGATTACAGGCTTGAGCCACCGCGCCCGGCCACTTTCGCCTATTAAACATCTGCTTTTAAGCTCACTCCTTGTGTGTCTGTGTCTTTGATGTTCTTGGCATGGGACAAGGAACTTGTGTGTTACCGCAGATGAATGGTGCCACTTCAGCAGTATGTTGCCCAGGCTCGTCTCCAACTCCTGTGCTCAAGCAATGTTCCCGCCTTGGCCTCCTAAAGTGTTAGGATTACAGGCATGAACCACTGTGCCTTGTCTGAAAAGTTTTCTTCAGAGGTAACAGGCTATGTCAGTGTTCCGCTTGAAAAGTCCACTAAACTCATCAGGTTTGGGGGATCCAAAGGAACTGTCCATTATCCTCAGCCATCAGCAACAAGAAAAGGCCCTTTGCTAAGTTATTTTTGTAAGCACTGGTAATCACCGGGAATCATTCCACACCTGGTGTCCTTACCGCCAGCATTCATGATTTAAAAACTTGGCTTTCTAGTACTTTTTCGTTGTTTCAACCACTTTCTTCCTGGTACTTTCTTTTTTTTTTTGAGATGGAGTTTTGCTGTTGTTACCCAGGCTGGAGTGCAATGGCGCGATCTCGGCTCACTGCAAACTCCGCCTCCTGGGTTCAAGCAATTCTGCCTCAGCCTCCCGAGTAGCTGGGATTACAGGCGCGCGCCACCATGCCCAGCTAATTTTTGTATTTTTAGTAGAGACAGGGTTTCACCATGTTGACCAGTATGGTCTCGATCTCTTGACCTCGTGATCCACCCACCTCAGCCGCCCAAAGTGCTGAGATTATAGGTGTGAGCCACCGTACCTAGCCTAAAAATTTTTTAGAAATAGGGGTTTTGGCCGGGCGCGGTGGCTCAAGCCTGTAATCCCAGCACTTTGAGAGGCCAAGGCGGGTGGATCACGAGGTCAAGAGGTCGAGACCATCCTGGTCAACATGGTGAAACCCCGTCTCTACTAAAGATACAAAAAATTAGCTGGGCATGGTGGCGCGTGCCTGCAATCCCAGCTACTCAGGAGGCTGAGGCAGGAGAATTGCCTGAACCCAGGAGGCGGAGGTTGCGGTGAGCTGAGATTGCGCCATTGCACTCCAGCCTGGGTAACAAGGGCGAAACTCCGTCTCAAAAAAAAAAAAAAAAAAAAAAAGAAATAGGGGTTTCACCATGTTGCCCCCAGGCTAGACTCATGGGTTCAGGTGTCTTCCCACCTCCATCCCTTGAGTAGCTGGGACTACAGGTGCACACCACCATACCTGGTGAGAAAATACTCTTAATTCCATTTAGGTTCATATAAAGATGTAACTTCAGAGAAGTTTTCTTGATAGAACAAAAGTGCAGGAGACTTTTCAGTAATACAGACTGAATTATTCACCAAAACTATAGTGACTATACATGACAGAACTAAAAGGAGTAAATTAGGGTCAGTTTAATGTTTCATTAGGCATTTAGAGACAAGAAGAAATAAAAAAATCTTATTTAAAATATTTTAATTTCTAAAAAAGTTTAAATCATATTAAAATTTAAACAATTCCATTGTACAGTACTTGACAATACATGTCAACAAACTGAAAGGTAAAAGAAATCCGTACGTCATAAGCCGACTAATGTAGATTCTTGCTCCTGAAGATGCAGAACTCAGCAGTACTGAAATATTAAAATAGGAATCTGAAACAAAATGAATTCAATTCCATCAAATCCAATTAACTGAAGTTTTCATTTTATTCAGTTGTGAAGAAAATAGCAGCTATTGTTTCATCCAATGTGCCAATGATATCAACTTCAGAAGAAATGATCTGTCTGCCGTGCAGAACAAGAACGGTTATCTTTTGCTGAAAGGACGGCAGTTTTTCAAATTTGGTTTTCATGTCATGGTTTCCAAATAAATAAACTGCTCCACCAAATGTCTCGACAGTCTAGTCGTTATACCTGCCTTCCAGCCTGTCATCATATAGCCATTTATAAGCATAATCTTTGGAAGACTGTATAGTTTCAAAGAGTTGTTTGAAGTCTTGAGGGTACAAGTTAGTTACTTTATCTTCTTTCTTTTTTCCTATTTGCCTCAATATATCTTTTGCATCAAGTGGAGTCAATGAACTGCAAAATAAAAACAAAGCAAATGTGCTTAATTCTTTTTCATGCATCTACCAGTTAATGGAGACAAAAATGGCTTCCAAGTCTAATTTAAAATGTCTAACTTAGGCATACAGAGTGCTATAATGGACATGGGAGAATCAGTAGGGAAGAGGATGGGAGGAGGGTGAGGGATAAAAAGCCACCTACTGGGTACAATGTACACCACTGGGTGATGGGTACACCAGAAGCCATACTTCATCACTACATAGTTCATGCATGTAACCAAAAACCACTTGTATTCCCAAGGCTATTGAAATAAGAAAACAAACAAACAAACAAAAAGCTAAACTTACTATATATAAACAATCTTATTTAGCTTAAGAGGTTGCAGTAACTTTATGTTCATTTCTAAAGTTTCATGGCTAACCTGTAATGAAAGTGTTAATAACAGGTTTAGGCTTTAACATATTGTAATCAATTTTTTTTGAGATGGAGTTTCGCTCTTGTTACCCAGGCTGGAGTGCAATGGCGCGATCTCAGCTCACCACAACCTCCGCCTCCTGGGTTCAGGCAATTCTCCTGCCTCAGCCTCCTGAGTAGCTGGGATTACAGGCACGCGCCACCATGCCCAGCTAATTTTTTGTATTTTTAGTAGAGACGGGGTTTCACCATGTTGACCAGGATGGTCTCGATCTCTTGACCTTGTGACCCACCCTCCTCGGCCTCCCAAAGTGCTGGGATTACAGGCATGAGCCACCGCGCCCGGCCTCTGTAATCAATTTTGACACAAAATTCTAGTTTAATCACTGCCCTTTAAAAAAATTATTCTGCCTACCTCTTTCATCCTTTTCCTTTCTGCAAAAAAATATTCTTAACTTCTTTCAGTTCATTTCAAAGCTCAGTCAGTACAAACAGCAGAAGTTGCTGTTAGGCACTTTACAAAGAGGGAATCACTTCACATTTTGATGTAACTGTCATTGGTAAATTCTAAACCAGCAAACTTCCTTATACCGTCACGCACTGCTTCATGATGGAGGTATGTTCTGAGAAGTGCACTGTTCGGTGATTCCACTGTTGCTTGAACACGTTACAGTGTACTTAAAACAAACCTAGGTGGTATAGCCTACTACGTACTGAGGATATACGGCACAGCTTCTGCTCCAAGGCTACAAACCCGTGCAACGTATTACTGTACTGAGTATCGTGGGCAACTGTAACACAATGGTAAGCAGTAGAAAAGGTGAAGTAGAATCCTAAGCAACCACTATTGCACATTCGGTCTGCCACTGACTGAAATGCCACTATGAGGTACCTAACTGTGTGTCAGCTCAGCAAGAAACCATCAAGAAGCCTCTGACGACAATAAGTAAACAACTGCAAAGAATTATTCTGGGTTGGGTGTGGTGGCTCACACCTGTTACCCAGCACTTGGGGAGGCTGGGTGTGGTGGCTGACACCTGCTACCCAGCACTTGGGGAGGCTGGGTGGGAGCATCATGGGCTGGGTGTGGTGGCTCACACCTGTTACCCAGCACTTGGGGAGGCTGGGTGGGAGCATTACGTGAGCCCAAGAGTTCAATGCTATCCTAAGCAACAAAGCGAGACCCCATCTCTACAAAAAATGTAGAAGGTTAGCTCCGCATAGCGGTGGGCACAGCAGTCCCAGCTACTCAGGGAAGAGGCTGAGGCAGGATCACTTGAGCCCAGGGCTTTGTGGCTGCGGTGAGCTATGACTGTGCCATTGCCCTCCAGACTGGGCAACAGAGTGAGACTCTGTCTCTTAAATTCCAGTATTTTTTGATACTGAATAGAATTTTGGTAGCATGTTTCTAGCCCACTGAGAGTACCAGGAGCATTCTTAACATTTTGCACCATGATTTATTACATTTATTCCTTATTTCCCTATTTTCTTGATATTTTCATTCAAACTAGCCACCACAAGGTGGCAAGATAAAAAATAATAGATTGCCTTTTACTAATCTATTACCACTTCTTTTTTTAAGAGTCTTGCTGTGTCACCCAGGCTCCTCGTCTCAAACTCTTGGTGACCCTCTCTGCCTCCCAACTATTATTATTATTTTTTTAGAGACAAGGTCAACTTGCTGTGTGTCCCACGTGGGAGTGCAGGTGAGTTCGTAGCTCACTACAGCCTCCAACTCCCAGCCTCCTCAAGTGTCCTCCCACCTTGGCCTCACAAAAAGTGCTGGGATTATAGGCATGAGCCACTGCACCCGGGCTATTGCCACTTTTAACATTTATTTTTACATAAATATTGTCCAGTCAACAGCTCATTCAAATTAGTTATATGATCAAATTAGTTAAAATAATAATGATAATAATAATTTTTTTTTTTTTTGAGACGGAGTTTCGCTGGTTACCCAGGCTGGAGTGCAATGGTGGGACCTCGGCTCACCACAACCTCCGCCTCCTGGGTTCAGGCAATTCTTCTGCCTCAGCCTCCTGAGTAGCTGGGATTACAGGCACGCGCTACCATGCCCAGCTAATTTTTTGTATTTTTAATAGAGACAGGGTTTCACCATGTTGACCAGGATGGCCTCGATCGCTTGACCTCGTGATCCACCTGCCTTGGCCTCCCACAGTGCTGGGATTACAGGCATGAGCCACTGCGCCCGGCTAAAATAATTATTTCAACATGTTACCCATCCTCTGGCAATACTTTGGGCTATAGGCTGCACAAGGCATGATGTGCAACTTACAGAGACGTATGCATCAGCCCTATATACAAATGACACGTACGGCCAGGCGCGGCGGCTCATGCCTGTAACCCCAGCACTGTGTGAGGCCAAGCGGGGTGGATTGCTTTAGGCCAGGAGCTCGAGACCAGCCTGGGCAACACGAGGAAACCTCATCTCTATAAAAATTGGCATACAATTTATAAATACAAAATATAAATGTAAAATTTTATATTTTTACAAATATAAAAATTAGCCAGGTATGGAGGTGCATGCTTGTTGGTCCCAGCTACTCAGGAGGCTGAGGTGGGGGGATCACTTGAGCCTGGGGAGGTCAAGGCTGCAGTGAGCTGAGACTGTGCCACTGCACTCCAGCCTGGACAACACAGCGAGACCCTTCCTCTAACAACAACAAATATCTAGACACAAACCAAGTAGTATTACTTACAATCTCCCGTTTTGACAAAGCTTTAGGTAAAAACATAAAATCTGATCCAGAGCAAGGGAACCAGGGTGGTATAATTATCTATCCCTACTTTGGTTAAGAAACAGAGCCACTCTGTGGGCCTGCCTCCAGTAACGCTGATCTCTCTCCACCCCAGCTCGTGATGAGCAGTGAGTGCCTTCTGTAAGATAAAGCTAGGCCTATATGCTGAAAAAGAAAAAACAACCTGTAGGCATCCCCGGGCATTTTTCAAAGAAGGAAAGTAAATGCAACTCACTGAGAGATGAGGGGGAAAATGTATTTTCCTCAAAATATACATCAGGGTGAAGAAATTATTTTGAAGAAATATATGAGGGAGGCCGAGTGCAGTTGCTCATGCCTGTAATCCCAGCACTCTGAGAGATTGAGGCGGGCAGATCCTGAGGTCAGAAGTTTGAGACCAGCCTGGCCAACAGAGTGAAACCCCGTCTCTACTAAAAATACAAAAAAATTAGCTGGGTGTGGTGGTGGGCCCTGTAATCCCAACTACTTGGGAGGTTGAGGCAGGAAAATCGCTTGAACCTGGGAGGCGGCTGCAGTGAGCTGAGATCGTGCCATTGCACTCCAGCCTGGGCAACGAGAGACTCTTGTCTCACAAAAATAACCAATATATGAGGGAAAACATGGTACCTCAATCTGTTAACCAAGATATAAAAAATAGGCCTCTGACATAAAAGAATAATCTGTGCCTCAAATTGCTACTCTTCACTTGCTTTTATTCTTCTTACTTACCGCAAGTGGTCTATGAGACGGCATTTGCGTTTCCCAAAACAGTGCTTTACCATGTGAATAAATACTTGATAGCTCATAGGTGTTAGGTTGTCTGTAAATAAATTTCTATAAGGAGTAATTTGAATAAAATACAGCTTTTCTTGTGATGGTTCTAATAATTCCTGGAGAGAAGGGAAAATGAATTGCATCAGTCACAAAATATTGCCAGAGTGAGACATTGTTTGCTTATTCCTTTAAGCTACCTGCTGAAAGACACAATTACCACAGGCCCTGAGTCTCTGAATTTTCTTATTGGGTACACCAAGAACACAAAGCCCTAATTGCTCTTTACCTGGGCCATTTCTCAGAGTTGTTTGCAATGAGTAGTAACCTTCAGGGAGGAGATACTATCTCTCTCCAGGACCAAGAGCAAGCAGGCTTGTGGCCTGGTGGTGGCTCTTGCCCATAATCTTAGCACTTTGGGAGGCTGAGGCAGATGGATCACTTGAGCTCAGGAGTTCGAGACCAGCCTGGCCAATATGGTAAAACCTCATCTCTACTAAAAATACAAGAATTAGTCCCGAGCATGGTGGCGGACACCTGTAGTCCCAGCCACCCGGGAGGCTGAGGCAGGAGAACCACTTGAACCTGGAAGGTGGAGGCTGCAGTGAGCCAAGATCACACTATTGCACTCACGCGCAGGTGACAGAGCAAGACTCCATGTCAAAAACAGAAAAGCAAAAACACCTTGCCTAAGTAACAGAATGATCACAGTCTAATTGGATTTCAGAAAAACAACATATTATAGTTAAATAATAATATACATCTCTCTCCTTAATTTTTTTAAAGAGGAGGAGGATCCAAATCCTAGTATCTCTTTTCCTTACTTAAAATTGACTTGCCCTTTATGTAATTATGCAAACAAGCATTTTAGCTATAATTTTTACCAGTCAACGTTTCCATTTCACAGTTAGAATCAGCCGTTTAAGAGGCATTAGATTAATGCTGAGGATTTTTTTGTCCTACTTCAGTGGAAAAGCTTATTAATCAAACTATTTGAATATGTTAGGACATATATGGAAATACACAAATAAAGACACTAGAGTCGGCCAAGTGCTGTGGCTCATGCCTGTAATCCCGGCACCCTGGAAGGCCAAAGCTGGAGGATCACTTGAGTCTGGGAGCTGGAGTTTGCAGTGAGTGTCACCACTGCACTCCAGCCTAGGTGACAGAGTAAGGTTCTGTCCCAAAACAACAACATAAAAAAGACCACTATTCTTTTGTATTTATCTTTTGTGATATAATTTTGTACATAAAGCAATTTTAAAAGATGATCTGGTTAGGCACAGTGGCTTATGCCTGTAACCCCAACACTTTGGGAGGCTGAGGTAGGAGGATCACTTGAGCTCAGGTGTTTGGAGACCAGCCTGGGCAACATGGTGAACCACTGTCTCTTTAAAAAGTACAAAAATCAGTTGGGTATACAGGCTGGGCATGGTGGCTCGTGCCTATAATCCTAGTACTTTGGGAGGCCGAGGAGGGTGGATCACGAAGGAGTTCGAGACCATCCTGGCCAACATGGTGAAACCCTCGTTTCTACCAAAAATCCAAAAAATTAGCTGGACGGGGTGGTGGGCACCTGTAGTCCCAGCTACTTAGGAGGCTGAGACAGGAGAATAGGTTGAACCTAGGAGGTCGAAGTTGCAGTGAGCTGAGATCATGCCCCTGTACTCCATCCTGGGCAACAAAGGGAGAGTCCATCTCAAAAAAAACCCAAAAAGATTAGCTGGGTGTGGTGGTGTATGCACCTACAGTCCCAGCTATTCTGGAGGCTGAGGCGTGAGAGTTGCTTAAGCCTGGAGGCAGAGGTTGAAGTGAGCTGGGATTGTGCCAGTGCACTCCAGCCTGGGTTGACAGAGTGACACCGTGTCTCAAAATAAAAAACCGACCCACCTGAAAAATTATTCTCTATTTAAAAAACTAGACATACCCATACTCATATATTCCAAAATAAGAGTGGATTAAAATAGATCTGGCACAGGCTTAAAAGACTGAACAATATTGAACATAAGATCTGAAAGGCTATTGTCAAAATCGTAATTTATTATTAACTACAGGGGCAATGAGAGGAATTAAAAATAGATCTGTTGCCAAAGTGTGAAATTTCAGCAGTTCCAGCAATGTCACTTTCAGTGGGGGAAGACAAACCCCCACCAGCAATGTATGACGGGCGCTGCCATTTCCTACACGCTTGGTCTAGCCTCAGCAGCTCTCCCCTCATCAGGGACAGTACAGGAAAACCCGCAAGACACTGGGAATTGAGCTGAGCAACTTATTCAACAGTTATAGAAAAACAGTGGCGCAAGTGTAGAGAAATGTTAGGTCTAGAAAGCCCTTCCCTTTGTGGAGTTTAGTAAATGGTGAAACCTAACACGGGACCTTTGAACACCAACACTAAGGGAACAAGAAGATGCAAATCTTAGTCCTCAAGCCAGAGTCCTCGGAATGCCTCTATGCAGAAACCAGCTGAAAGCTACAAGGACAGAAGGCTTGAGATGGAAAGTCAACAGAACCAGACAAGAGCAGTGGGCAAGCAGGAATGTTAGAGAAACCAAGAACCACAGCACTGAGAGTACAACACACAGTGCAGGCGGAAAGCAGAATCAGTGACGTGAGACTAAGTGTGAAAAGATTCTGGGAAGAGAGAAAAATGATGAGAGCATGATGGACATTAAAGACAAGGGTCACAGAGCCAACCTAAGAACCTCGAATGTTTGAGTAAAAAAAAAAAAAAAAATTGGAACAGAAGCTGAAATCAAATGAGATAACATTCCTGAGCCTTAAAAAAAAAAATAAAAAATACAGCTAGGTTAACAGACGGAAGACCTCAGCATATTCTCAGGCAAAAGCAGTGAAGAGAATACATGAAGATCCACACTGCAAAAATTTAAAAATTAGAGCCAGGCCAGGCATGGTGGCTCACGTCTGTAATCCCAGTACTTTAGGAGGCCAAGGCAGGCGAATCACTTGAGGTCAGGAGTTCAAGACCAGCCTGGCCAACGTGGTGAAACCTCCACCTCTAATAAAAATACAAAAATTAGCTGGGCGTGGTGGCACACGCTTGCAGTCCCAGCTACTTGGGAGGGCTGAGGCAGGGGAATCACTTGAACCTGGGATGCAGAGGTTGCAGTGAGCCAAGATTGCATTGCTGCACTCTAGTCTGGGTGACCGAGTGAGACTCCACCTCAAAAAAATAATAAATAATAAAAATAAAATTAGAGCCTGGTGCAGTGGGTCATGACTGTAATCCCAGTGATCTGGGAGGCTAAGGTAGGAGGATCACTTGAGGCCAGGAGTTCATGACCAGGCTGGGCAATACTTTCAAAATTTTAAAACTTAGCCAGGCATGGTGGCACATGACTATAGTTTCAGCTGCTGCAGAGGCTAATGTGAGAGGGTCACTTGAGTCCAGTTGTTCCAGGCTGCAGCAAGCTATGATTGTGCCACTGCCTCCAGCCTGGGCAACAGAGTGAGACTCTGTCTCTAAACAAAACTCTTTTTTAAACAGAAGGATTTTACTCACCTTGTGCAGAACCTTAATGTCACAAGCTACTTGCCAGAGAACACTTAATACCTGATACAAGTCTGGATTTCCGGGATCTGCCATTAGTTTCTAGTAAAAGGAAAATAAAAGTCATACACGCCTATAATCAATCAAAATCAAATGCTGAATCTTAACAGCACTATCGTAGTAGCATCTAGACATTTAGGTAAAGAAAACTAGAATTAGAAGCAAAAAGCCGGGTGCAGTGAGCTTCACACCTAGTCCCAGCTACTCAAAAGGCTGAGGCAAGGGGATTGCTTGAGCCCAGGAGTTTGGGGGATTCAGTGTGAGATGATGGTGCCTGTGCATAACCACAGAACTTTGGCACAGGCACCAAACAGCAGGCCATGGTGGGTCACGCTTGTTCTTCCAGCACTTTGGGAGGCTAAGGTGGGAGGACTGCTTGAGCCTAGAAGTTCAAAACCAGTCTGGGCAACACAGTGAGACCCCATCTCTTAAACAACACCACCACCACCACCACACAATTGTTAGGGCTGACCTTAAAGGACGAGAGGTTACCTCAGCGAATGAGAATGCACTACAGAGAGAAGCAGCCAAGTGTGAAAAGGTCCACGGCAAAAGAAGCATGGGCCACTGGAATATAATCCCAGCAGCAGGGAATCTAACCAAGTATTTCCGATTTTTCTTCGTTTCATTCCTTTGTTTAATATTACACGCACAGCCTCACAGTTCTGAGGCCCCTGCTGTCTTCCCATGGCTAGTAAATACGTATTCACTAAATGGGTCTGGGTGAGTGAATCATTTTCTCATTTTTTGCCCCGCTACTCTAACCCATAGCCACACAAATCATCTTATTTGAGTCTTAATAGTACTATCTTAACAGCATCTAGAAAGTTAGGCAGAGAAAACTAGAATTAGATGCAAAAAGCTGGATGCAGTGGTGTGCGCCTGTAGTCCCAGCTCCTCGAAAGGCTTAGGCAAGGGGACTGCCTGTGCCTAGGAGTTTGGGGGTTCGGTGTGAGATGATGGTGCCTGTGAAAAGCCGTAGCACTCCAGCACAGGCGACACAGCAAGACAAGTAAGC